>NC_064267.1:50047391-50358913 GCF_003254725.2 Canis lupus dingo | reverse complement strand
GAGTTAGGAGTCTTTATGTTCTGTCTCCCTTTCTGATATTTCCCACACATTTCTTCTCCCTTCCCTTATATTCCCTTTCACTATTATTTATATTCCCCAAATGAATGAGCAGCTTTCAACACATTTCAAAGGATTGATGGTGTATATATTTGTGCACAACTTAAATTAAACCAAGAGTAAATCAGAAATAGAACGTGTTCAAATTCTCATGTATTTTTTAAATTAAAATTACTTAAGTAAGGCACAGATCCAAATAATATCAAATTTAAATTTTGATATTTAAAATTGGGTAATGAGTAAAAAAAATTGGTGCCTGTGATGCATTTAAGTCTGTGTTTATAGGGAAATTAATAGACTTATATCCATATGTTAGGAAAGAAGAAAAACAGGAAATCAGTATTCATAGCTGGGGGTATCACAATGCCAGATTTTAGGTTGTACTACAAAGCTGTGGTCATCAAGACAGTGTGGTACTGGCACAAAAACATAGATCAATGGAACAGAATAGAGAATCTAGAAGTGGACCCTCAACTTTATGGTCAACTAATATTCAACAAAGGAGGAAAGACTATCCACTGGAAAAAAGAGAGTCTCTTCAATAAATGGTACTGGGAACATTGGATATCCACATGCAGAAGAATGAAACTGGACCACTCTCTTGCACCAGACACAAAGATAAACTCAAAATGGATGAAAGATCTAAATGTGAGACAAGATTCCATCAAAATCCTAGAGGAGAACACAGGAAACACCCTTTTTGAACTTGGCCACAGTAACTTCTTGCAAGATACATCCATGAAGGCAAGAGAAACAAAAGCAAAAATGAACTATTGGGACTTCATCAAGATAAGAAGCTTTTGCACAGCAAAAGAAACAGTCAACAAAACTAGAAGACAACCTACAGAATGGGAGAAGAGATTTGCAAATGACGTATCAGATAAAGGGCTAGTTTCCAAGATCTATAAAGAACTTATTAAACTCAACAGCAAAAAAACAAACAATCTGATCATGAAATGGGCAAAGGACATGAACAGAAATCTCACAAAGGAAGACTTAGATATGGCCAACACACACATGAGAAAATGCTCCGCATCACTTGCCATCAGGCAAATACAAATCAAAACCACCATGAGATCCCACCTCACACCAGTGAGAATGGGGAAAATTAACAAAGTAGGAAACTACAAATGTTGGAGAGGATGTGGAGAAAGGGGAACCCTCCTGCATTGTTGGTGGGAATGTGAACTGGTGCAGCCACTCTGGAAAACTGTGTGGAGGTTCCTCAAAGAGTTAAAAATAGACCTGCCCTACGACCCAGCAATTTCACTGCTGTGGATTTACCCCAAAGATACAGATGCAGTAAAACGCCGGGACACCTGCACCCCGATGTTTCTAGCAGCAATGTCCACAAGAGCCAAACTGTGGAAGGAGCCTCGGTGTCCATCGAAAGATGAATGGATAAAGATGATGTGGTTTATGTATGCTATGGAATATTACTCAGCCATTACAAATGACAAATACCCACCATTTGCTTCGACATGGATGGAACTGGAGGGTATTATGCTAAGTAAAATAAGTCAATTGGAGAAGGACAAACATTATATGTTCTCATTCATTTGGGGAATATAAAAAATAGTGAAAGGTAATAAAGGGGAAGTAAAAAAATGAGTGGGAAATATCAGAGAGGGAGACAGAACATGAGAGACTCCTAAGTCAGAAATGAACAAGGGGTGGTGGAAGGGGAGGTGGGAGGGAGTGTGGGGATGACTGGGTGACGGGCACTGAGAGGGGCACTTGACAGGATGAGCACTGGGTATTATGTTATATGTTGGCAAATTGAACTCCAATAAAAAACTAAAAATTTACTCGTTTTAACAAATATTTCATTCATATGTACTATGTGCTTGGCACTATGCTATTATCTGGAGATACTTTCAAAGTATTTGTTATTCCACTTAGTTGTACACAAAAATCTGTATAATAGACTATTTTCAAGAAACATATAGAATAAAATCAAGAAGAAAAAAAAACTAAAACTAAAAAAATAAAATAATAAAAATATTATAAAACATTAGTGAATGGTATCCCAAGGAAACAGGAGGGGTGAGAGTAAAGAAGAAAATTTGTCATCGCTGACCTGGTGGTGGGACTCTGCACTGGGCAGATCAAGACGGGTGCACCATGCAGATCTGAGTGCTTGGCCAAGTACAGCCAGATCCTCAGAATTGAGAGGAACTGGGTAGCAAGGCCAAGTTCGCCGGCAGAAGCTTCAGAAACCCCCTCGCCAAGTAAGGTCCAGGTGGTGCACCCTGTGGTCCTGAGTCGGCTCGTTAGACCTCTGCTCCCCCGGGCAGCTCGAGGCCCCCAGGCCAAAGTGGCAGGGCCCTGTGCTAGTTAGCTGCCCTCTCCCCTCCCTGTGATGTTCTCAAAGCTTCCTTAGAATTGCTACAGAAGCCAGACTTGACCATCTGGAACCCTGCTGGGAACCCTAGCTCTGTAAACATGTGACTGGTCCAAATCATTGCTTTCTCACCTCATTTCCACCAAGCGTCTGGAGCCAGGTCTGTCTATGTAATAATCTCAAGGTGTCCACAGGCAGGATCCCCAATGGTTTTATGTGCAGAATAAAAAGGCCTCAGTGACCCATAGGAAAAAAAAGAAAACATATACCTCAGAATACATTATACCAAAAGGTATGAGAAGACTGATCAAATAACAGAAATTCCGGAGGCTGAAGGACAAAAGACAAAAACTCCTGATGTCGGGAATGAAAGGAGGATATCACTGGGATCGTAGAACTTGAGTGGATCATGACAAAATGTTTTCATAAATTTGAAATGTTGATAAACATGGCAAACTACTAAAAAGTTAGTGCCCGAATCAACTGACCAACAACAAAACACAAGATACAGTCCACAGTTATTGAGAAATGTAATATGTACTTTAAAATCTTTCCATGCAAAAGGTTCCAGGAATAGTTGGTTTTACAGTAGAAAGTAAATACTACTAAATATGAACTAATCTACCAAAATACTTAAACAAAATCTCCAAAACAGTAGAAGAGGGACAACTTTCCATGTTATTACATGAGACCCGTGTAATCTTAATACCAAAATCTGAAAAGGACATTATAAAAATATTAAAAATTACACTGTCTCAATCACAAGTATATAAGTAAATTTGCCAAACAAAATCTAATTTTTTTTTTAATTTTTATTTATTTATGATAGTCACAGAGAGAGAGAGAGAGAGAGAGAGAGAGAGAGAGAGGCAGAGACATAGGCAGAGGGAGAAGCAGGCTCCATGCACTGGCAGCCCGACGTGGGATTCGATCCCGGGTCTCCAGGATCGCGCCCTGGGCCAAAGGCAGGCGCCAAACCACTGCGCCACCCAGGGATCCCCAAAATCTAATTAACATATAAAAATTATACTATGTCCAACACCAAGTTGTCTGTATTCCAGGAATGCATAAAATTCTTGAGAGAAACCAAAATAGATCTAGGTAACAAGATGAGATCCCAGGTTCCCAAAACAGCACACTCACTATTGCATAAATGCCAGTTCTCGCCACACTGAACTGAGTGTGTCCCAAGTGATTTTTTTATTGTGGAATCTGAAAATCTGATCATTCTTTTTTAATAATAAATTTATTTTTTATTGCTGTTCAATTTGCCAACATACAGAATAACACCCAGTGCTCATCCTGTCAAGTGCCCCCATCAGTGCCCCTAAAATGCACGCTGAAATTGGCAAAAACAAGTGTTTCCAAGACAATCTGGAAAAGAGACACAATGAGGGAGATTGCACCACCAGACATGGACTCATAGTAGGTGTAATAAAACAATGATGGTGGCAGAGGTTTGACCATCTGTGGAGGGAGCAGAACAGAGAGCCTGGACATCAACCTGTGCTAGTCTAGACACCCCATTTACCAAACAGGTGGGTAGTCTATGGAAAAGTCAGAACACCTGGGACAGTTGATAGTCACAGTCTAAACACTGAGATTTGGCTCTTTCCTCATACTACACACACAAAACAGTCCAGGATGAATGCAGATGTACTTTGAAAGTGTAGTAGTGAAGACAATGGAGAAGACCCTCCAGGTCCTCGAACAGGAAAGCACCTCTGAAATGTCCTGTGCAGGGAGCAAAAAGGACTAAAGCACAAAGGAAATACCTTGTGGATAGAACTACATGAAAATCGAGACAGTCGGGATCCCCGGGTGGTGCAGCGGTTTGGCGCCTGCCTTTGGCCCGGGGCGCGATCCTGGAGGCCTGGGATCGAATCCCACGTCGGGCTCCCTGCATGGAGCCTGCTTCTCCCTCTGCCTGTGTCTCTGCCTCTCTGTCTCTCTCTGTGTAACTATCATGAATAAATAAATAAAATCTTTAAAAAAAAAAAAAAGAAAATCGAGACAGTCTGCAGAGTGTGTAAAGGCAGAGCACAGCTTGGGAAGGCACACTGCAACACAAGAAGGGAAACCGACTTGTCTGCACAATATATAAAAAATCCTTGACATGCAAGAAAGAGACAACCCTGTAGAAATACAGGCAAGAGACTCATAGAAGTGACGCACAGAGAAGAGGAGCCAAATGTGCAGTATGTGTTTGAAAATGTGCACAATCCTGCTAATCATCAGGAGAAGCAAGTTCCCGCATTAGGACGTCCTCCTGCACACCCGCCCCAAAGTCTCAAATTAAGCAGAGGGGCAGTAACCAGTGGTGTCAGGACGGGAGCCACTGGAAGGGAGTGTAAATCAGGACATGTTTGTCATTTTCTACTGATGTGGACGATCCCCGTCCTCACCTGTGCGTCCCTTACACACACTTCACTTTCCCTCTGGAAGTGCGCACAGGTGCACAGGGAGACCACAGGGAGGCTGTTCTCGGCCGCATTAGTACCATAGCTGCACTAGTGAGTTGTGGTGTGTTGTCTGGTGGAGAACTAGACAACAGTAAACAGGAAGCAGCATGATGCTGACCATGGACCGCAGCCTGAGAACAGCTGCTCATCACAGGTCAGGCTCAGGTCACTCACTCTCAGAGCCTGGATTTCCAAGGGGAGTTCGTCCCCAAAGACCCAAGTCAACCTGTTCAAAACTGCTTGCTCAGGTCCAGGTGGAGGAGGTCACCACCAGGAGCCACCCCAGACCAATACCCCCCTCCCCTGCCCATCCTGGGCTGTGACCTGACAATCTGCATTGACACTCCCTGCCTCTACCACATCTGTTAACTCCAGACTCTTATCTCAAGTGAATGGTCGCCATGGTTTCATAATGAGCTCCAGCCTGTCCATTCCCTGCCTTGTGTCCCACACAGAGCTCCCTGTGTGGAGTCATCAATCCCTCTCTCAGGTCATGTTGCTCCCTAATGGAAATGAGTGACAGCTTCCCTACCAGCTAAGGGATCCTGGAGAGGAGCCCCAAAATGTTCTTGGTGGGCAACCGTGGCTCCATGAGGGGACATCATGTTTGGGGATTCTCTGATTCTCTCCTTCTGCTTCAATGTCTGTCTACCTCCATTCACCTTGTGGGCGTGGCCAGCTCTCCTGTCTCCCCATGGGCTCTCCATCACCTCTCTGATGTGACTGTTTCCTCTTTGTGCCATCAGCAACCCATCTCACTGCCCGTGTCCCATCAAATTGCAGGTGTTTGTTGTCATGACTGCCTTCCTGCAGAGCCATGAGCTCCCAGGGCTGGCCTTAGTCTGCACTATTTCTGCATTCCCCACCCCGTGGCCATGTCCCTTAGAAGGGTGTGCTCAGTACTCTGGTGAGCTACTGATTTGAGCCTGAGAAATGCACTTCAGGTCACGAGGGAGCCTGGTGTTGTGATCCTCTGATTATAATAAAAACCTGTCCCTTTAGATGGAATGACCCTTCAGCCCAAGACAGTGCTGGCCAGGGCAGGAGTTGGGTCACCCCTTCAGCTGCTGAGGCAAGCCCTGAGTGCTTATTGCCTACCATAGCTCTGATGCCTCCCTTACACACACGGTATCCTTCATACCTTGGGACCCTGAGAGATGGCTGTCTTGACTCTTACCTCTTCCAAGGGAGGGTCATGACTGTTCAAGATCACACAGCCAGCACCTGCTCTCTCAGGGTCTCCCAAGCTCCTGGCCCACATCCGTGCTGCTGCTGATGAGGTTAGCAGGAGGACTCTCACCCTTCATCCTTCATTAAGGTCTCCCATGCAATGATTAAGAGTGGGGAGGTGGCAGGGGAGGACACTCAGGGATCCAGGGAGAGTCTGGAGGGTACCCGAAGTTCAGGCTTCAGGAGGCTCCTAGATCTTGATAGACTCATGGGAGGGAAGGGTCTCAGCTCACCTCAGTTTCCACATCTGGTTGCATCAGCCAGGCAGCAGAGCAAGGACCTGCACATTGTGGTCACTGCTCTGGGAATGTCTCTCCTCCTGCAAGGCTTGGATTTGGAGCCTTAAATGGCCAATTAGGTGAACTTGTTTATGTTCTGGCCTCTGGAGTGCTCTGGGACTCCTGGTTCTCCTGGGTTCTCCTGTCACCAAGCTTTGTCTGACCTGCCCTCCCCTACACGTCCAGGCACCAAAATCCGAAAGTCTCTCTGGGCCACAGGGGGTGAGCAGGAGAGGAGCATAAACTCTAATAGCCTCGCTGTGGCCCTGAGTTGACTGTCCTCCCAGGGGTGGCAGGTGTGAACTCCTGAGCCCAAAGCCATTTCATCACCTTTTTCCCCATCACCTTCCTTGTACCATTATCTGCAAGCCTAAATGATCTGTCAGGAAAAGCAATCCTCTCTGGGATCATCTCTGTTGGTCTCCCTGCAGCTCCTCAGCAGACCCTGACTGAGAAGTGGAAGAAGACCACCCTGAATACATTTATGTTCCTGCAGAGGGGTCAGGAAGAGGTTGCTTTTCTAAATTATAGAACCAAAATAAGTTTGAGAAATTCAAGCACTTAGAATGTGTTGGCATGCAGTGAGGATGCCCCTCTGTTTACCTCAATCTCTGTCCCAGCCCTGTGGGAGTTCTGGGGTTTCCATACGTCACTTGTTGGGGAGATGTTGGCCTGGGGGCACTTGTGTCTTTTACTTAATTGTTTTTTCTTTTCTTAAAGTGTATTTATTATTCATGAGAGACACAGAGTTAAAGGCAGAGATAGAGACAGAGGGAGAAGCAGGCTCCTCCAGGGGCCCCCACATGGGCTTCTCTCCCTGGACACCAGGGATAGAGCTTGATGCTCAACCACTGAGCCACCCAGGTGTCCCAATTTGCTTTTGTCTTTTACATAAATATGATCACACCCAACATCGTGTTGGCATTTTTAATCTTTTTACCATATACTGTGCAATTGTCACATCTGTAAGTAGTGACATTCTCATTCCATGTATTCAGTGTTCTGTTGTGAAGGGGATTAGGACTTCCTCATTTCACTATGTGAATGCCTATTTAGGAATGCACATTTTTTTAAACATGATTCATTAGCCAACTATTACTATATCTTGTTTCAGATGAGGTGTTCAGTAATTCATCTGTTGCATATAACCAGCCCTGCTCATCACAGCACATGCATATTTTAATGACCATCTCCCAGTTATCCCATACCCCAATGACCTTCTATCCAGTAACCCTCAGGTCGTTTCCTAACTGAAAACTCACTTTTAAAATTGTACTCTAAAAAGGTCACTTATCCTAAGATGTACAATTTTAATAAATTCATAAGGCACAATATATTATTGTTGATTGTAGGTACAGCATCCCTCTAAAGCTTATTTCTCTTGCATGAATGAAATTCCTTCCTGTTAATTAATAATTTAAACACCCGAGTCCTGGCAAACACCATCCCCTCCATCTAGCCTGCAGAACTCTCAGACTTCCTTCACCACATCCTTCACGTGGCCAAGTGTTCCTGGCCTAGCCTCCACACAGCCTCCTTCACATCCTTGTTTTGCAGTCTGTAGGTGAGGGATTGAGCATTGGGATGACCAATGTGTAGAAGACGGAGACCACCTAGCCCTGCTCCATGGACTCAATTGCTCCTGTCTGGGCATACATGACAAAGACAGTCCCCAAAAAGAGACACTGCAGTCATATGGGAGCCACAGGTGGAGAAGATCTTGCGTCTCCCAGCTCCTGAGCCCATGCTCAGGATGGTCACTATTATGTAACCATAGGAGATGAGGACAACAAATGTCACACCCACAATCATGAGCCCACAGATGCCAAATAAGAGAAGTTCATTGATGGCCGTGTTGCCACAGGCGATCTGGAGTAGAGGGGCACATCACAGAAGAAGTGGTTGATGCGGTTGGAGCTGCAGAATGGGAGGTGGAATGTGAAGCTGGTCTGCACAACAGAGTTGGAGCAGCCTCCACAGTAGGCGCCCAGCACCAGGCGAGTGCAGGCAGACTGGCACATGGTGCTGGGGTAGCGCAAGGGGCTACAGATGGCTATGAAGCGGTCGTAGAACATAACACCCAGGAGGAAGCATTCAGTGGTGGCCAAAGGGATAAAAAGAAAAACTGGGTGGCACATCCTGCAAAGGTGATGACCTTGGATGAGGAGAAGTAGTTGGCCAGTGCATTGGGGCAATGACAGATGAGTAGCACAAGTCCACAGAGGAGAGGTTCTTGAGGAAGTAGTACATTGGGAAGTGTAGGCAGGCATCCAGGATGCTAAAGATGATATTGAGGAAGTTTCCCAGTATAGGCACCATATACAGGGCCAAGAGCACAGTGAAGAGCATGGCTTGAGTCTCCAGACCACCCCTAAATCCCTCTAGTACAAAATCTTGAAAGTGGATCATGGAGCTGTTTCTATACTGTGAGATGGCTTGAGCCTCAGTCCTCACCAGGGAATTACTACTCCAGTATAGGCAGTTTAAGTGGGTCAAGCTAAACTTCCTGCTGAAGACTATTTTGAAAAGATAAATACTGAAAAAAATCTGATTGAAGGTATAAGAGAGTTACTGGATTGCAGAAGATTTACTAAACAAAATTAGATATAAAAAACAGGCATAAGGTTTTCATTATTGGAATTTCTTTTTCCCTTGAGATGTTAGCCAATTTTGAAGACGAATCTTAGAGGCTAGGTGGCTAACCAGTGAGGTTTTGCCTGTCTTGCAGAGCTAATGCTGACTCTGTTTGGTCATATTTCATAGGAGTGAGATAAATCAGGAGTAGGTATGCAGCCAAGCTTCTAACCTTTTCAATCAAGCAAGCGTATTATGATTTGATCTGAGTGCCAGTGCCCCTCACACCTTGCAAAACTAAATATATCTCAATAGGAAGGCATATATCCTGGACTGCAGTTGTTATCTATAAAAGTTCTGTGTAAATAATGCCAGACAGAATTTTATGATTGAGGAGTTCCTGCAAAACGAATTAAAATATCATAAACAATAGAAAACACAAATAGCTTTCAGTTTTTGGAGTTAACACACATAAACTTTATTTTAAAATTTTATTATCTTTTAAAATATTTTTTAAAATATTTAATTTTTTTATTCATGAGAGACACAAAGAGAGAGGCAGAGACATAGGCAGAGGGAGAAGCAGACTCCATGCAGGGAACCTGCCATAGGACTCCATCCAAGGTCTCCAGATCGCACACTGGGCCGAAGGTGGCACCAAACCACAGAGCCACCAGGGCTTCCTCCACAAATAAACTTTAAATGGAAGTTATTATGTATAGAGGATAAAGATGAGAGTAAGAAACTTAGCAGAAATGTAAAGCAATCAAGAGAATAATATCTAACTTTTTACAAGTATACTGGCTAGATTAGGAACTCAATGAAAGAAGTTTACAGATTAGATATAGCTAGAAAGAAAGTTTGTGAACTGGAATACAGAGCAGTAGAAATATTCAGAATCAAGTTTTGAGAAGCAAAAGGATAGAAAAATAAGAAATGAGGGTTAGGGACAAAAGATGTAGGGACATCCCTGCTATGAGTTCCTAAAGAAGGTTTAAAGAAGGTTTAAAGAGAGAAAAAGGCTGAATCAGTGCTTGAAGAGAGAATGGATACTTATTATCTCAAGCCAATGAATGAAATTATTCTAAAGATTCAATAACCCTACCAAATCAAAGCAGGATTTATACAAAGAACACCACACTTGAACATATGATAGTAAAAATATTTAGAACCAAGAGAAAAAGACAAATATAAAAAGAGCCTGACAGAGAACATGTAGTCACTTCAAGGATGGATAAGTGGCACAGTCGGGTAGGCCTCTGACTCCTGGTTTTGACTCAGGTTGTGATCTCAGAGTTGTGAGATTGGGCTCCATTTTAGGCCCACATTCAGCGCACAGTCTGCTTGAAACACTGTCCCTCTGCCACTGCCCTTCCTCCCCTAAAATAAATAAATCAATCTTAAAAAGAAGACATACTCACTTCAAAGCATCAACTTTAGAAGTAAGATTGACAATTGGCTTATCAGACTAAAAATAATGGAAGCCAGATTAAAAGGAAATATATTTTCCTTTCTTCAAAGAAAATAATTACTAACTAGAATTCTTCCAAAAGGTATCTTTCAGAATGGAAAAGGAATGTAGAAATAATAGTTTAAGACTTCAATGCTCCACTTTCAATAATGAATTGTACAACAAAACTAAGTATCAGTAAGGAAATAACAGATGTGAACAGCATTATAAACCAAATAGTTAACAGGCATATGTGGAAACACACTGTGTTCATCAATAGCAGAATACATTAGTCTCCAGTGCACATGGAACATTATTCAGGATCGACCGTATGCTATTTCACAAAGCAAGTCTCAATAAATGTTAGAAGATTGAAAGTATAAGAAGTATGCTCTCCAAACAAAATGGAATGAAATCACAAAGCAACAGCATAAGGCCATTTGGAAAACTTACAGACACGTGGAAGCTCAACAACACATTTTTAAATCACCAGTGGGTCAAAGAAGAAATCACAATGGAAATTACAAAGTATTATGAGATTAATGAAAATGGGAACACTATACCCCAAGATTTAGGAGATGCAATGAAAGAAGGACTCAGAAATTTATAGCTATAAACACCAATATTTTAAAAAGATTTGTATTCCATAATTAACTTTCTATCTTAGGAAAGAGAGTAGAAAGGAATAAAAAACTACGCTCAAAGGAAATAGAATGAATGGAATAATGAAGATTAGAGAAGAGATCAATGATTTAGAGGAGAGTAGAATAAGACACTACAATCAAAGACACTAAAAGCTAGTTCTCTGAAAAGTTTGACCAACTAGACAAACTTTGGCTAGGTGGCGGAGAAAGTCATAAAACTTAAATTTCTAAAATCAGAAATGAAAGCAGACACATGACTTTTGATCCTCAGAAATAAAAATTATCATAAGAATATATTGGAACAATCAGTATTCCAACAAGTGAGCTAACCTAGACGAAATGAACCAATTCCTGGAAACGGTGTAACAGAACTGACTCAAGGAGAAATAGGAAATCTGAGCAGACATACAACAAACAGTTGGAGTCAGTAGTCAAAACGCTTTTCTAACAAAGAGAAGTCCAGGACCAGAGGGTTTCAGTGGTGACTTTTACCAGTGAATACAAGAATTAACACACGCACAACTCAAAGTCTAAAATGTAGATATGAGAAACCACTTCCTAATACATTTCATAAGGCCTTCATAAGGCCTACATTTCACAGTAAATGGGGTCAAAGATATTGCAAGAAAATTAAGCTAAAGATCAATATGTCTTATGAGTATAGATACAAAAATCCTTATCAAAATTGAAGCAAGCTAAATCCAGCAGAACTTCACAGGGATTATACAGTATAAACAAGTGAGAGTATCCCAGGGTAGCAATACTGAATCAATATAAACAATCAATGTGATTCATCATATCAGCAAGAGAAAAAACAATAACCATATGATCCTTTCAATAGATGCCGAGAAAGCATTTGACAAAATACAGCATCCATTCCTGATCAAAACTCTTCAGAGTGTAGGGATAGAGAGAACATTCCTCAACATCTTAAAAGCCACCTACGAGAAGCCCACAGCAAATATCATTCTCAATGGGGAAGCAGTGGGAGCCTTTCCTCTAAGAACAGGAACAAGACAAGATGTCCACTCTCACCACTGCTATTCAACATAGTACTAGAAGTCCTAGCCTCAGCAATCAGACAACAAAGAGAAATAAAAGGCTTTCAAATTGGCAAAGAAGAAGTCAAACTCTCCCTCTTGATTAACACTTTGAAGTGGTAAAATTGTCACTTTTGTGTCATGAGAAATGTTCATCAGTTTAAAATGTTAAAACTAAAAAATAATAATGGTGAAATAAGAACATTCACTAGCATTTTCACTGATAGAATTTACTTGAAGCACATCGATTATGCTAAAAAAATCCCCTGAGTTCATAATACCAAAAATAAAAACCCCCTCATTGGTTACCTTTGGAGCTGATGCTGAGGGAATTCAAGCAGTGACCCTCACAGTGAGGAAATATTTGTCTCGAGCAAATTTGCTTTACAGAATATTGCTACTAATAAATGAAGACTGAAATACAGAATTTGAATATTATCATCTTATAAACCCCTAATGAAATAATGAGTTTAGGTAAGATTACTGATATCCACTAATATTAAAAAAAAGAAGAGATGCAGCCAGGAGGACCTCTCAGTGGAAATAGAAACAACTCTTATGAAATATTCTTGCCAAATATCAATCATGAATTAGAGTGAGACTTTAGGACCTACCAAGTACTGGAAATATAAGGAGCAAAAGGATATAAGGTGGTTTGCAGGATAAAGAACCTGTTTGTACAATAAATTAAGTGCGGTAATAATTTTGACATGAAAATAGAGGGACAGGCAGCCAATGAGTTAGAGATTAAAGAGTCATCAAGAGAACACAGTGTAAGGATATTATTGAATCCTGCTCCAAAACAAATGATAAAGGAAAAATGACTCCATCAGAAAAATGAAAAAAGTAAAAGGAAACTTAATCATATTAAGAAGTAATTATTTATTGTTTTATGAAAATAGTAACATAAGAGTTGTCTTTCTTTAAAGTACCTCACCGTTTAGAGGATTAGATATGATCGGCTCTAGGATGATAATATTGAAGTTGGTGGGTGCCATAGGTAATCCATTACTGCTCTCGTTTCATGTCGGTGTGTTTGAGAACAGCCATAATAAAGAGAGGCATGCATCAAAAAATAAATAAAATAAAACTAAGTGGAGAGAATTTGTCCTCACACAGGAGAAAAGCAGACGTGATCGTTAGGTAGCAAGAAACTGACATGAGGCCTAAATACGTCTGTATTAGGTGAAAGACTAAATTGTTTTGAACAATATAAATGGAGTAAGTTTCCATGAAAAGATGTGCCAGTAGGCAGGTTGAAGAAACAAAACTTAACCATACGCTATATAAGAGATAAAAAAGCAAACAAAGTGTTGAAAACAAAGTGATGGAAACATACGCAGCAAACTAACATTCCACCAAACAACCACACGACACCACAGTTGCTATACTAACCCCAAAGCCCGACTTCACGATGGAAGCACCAGCTGAGAAGAGGACACTTCACAGTGACCAGAAACATTTGGTTCCCCTGAGATGGGCAACCGTGCTAAATGTGTGAGCACCTGCCAGAAGAGCCTCAGGATGTACAAAGCAAAACTGGGCACTTTCAGGAGAAAAGTACAAATCCACAACTATGTGAGAGATCTTAACCCCCTCCCTTGGAACTGATAGGACAATCCCACAAGATTCCAAACTGGATACGGAACGTTTAGGCTGTAACATAGTGACCATAACCTAATGGAGCAAGGCATCCAACAGCAGGATGTATATCTTTGTTTTCCGTTTTTAATAAGTTTTTAATTAAAGTCCAGTATAGTTAAAAAAAAAAAAAAAAGTCCAGTATAGTTAATAGAGTATAATATCAGTTTCAGGTGTAAATATAGTGATTCAGCACTTCCGTAACAACACCTGGTGCTCATCACAACAGGTGCGCTCCTTCATCCCCATCACCTCGTTCCCCCGTGCCACCCCCACCTCCCCTCTCTTACCCTCAGTGTGCTCTTGGTAGTTCAGGTCTGTTTTCTGGTTTGCCTCGCTCCTTTCTTCCCCTATGTTCATTTGTTTTGTTTCTGAAATTCCACACGTGAATGAGATCATATGATAATTGTCGTTCTCTGACTTTATTTATTTATTTATTTATTTATTTATTTATTTATTTATGATCGTCACTCACAGAGAGAGAGAGAGACAGGCAGAGACACAGGCAAAGGGAGAAGCAGGCTCCATGCACCAGGAGCCCGACACGGGATTCGATCCCAGGTCTCCAGGATCACGCCCTGGGCCAAAGGCAGGCGCCAAACCACTGCGCCACCCAGGGATCCCTCTCTGACTTTATTTAGCATAATACCCTCCATATTCATCCCTGTGGTTGTAAATGGCAAGACTTCATGGGTTCTTATGGCTAGTCAGGGCAGAGGTGGGGTTACCCCTTCAGCCCCTGAGGCAAGCCCTGAGTGCTTACTGTCTACCATAGCGCTGATGCCTCCCGTACACACATGGTGTCCTTCATACCCTGAGACCCCGAGGGATGGCTGCCTTGACCCTTAACTCTTCCAGGTGAGGGTCATGACTGCTCAATATCACACAGCCAGCACTTGCTCTCCCAGGATCTCCTGAACTCCTGATCCACATCCGTGCTTCTGAGGTTGGCCCAAGTACTCTCACCCCTCCTCCTTCAGCTCTGGATACATATGCAATAAAGAGATTGTGAGGAGAGAGTAAAGGGGGCCCTCAAGGCCCCTGGGAGATTCAGACTGGGTGCCCACATTTGAGCTTCAGGAAGCTCCTAGATCATCATGGTGATTGCAGGGGACAGAATGTTCAGATCCCCTTAGCTTCTACATGTTGTTGTATCATCCAGGCAGCAGAGCAAAGACCTGCACCTTTGGGTCACTGTGCTGGGAAGGTCTCTCCACCTGCATGGCTAGGACTTGGATGCCATTCACTTGAATGGTGAAATAGGTGAGCTTGTTTGTGTTCTGGCCTCTACAGAGCACTGGGATTCCCAGTTCTCCTGGGTTCCCCTGTCAGCAAGCTTTGTCTGACAACCCCTCCCCTACATGGCCAGGCTCCAAAGCCCAGAAGTCTCTTGGGGCCCCAGGTATCAGGAAAAGAGAAGCATAGACTAAGAGCAGACGCTGTGACCTTGAGTGGACTATTTTCCCTGGGGCAGCAGGTGTGAACTCCTGAGCCCAAAGCCATTTCATCAACCCTTCCCTCCATCACCTTAGGCATACCATTCTTCTGTGAGCTCAAAAGATCTGTCTGGAAAGACAGTCCTCTTTGGGTTCTTCTCTGCTTGCTGCTGGTCTCTGTGCAGCAGACGCTAATCCATGTTGGGAGAAGACAACTCTGAATACATTTCTGTTCATGAGGGAGGATTAGTTGGAGGTTGTTTTTAAAAAGTATGAAACTGAAATGTGCCTGAAAAATTCAAGCACATAGAAAGTGTGTGGCCTGCAGTGAGGATGCCCCTCTGTTTACACCAATCACTGTCCCAACTCTGGAGATTTGGGGTTTCTACTTCTGCATCTTTGGGGAGAAGGAGGCCTGAGGGTGCATTGTATTTCATTTAACTTGTTTTTCCATTACAGATATATGACACACCCACATCAGGTCTGAATTTTTAATCTTTTATCAAATACTGTGTAATCCTCACGTTCTACAACAGTGACATTCTCTTTCAGGGTCTCAGTGTTCCATTGTGTGCGGGACCAAGACTTTCTCATTTCAATCTGTGAATGGCTGTTTAGGATTGTACATTTGTAAAATTAATTTGGTAAGCTAACATACACTATAGCAGTAATTTCAGATGTAGTTTTCAATAAATCATCAGTTGAGTGTAACACTAGGTGCTCATCACGTCATAAGTCCACCTTGTTGCCCATTATCCAGTTACCCACACACTCCCCTCCAGAAACCCTCAGTTTGTTTCCTATATAGAAGAGTCATTTTTAAAAATTTTATTCTGAAGAGGGCACTTAATCTGAGATCTACTGCTTAATATTTTTAAGGGCACAGTATATCATTATTGATTGTAGGTACATGTACAGCTCATTACTAAAGTGTTCGCTCTTGTTGACAGAAGTTTATGTCTGCTAAATAATAACTCCTCCACCCCACCTGGGGCACCTCTATATACTCCATCAAGTATGCAGGACACAATGACTCCCTACAGCACATCATTACATGGTCATGTGTTTCTGGCCCAGCCTCTGCACAGCCTCCTTCACATCCTTGTTTCGCAGACTGTAGATGAGAGGATTGAGCATTGGGATGACCAGCGTGTAGAAGACAGAGACCACCTTGCCCTGCTCCATGGACTCAATTGCTCCTGGCTGGGCATACATGACAAAGAGAGTCCCAAAAAAGAGAGTTACTACAGTCATGTGGGAGCCACAGGTGGAGAAGATCTTGCGTCTCCCAGCTCCTGACTGCATCCTCAGGATGGTCGCTATGATGTAGCCATAGGAGATGAGGATCACAAATGCCAAACCCACAATCATGAACCCACAGATGCCAAACATGAGAAGTTTATTGATGGCTGTGTTGCCACAGGCTATCTGGAGCAGAGGGGGCACATCACAGAAGAAGTGGTTGATGCGGTTGGAGCTGCAGAATGAGAGGTGGAATGTGAAGCTGGTCTGCACAACAGAGTTGAAGCAGCCTCCACAGTAGGCGCCCAGCACCAGGCGAGTGCAGGCAGACTGGCACATGGTGATGGGGTAACGCAAGGGGTTACAGATGGCCATGAAGCGGTCATAGGCCATGACACCCAGGAGGAAAGCTTCAGTTGTGCCCAGCAAGGACAAAAAGGAAAACTGCATGGCACATCCTGCAAAGGTGATGACCTTGGACGAGGAGAAGAAGTTGGCCAGTGCATTGGGGGCAATGACAGATGAGTAGCACAAGTCCACAAAGGAGAGGTTCTTGAGGAAGAAGTACATTGGGGAGTGCAGGCGGGCATCCAGGGTGATAACAATGATCATGAGGATGTTGCCCAGTACAGTCACCATATACAGGGCCAGGAACACAGCAAAGAGCAGGGCCTGGGTCTCAAGGCCAACTCCAAATCCTTCCAGCACAAAATCTTGAAAGTAGGCCATGGAGAGGTTTCCATTACTGTGAGGTGGCATGAACCTCAGTCCTCTCCACAGGAATAACACCTCCAGTATTAGC
The DNA here is from genome assembly GCF_003254725.2 of Canis lupus dingo. Classification (NCBI taxonomy): domain Eukaryota; kingdom Metazoa; phylum Chordata; class Mammalia; order Carnivora; family Canidae; genus Canis; species Canis lupus. The sequence goes on along the minus strand of NC_064267.1, from coordinate 50,341,713 downwards.
AGATTAAGTAGGTCAAGTTAAACTTCTGCTGAAGATAATTTAGAAAAGATAACAAAACCAAAATCTGATTGAAGGTAAAAGGGAGTTAATGGGTTAGTGAAGAATTTTTAAACAAAATTCAAGTTAAACACATAGGCCCTAGGATTTCATTACTGAGAGCTTATATTTCCTTGTTACATAAGCCCATTTTGCAGAAGAATCTGTGAGGGCAGGTGATTATCAGTGAGGATTTGACTGTTGTGTGGAACTCCTGCTACAGTGGTTGGTTACCAGGGACAATGCTAGATGCACCATAGGAGTGAAATAAATCAGGAGTAGGTATGCAGCTCAGCTCCTGACCAATTAGATCTCTGAAACTGTATTAAGATGTGAACTGAGTACTAGCGCCTCTGACACTTTGCAAAAATAAGCATATCTCAAGAGGAAGACACATCATCCTAGACCACAGGTGTTATCTATAAATGGTTTTTTTATGATAAATTTATTTTTTATTGGTGTTCAATTTGCCAACATACAGAATAACACCCAGTGCTCATCCCGTCAAGTGCCCCCTCCTGTACCCATCACCCATTCACTCCCACGCCCCTCCCTCCTCCCCTTCCACCACCCTTAGTTTGTTTTCCCGAGTTAGGAGTCTTTATGTTCTATCTCCCTTTCTGATATTTCCCACACACTTCTTCTCCCTTCCCTTATATTCCCTTTCACTATTATTTATATTCCCCAAATGAATGAGAATATATAATGTTTGTCCTTCTCTGATTGACTTACTTCACTCAGCATAATACCCTCCAGTTCCATCCACGTTGAAGCAAATGGTGGGTATTTGTCATTTCTAATGACTGAGTAATATTCCATTGTATATCTATAAATGTTTTGTGTCAATACTGCCAGACAGAATTTTAAAATTGAAGAGTTCCTGCAATATGGATTAAAAAATCAGAAACAATAGAAAAACTCAAAGAGGTTCTTGATTTTGGAGTTGACACACCAACTCTAAAGTTATTATGTGTAAAGGAAATGTTCAGACTAAGAATTATAGCCAAATGAACAAACAATGAAGAGACTAATATGTAACTTTTTGGAAGTACAGTGGCTAAAATTAGGAACTCAATGAATGTACTTCACAGAGTAGAAATAGCTAAGGAGAAAATTTGTGAACTAGAATACAGATCAGTAGAAAGTATTTAGAGTGAGATATTGAGAGACAAAAGGATAGAAAAGTCAGGAATGAGGGTTTGAGTTAAAATATATAGGGACATCCATATCCATAAAAAATAAATTTATAAGAAAATTTTCTTTTGTAAAATAAAACATAACTGACTCGAGAAATATATAATCTGAGCAGACATATAACAGAATGAATCACAAGTCAAAAAACATTTCTAACAAAAAAAGATCAGGACTAGATGGTTTCAGTGGTGACTTTTATCAGCGAATACAGAATTAACACAAGTATGCTCAAAGTCTAAAAAGTAGATAGGAGGAAACACTTCTTTTTTTTCTTTTTTCTTTTCCTTTTTATTTTTTTATTGAAGTTCAATTTGCCAACATATAGCATAACACCCAGTCCTCATCCCACCAAATGCCCCCCTCAGTGCTCATCACCCAGTCACCCCAACCCCCTTCCCACCATCCTTTCCACTACCCCTTGTTTGTTCCCAGTGAGGAGTCTCTCAAGTTTTGTCACCCTCACTGATATTTTCACTCATTTTCTTTCCTTTCACCTTTATTCCCTTTCACCCTTTTACTATTTTTTATATTCCCTGAATGAATGAGACCATATAATGTTTGTCCTACTCTGATTGACTTATTTCACTCAGCATAATACCCTCCAGTTCCATCCATGTCGAAGCAAATAGTGGGTATTTGTCATTTCTAATGGCTGAGGAATATTCCATTGTATACATAGACCACAGCTTCTTTATCCATTCATCTTTCTTTTTTTTTTCACTAAACTCATACCTTTCAATAGTAACTCTGAACGTGAACGGGCTTAATGACCCCGTCAAAAGGCGCAGGGTTTCAGACTGGATAAAAAAGCAGAAACCATCTATTTGCTGTCTACAAGAGACTCATTTTAGACAGAAGGACACCTACAGCCTGAAAATAAAAGGTTGGAGAACCATTTACCATTTAAATGGTCCTCTAAAGAAAGCAGGGGTAGCCATCGTTATATCAGATAAACTAAAATTTACCCCGAAGACTGTAGTGAGAGATGAAGAGGGACACTATATCATACTTAAAGGATCTATCCAACAAGAGGACGTAACAATCCTCAATATATATGCCCCGAATGTGGGAGCTGCCAAATATATCAATCAATTAATAACCAAAGTGAAGAAATACTTAGATAATAATACACTTATACTTGGTGACTTCAATCTAGCTCTTTCTATACTCGATAGGTCTTCTAAGCACAACATCTTCAAAGAAACGAGAGCTTTAAATGATACACTGGACCAGATGGATTTCACAGATATCTACAGAACTTTACATCCAAACTCAACTGAATACACATTCTTCTCAAGTGCACATGGAACTTTCTCCAGAATAGACCACATACTGGGTAACAAATCAGGCCTGAACCGATACCAAAAGATTGGGATCGTCCCCTGCATATTCTCAGACCATAATGCCTTGAACTTAGAACTAAATCACAACAAGAAGTTTGGAAAGACCTCAAACACGTGGAGGTTAAGGACCATCCTGCTAAAAGGTGAAAGGGTCAATCAGGAAATTAAGGAAGAATTAAAAAGATTCGTGGAAACTAATGAGAATGAAGATACAACCATTCAAAATCTTTGGGATGCAGCAAAAGCAGTCCTACAAGCATCCATTCAAAAACTGAAAAGAACTCAAATACAAAAGCTAACCTTACACATAAAGGAGCTAGAGAAAAAACAGCAAATAGATTCTACACCCAGCAGAAGAAGAGCGTTAATAAAGATTCAAGCAGAACTCAACTAAATCGAGACCAGAAGAACTGTGGAACAGATCAACCGAACCAGGAGTTGGTTCTTTGAAAGAATTAATCAGATAGATAAACCATTAGCCAGCCTTATTAAAAAGAAGAGAGAGAAGACTCAAATTACTAAATCATGAATGAGAAAGGAGAGATCACTACCAACACCAAGGAAATACAAACGATTTTAAAAACATATTATGAACAGCTATACGCCAATAAATTAGGCAATCTAGAAGAAATGGACGCATTCCTGGAAAGCCACAAACTACCAAAACTGGAACAGGAAGAAATAGAAAACGTGAACAGGCCAATAACCAGGGAGGAAATTGAAGCAGTTATCAAAAACCTCCCAAGACACAAAAGTCCAGGGCCAGATGGCTTCCCAGGGGAATTCTATCAAACATTTAAAGAAGAAACCAAAAAAAAATAAATAAATAAATAAAGAAGAAACCATACCTAGTCTACTAAAGCTGTTTGGAAATATAGAAAGAGATTGAGTACTTCCAAATTTGTTCTATGAGGCCAGCATCATCTTAATTCCAAAACCTGACAAAGACCCCACCAAAAAGGAGAATTGGAGACCAATATCCTTGATGAACATGGATGCAAAAATTCTCAACAAGATACTAGACAATAGGATCCAACAATACATTAAGAAAATTATTCACCATGACCAAGTAGGATTTATCCCTGGGACACAAGGCTGCTTCAACACTCGTAGAACAATCAATGTGATTCATCATATCAGTGAAAGAAAAACCAAGAACCATATGATCCTCTCAATAGATGCAAAGAAAGCATTTGATAAAATACAGCATCCATTCCTGATCAAAAATCTTCAGAGTGTAGGGATAGAGGGAACATTCCTCAACATCTTAAAAGCCATCTATGAAAAGCCCACAGCAAATATCATTCTCAATGGGGAAGCACTGGGAGTCTTTCCCTAAGATCAGGAACAAGACAGGGATGTCCACTCTCACCACTGCTATTCAACATAGTACTGGAAGTCCTAGCCTCAGCAGTCAGACAACAAAAAGACATTAAAGGCATTCAAACTGGCAAAGAAGTCAAACTCTCCCTCTTCGCAGATGACATGATACTCTACATAGAAAACCCAAAAGACTCCACGCCAAGATTGCTAGAACTCAAACAGCAATTTGGCAGCGTGGCAGGATACAAAATCAATGCCCAGAAGTCAGTGGCATTTCTATACACTAACAATGTGACTGATGAAAGAGAAATTAAGGAGTCAATCCCGTTTACAATTGCACCCAAAAGCATAAGATACCTAGGAATAAACCTCACCAAAGAGGTAAAGGATCTATACCCTAAAAACTATAGAACACTTCTGAAAGAAATTGAGGAAGACACAAAGAGATGGAAAAATATTCCATGCTCATGGATTGGCAGAATTAATACTGTGAAAATGTCAATGTTACCCAGAGCAATTTACACGTTTAATGCAATCCCTATCAAAATACCATCGACTTTCTTCATTCATCTTTCAATGGAGAAAACACTTCTTAATTCATTCCATAATGCCTGTTTTGTTTTCACACTAAACGGAGTCAAAGTTGTTGCAAGGAAATGAAGCTACGTATCAAAATGTAATGACTATGGATATAAGAATCCTTATCCAAGTCCAAGTAAACTAAATCCAGCAGAACTTCACAGGGATTCTACAGCATAACCAAGTGAGAGTTATCCCAGGAGTGCAAAGACAGGTCAATACACAAAAGTCACTCAATGTAATACACCATACAAATGGAATTAAGGGGAAAAAACTACATGATCATCTTAGTAGATACAGGAAGAGTACAAGACATTGCTAGAAGAAATGAAAGAAGACCTACATAAATGTAAAGATATCCCATGATCATGGACTGGAAGGCTTACTAATGTCAAGATGTAGTACTCCCCATATTTATGTACGGATTCAATGTAATCCTATGGAAATTCCAATTCCCTGTTTTTTGGGGGGGGTTGTTTTGTTTTGTTTTGTTTTCAGAATTGACCCTAAATAGCTGAAACAATATTTGAAAAGGACAAAGTAGGAGGGCTAGCACTTCCTGACTTAAAAACTGACTTTGAAGCAGAACAGTGTTGTGCTTGCGCAAGGATAGACATAGACCAAAGGAATGGAATCACAATACAGAAATGAACTCACACATCAGCGATACTCAACCAGGGGCCGAATAATATTTTATTATTAAAAAATATTAAAAATAATGCATAATGGACAAGACTCTAGAATATTCACCAGCATTTTAAACTGAGAGAATTTAATTGAAGCACATCAACCATTCTAAAAATACATGAGTTCATAATATTGAAGAAGAAAACCCCTTCATTGTCTTCCTTTGGAGGATGATGCTGAGGGAATCCACACAATGACCCTCACAGTGGGGAAATAATTGTTTATTTTTTTAATTCTTATTTTTTTAATAATAAAAATATTTTTTATTCGTGTTCAATTTGCCAGCATACAGAATAACACCCAGTGCTCATCCCGTCAAGTGCCCCCCTCAGTGCCCGCCACCCAGTCACACCCTCCCCCTGCCCTCCTCCCCTTCCACCACCCCTAGTTCGTTTCTCAGAGTTAGGTGTCTCTCATGTTCTGTCTCCATTTCTGATATTTCCCACCCATTTCTCAATTCTTATTTGTAAACATTTTATTTATTTATTCATGATAGAGAGAGGCAGAGACACAGACAGAAGGAGAAGCAGGCTCCGTGCAGAGGACCCCGACGTGGGACTCGATCACGGGTCTCTAGGATCACACCCCGAGCTGAAGGTGGTGCTAAATTGCTGAGCCACCCAGGCTGCCTGGAAAGAGTTGTTTAAGGATTTTTCCCTTAGAATATTGCAACTAATAAATGAAGATTGAAATACGGAATATGAGTATTCTCATCTTATAAACCCCTAATGAAACATCCAGTTTAGGTAAGATTAATGACCACTGTTAATATTAATCAAGAGATGCAGCCAGGTGGACCTCAGAGGGGAAGTACACACAATAGTTATGAAATATTCTTACCAAAAATCAATTGTAAGTCAGATTGAGCCTCTAGGACCTACCAGTTTCCCAGAATGTAAGAAGCAACACAATATGCTAATCAACACTACAGGGACAGCATCAGCAACACCTGTGATGTGTGTGAAAAGCATTGCAGGATAAAAAACCAGTTTTCTTCAATAAAAAAGTTGAAGTAATAATATTGAAAGTGAAATAAGTCAATCGGAGAAGGACAAACATTATATCTTCTCATTCATTTGGGGAATATAAATAATAGTGAAAGGGAATAGAAAGGAAGGGAGAAGAAATGGGTAGGAAATATCGGAAAGGGAGACAGAACATAAAGACTCCTAACACTGGGAAATGAACTAGGGGTGGTGGCAGGGGAGGAGGGCGGGGGGTGTGTGAATGGGTGATGGACACTGAGGTGGGGCACTTGACGGGATAAACACTGGATGTTATTCTGTATGTTGGTAAATTGAACACCAATAAAAAAATAAATTTATTATTAAAAAAAAAGAAAATAGAGGGACAGGCAGCCAGTGAATGAGAGACTTTAGAGGCATCAGAGAACAGTGGATGGATGTTATTGAATCCTGTTCCAAAACAAAGTATAAAGGAAACATGAGCCAATCTGGACAATTAAAGCACTAAATGGAACTTTTATAATATTAAGGATAATATTAATTTCTTTGTGGAGAATAGTTAAACTGAAGTTGTGTTTAAAGTCAGTGTTGAGAGGGATTAGATATGATTAACTGTAGACTGATAATTATTGAAGTTGGTTGGTGCAAATAGGTAATCCATTATTGCTCTAGTTCCATGTCTGAGTGTTTGAGAACATCCATAATAAAGAGAGTCAAGGAAGTGACACACAGAGGAGAGGAGCCAGATGTGCTGTACACGTTTGAAAATGTGCATAATCCTGCTAATCATCAGGAGAAAGCAAGTTCCCATGTTAAAAACGTCCTCCTGCCCACCCGCCCAAATGTCTCAAACTAAGCAGAGGGGCAGTAACCAGCGGTGTTGCGGACGGGAGCCATACAGTGTAAACAAGTGAGTGTATCCCAGGAGCAATACTGTCAATATAGAAAAATCAGGAATCCCTGTGTGCTCAGCAGACCACCTTTCTGCCTCGGGCGTGGTCCTGGAGCCCAGGGAGTCCCTGTCGGGCTCCCTGCAGGATCCTGCTGCTCCTCTGCCTGTGGTCTGCCTCTCTCCTCAGGTCTCTCACTCTCAAAGCCTGGATATCCAAAGGCAGTTGGTCCTCAAACCCAAGTCATCATTCAAACTGCTTGCCATCCAGGTGGAGGAGGTCACCAAAGCCACACCACAAAATCTTCTCCTTGATCATCCTGGGTTGTGTTGAAAGCATTAAAGAAGCCTCCAAATGTCAAAAGACCCTTCCCATGATCATGGAGTGGAAGCTTCTAATGTCAAGCCTGTAGTTCTCTACATTTACAAACAGAGCTCAATGTAATCACCAAATCCTCTAGTTATTGCTTTTTAATGCAGAAATCAACCCTAAATACCAAAAACAATATTTAATTTTTGTATATTTTTTACTGGAGTTCGAGTCCAACATGTCCATAACACCAGTGCTTATTCTCGCCACCCTCAATGTCTGTCACCCATCACTCCAACTGCCCCAGCCCACTCCCAATTCTCTTGTTCGTTTCCATGTTAGGAGTCTTCATGTTCATCCCTCACTGATATTTCCCACTCATTCCCTTTACCTTTCACTATTTTTTAAATTCCCCAAATGAATGAGACCATATAATGGCCAAAACAACATTTGAAAGAACAAAGTAAGAGGGCTAACACTTCCTGGTTTCAAAACTGTCTTTAAATCAGACCACTGTTGTGCATGCACAAGGATAGACATAGACCAAAGGAATGGAATCAAGAAAACAGAAATAAACTCACACACTTGCGATTTTCACAAGGGGTCCCAAAGGCCACATCCAACGGTGAAAAAAGAGTCCTTTTTCAAATATTGATGGGAAAACTGAATACCCACATGAAAAAGAATGCATCAAGAGCTTTACCTCAACAATCAATGTGATTCATCATATCAGCAAAAGAAAAAACAAGAACCATATGATCCTCTCATTAGATGCAGAGAAAGCATTTGACAAAATACAGCATCCATTCCTGATCAAAACCCTTCAGAGTGTAGGGATAGAGGGAACATGCCTCAAATCTTAAAAGCCACCTACGAGAAGCCCACAGCAAATATCATTCTCAATGGGGAAGCGCTGGGAGCCTTTCCTCTAAGATCAGGAACAAGACAGGGATGTCCACTCTCACCACTGTTATTCAACATAGTACTGGAAGTCCTAGCCTCAGCAATCAGACAACAAAAAGACATTAAAGGCATTCGAATTGGCAAAGAAGAAGTCAAACTCTCCCTCTTCGCCGATGACATGATACTCTACATAGAAAACCCAAAAGCCTCCACCCCAAGATTGCTAGAATTCATACAGCATTTGGCAGCATGGCAGGATACAAAATCAATGCCCAGAAATTAGTGGCATTTCTATACACTAACAATGAGACTGAAGAAAGATAAATATTTTTATAAATTTATTTTTTATTGGTTTTCAATTTGGCAACATACAGAATAACACCCAGTGCTCATCCCATCAAGTGCCCCCCTCAGTGCCCATCATCCAGTCACCCCCACTCTGCACCCACCTCCCCTTCCACCACCCCTAGTTTGTTTCCCAGAGTTAGGAGTCTCTATTGTTCAGTCTCCCTTTCTGATATTTCCCACTCATTTTTCTCCTTTCCCCTTTATTCTTTTCCACCATTTCCCATAATCCCCAAATAAATGAGACCATATAATGTTTATTTATACAATGGAATATTACTCAGCCATTAGAAACGACAAATACCCACCAAGAAAGAGAAACTAAGGAGTCAATTCCATTTACCAGTGCACCCAAAAGCATAAGATACCTAGGAATAAACCTAACCAAAGAGGTAAAAGATCTATACCCTAACAACTACAGAACACTTCTGAAAGAAATTGAGGAAGACACAAAGAGATGGAAAAATATTCCATGCTCATGGATTGGAAGAATTAGTATTGTGAAAATGTCAATGGTTCCCAGGGCAATGTACACGTTTAATGCAATCCCTATCAAAATACCATGGACTTTCTTCAGAGACTTGGAACAAATTATCTTAAGATTTGTGTGGAATCATAAAAACCCTGAAGAGCCAGGGGAATATTAAAAAAAAAACATAGCTAGGGGCATCACAATGCCAGATTTCAGGTTGTACTACAAATCTGTGGTCATCAAGACAGTGTGGTACTGGCACAAAAACAGACACATAGATCAATGGAACATATTAGAGAATCCAGAAGTGGACGTGCTGAAATTATAAAATTATTAGAGGTGAAAGAGACATCAGAGGCAATTATTCTGACATGGGATTAGTCAGCAAATTCTTAAACATGACATCAGAGTACAAACATAAATAAATAAATAAATAAATAAATAAATAAATAAGATAAAACAGACAAATTGAACTTCCTCAAAATTAAAATATTGTGCATCAAAGAACACTTTCAAGAGGATGAAGACAAAACCTATATTAAGGTATTTACTTTTGACAAATTACATATATCTAATAAGGATCTTGTATCCATGGAATATAGAGAAAAATTCCAACTCAGTCACAAAATCACAAATTTAAAATGGGCAAAGGGCTTGCATGGGCATTTCTCCAAAAAAAAATATATACCTGGCCAATAAGAGAAGATGCTGAATGTCATTAGTCATTAGGGAAATGTGGAACAAACTACTATGAGATTTCGTTCATTTATTAGAATGCCTACAATTTTTTTATGATAGAGAAGAACAAATGTTGGTGAGAATATGGAAAAAATCATAACCTCATAATGGTGGTACAGCCTCTGTAGAAAGTAGTCCTGCCATCCCTCAGAAAGTTAGATGTAGAGCTTCCCTACGACCCACCCTAATCCACATGTAGGGATGTGCCCAGGAGAAATGACAATATATGTTCACATAAAAGCCCCTTCACAAATGTGCATAATAGCAATATTCATAAGGTAAAAAGCTAATGCAAGCCAAATGTGCATCAAATGGTGAAGAGATTAAAAAATGTGAAATATTCATACAGTGGAAAAATCAATGGTCAGCCATTTAAGAAGTAAGGTTCTTTTGGGTGGGGGGTAGGGAGAGAGCACACAAGTGAGCAGGGGGAGGGGCAGAGGGAGAGAAGGGAGAGGGGGAATCTTAAGTAGGATCCATGCCCAGAATGGAGGCCCATATGGGGCTTGCTCACAACCCTGAGATCATGACCTGAGCCCAAAGCAAGAGTCGGATGCTGAGCTAGGTGATCCACCTGGAGCCCCAAAGGGAATAATGATCTACTACAAGACAGAACATGGATGAGACTTGAAAACATTATGCTGAGTAAATGAAGCTTGACACCAAAGGCTAAATATCCTGTAAGTCCATTCATATAAAATGTGCAGAATAGGGACAGAAGTGTGTTTGTATTTACCAAAAATGGTTGGGGGAGAGGGAAAGGAGCGTGCTGACCGGAATAGCGTTTTTTTGTGTGCGATGAAACTATTCTTGAACCAGAGAGTTGCTCACTCTGGATATAATTAGAAATGAAACATCACACTTGATTAACACTTTGAAGTGGTAAAATTGTCACTTTTGTGTCAATGAGAATTGTTCCTCAGTTTAAAATGTTAAAACTAAAAAATAATAATGGTGAAATAAGAACATTCACTAGCATTTTCACTGATAGAATTTACTTGAAGCACATCGATTATGCTAAACAAAATCCCCTGAGTTCATAATACCAAAAATAAAACCCCCTCATTGGTTACCTTTGGAAGCTGATGCTGAGGGAATTCAAGCAGTGACCCTCACAGTGAGGAAATATTTGTCTCGAGCAATTTGCTTTACAGAATATTGCTACTAATAAATGAAGATTAAAAAACAGAATTTGAATATTATCATCTTATAAACCCCTAATGAAATAATGAGTTTAGGTAAGATTACTGATATCCACTAATATTAAAAAAGGAAGAGATGCAGCCAGGTGGACTTCTCAGTGGTAATAGAAACAACTCTTATGAAATATTCTTGCCAAATATCAATCATGAATTAGAGTGAGACTTTAGGACCTACCAAGTACTGGAAATATAAGGAGCAAAAGGACATAAGGTGGTTTGCAGGATAAAGAACCTGTTTGTACAATAAATAAAGTGCAGTAATAATTTTGACATGAAAATAGAGGGACAGGCAGCCAATGAGTTAGAGATTCAAGAGTCATCAAGAGAACACAGTGTAAGGATGTTATTGAATCCTGTTCCAACTGGGACAGTTCTCCTGGGTTCCCCTGTCAGCAAGCTTTGTCTGACACCCCCTCCCCTACATGGCCAGGCTCCAAAGCCCAGAAGTCTCTTGGGGCCCCAGGTATCAGGAGAAGAGCATAGACTAAGAGCAGATGCTGTGACCTTGAGTGGACTATTGTCCCTGGGGCAGCAGGTGTCGAACTCCTGAGCCCAAAGCCATTTCATCAACGCTTCCCTCCATCACTTAGGTATACCATTCTTCTGTGAGCTCAAAAGATCTGTCTGGAAAGACAGTCCTCTCTGGGTTCTTCTCTGCTTGCTGCTGGTCTCTGTGCAGCCGACGCTAATCCATGTGGGGAGAAGACAACTCTGAATACATTTCTGTTCATGAGGGAGGATTAGTTGGAGGTTGTTTTTAAAAAGTATGAAACTGAAATGTGCCTGAAAAATTCAAGCACATAGAAAGTGTGTGGCCTGCAGTGAGGATGCCCCTCTGTTTACACCAATCACTGTCCCAACTCTGGAGATTTGGGGTTTCTACTTCTGCATCTTTGGGGAGGAGGAGGCCTGAGGGTGCATTGTATTTCATTTAACTTGTTTTTCCATTACAGATATATGACCACACCCACAGCAGGTCTGAATTTTTAATCTTTTATCAAATACTGTGTAATCCTCACGTTCTACAACAGTGACATTCTCTTTCAGGGTCTCAGTGTTCCATTGTGTGCGGGACCAAGACTTTCTCATTTCAATCTGTGAATGGCTGTTTAGGATTGTACATTTGTAAAATTAATTTGGTAAGCTAACATACACTATAGCAGTAATTTCAGATGTAGTTTTCAATAAATCATCAGTTGCGTGTGACACTAGGTGCTCATCGCGTCATAAGCCCACCTTGTTGCCCATTATCCAGTTACCCACACCCTCCCCTCCAGAAACCCTCAGTTTGTTTCCTATATAGAAGAATCATTTTAAAACTTTATTCTGAAGAGGGCACTTAACCTGAGATCTACTGCTTAATATTTTTAAGGGAACAGTATATCATTATTGATTGTAGGTACATGTACAGCACATTACTAAAGTGTTCGCTCTTGTTGACAGAAGTTTATGTCTGCTAAATAATAACTCCTCCACCCCACCTGGGGAACCTCCATATACTCCATCAAGTATTCGGGACACACTTCATCACATGGTCACGTGTTTCTGGCCCAGCCTCCACAAGGCCTCCTTCACATCCTTGTTTCGCAGACTGTAGATGAGGGGATTGAGCATTGGGATGACCAGCGTGTAGAAGACAGAGACCACCTTGCCCTGCTCCATGGACTCAATTGCTCCTGGCTGGGCGTACATAACAAAGAGAGTCCCAAAAAAGAGGGTCACTGCAGTCATGTGGGAGCCACAGGTGGAGAAGATCTTGCGTCTCCCAGCTCCCGAGCGCATCCTCAGGATGGTCACTGTGATGTAGCCATAGGAGATGAGAATCACAAATGTCACACCCACAATCATGAACCCACAAATGCCAAACATGAGAAGTTCATTGATGGCCGTGTTGCCACAGGCGATCTGGAGCAGAGGGGGTACATCACAGAAGAAGTGGTTGATGCGGTTGGAGCTGCAGAATGGGAGGTGGAATGTGAAGCTGGTCTGCACAACAGAGTTGAAGCAGCCTCCACAGTAGGCGCCCAGCACCAGGCGAGTGCAGGCAGACTGGCACATGGTGATGGGGTAGCGCAAGGGGCTACAGATGGCCATGAAGCGGTCATAGGCCATAACACCCAGGAGGAAGCCTTCTGTTGTGGCCAGCAGAGATAAAAAGAAAAACTGGATGGCACATCCTGCAAAGGTGATGACCTTGGACGAGGAGAAGAAGTTGGCCAGTGCATTTGGGGCGATCACAGATGAGTAGCACAAGTCCACAAAGGAGAGGTTCTTGAGGAAGAAGTACATTGGGGAGTGCAGGCGGGCATCCAGGGTGATAACAATGATCATGAGAATGTTGCCCAGTACAGTCACCATATACAGGGCCAGGAACACAGCAAAGAGCAGGGCCTGGGTCTCAAGGCCACCTCCAAATCCTTCCAGCACAAAATCTTGAAAGTAGGCCATGGAGAGGTTTCCATTACTGTGGGATGGCATGAACCTCAGTCCTCACCACGGGAATTACACCTCCAGTATTAGCAGATTAAGTAGGTCAAGCTAAACTTCTGCTGAAGATAATTTAGAAAAGATAACAAAACCAAAATCTGATTGAAGGTAAAAGAGAGTTAATGGGTTAGTGAAGAATTATTTTAAAAATTTCAAGATAAACACATAGGCCCTCAGATTTCATTACTGAGAGCTTATTTCTCCTTGTTACATAAGCCCATTTTGCAGAAGAATCTGTGAGGGCAGGTGGTTATCAGTGAGGATTTGACTGTTGTGTGGAATTCCTGCTACAGTGGTTGGTTACCAGGGACGATGCTAGATGCACCATAGGAGTGAGATAAATCAGGAGTAGGTATGCAGCTCAGCTCCTGACCATTTCAATCCCTGAAACTGTATTAATATGTGAACTGAGTGCTAGCGCCTCTGACACTTTGCAAAAATAAGCATATCTCAAGAGGAAGACACATCATCCTAGACCACAGGTGTTATCTATAAATGTTTTTTTATAATAAATTTATTTTTTATTGGTGTTCAATTTGCCAACATACAGAATAACACCCAGTGCTCATCCCGTCAAGTGCCCCCCTCCGTACCCATCACCCATTCACTCCCACGCCCCTCCCTCCTCCCCTTCCACCACCCCTAGTTTGTTTTCCCGAGTTAGGAGTCTTTATGTTCTATCTCCCTTTCTGATATTTCCCACACACTTCTTCTCCCTTCCCTTATATTCCCTTTCACTATTATTTATATTCCCCAAATGAATGAGAATATATAATGTTTGTCCTTCTCTGATTGACTTACTTCACTCAGCATAATACCCTCTAGTTCCATCCACGTTGAAGCAAATGGTGGGTATTTGTCATTTCTAATGACTGAGTAATATTCCATTGTATATCTATAAATGTTTTGTGTCAATACTGGCAGACAGAATTTTAAAATTGAAGAGTTCCTGCAATATGGATTAAAAATTCAGAAACAATAGAAAAACTCAAAGAGGTTCTTGATTTTGGAGTTGACACACCAACTCTAAAGTTATTATGTGTAAACGAAACGTTCAGACTAAGAATTATAGCCAAATGAACAAACAATGAAGAGACTAATATGTAACTTTTTGGAAGTACAGTAGCTAAAGTTAGGAACTCAATGAATGTACTTCACAGAGTAGAAATAGCTAAGGAGAAAATTTGTGAACTAGAATACAGATCAGTAGAAAGTATTTAGAGTGAGATATTGAGAGACAAAAGGATAGAAAAGTCAGGAATGAGGGTTTGAGTTAAAATATATAGGGACATCCATATCCATAAAAAATAAATTTATAAGAAAATTTTCTTTTGTAAAATAAAACATAACTGACTCGAGAAATATATAATCTGAGCAGACATATAACAGAATGAATCACAAGTCAAAAAACATTTCTAACAAAAAAAAGATCAGGACTAGATGGTTTCAGTGGTGACTTTTATCAGCGAATACAGAATTAACACAAGTATGCTCAAAGTCTAAAAAGTAGATAGGAGGAAACGCTTCTTTTTTCTTTTCCTTTTTATTTTTTTATTGAAGTTCAATTTGCCAACATATAGCATAACACCCAGTCCTCATCCCACCAAATGCCCCCTTCAGTGCTCATCACCCAGTCACCCCAACCCCCTTCCCACCATCCTTTCCACTACCCCTTGTTTGTTCCCAGTGAGGAGTCTCTCAAGTTTTGTCACCCTCACTGATATTTTCACTCATTTTCTTTCCTTTCACCTTTATTCCCTTTCACCCTTTTACTATTTTTTATATTCCCTGAATGAATGAGACCATATAATGTTTGTCCTACTCTGATTGACTTATTTCACTCAGCATAATACCCTCCAGTTCCATCCATGTCGAAGCAAATAGTGGGTATTTGTCATTTCTAATGGCTGAGGAATATTCCATTGTATACATAGACCACAGCTTCTTTATCCATTCATCTTTCTTTTTTTTTTCACTAAACTCATACCTTTCAATAGTAACTCTGAACGTGAACGGGCTTAATGACCCCGTCAAAAGGCGCAGGGTTTCAGACTGGATAAAAAAGCAGAAACCATCTATTTGCTGTCTACAAGAGACTCATTTTAGACAGAAGGACACCTACAGCCTGAAAATAAAAGGTTGGAGAACCATTTACCATTTAAATGGTCCTCTAAAGAAAGCAGGGGTAGCCATCGTTATATCAGATAAACTAAAATTTACCCCGAAGACTGTAGTGAGAGATGAAGAGGGACACTATATCATACTTAAAGGATCTATCCAACAAGAGGACGTAACAATCCTCAATATATATGCCCCGAATGTGGGAGCTGCCAAATATATCAATCAATTAATAACCAAAGTGAAGAAATACTTAGATAATAATACACTTATACTTGGTGACTTCAATCTAGCTCTTTCTATACTCGATAGGTCTTCTAAGCACAACATCTTCAAAGAAACGAGAGCTTTAAATGATACACTGGACCAGATGGATTTCACAGATATCTACAGAACTTTACATCCAAACTCAACTGAATACACATTCTTCTCAAGTGCACATGGAACTTTCTCCAGAATAGACCACATACTGGGTAACAAATCAGGCCTGAACCAATACCAAAAGATTGGGATCGTCCCCTGCATATTCTCAGACCATAATGCCTTGAACTTAGAACTAAATCACAACAAGAAGTTTGGAAAGACCTCAAACACGTGGAGGTTAAGGACCATCCTGCTAAAAGGTGAAAGGGTCAATCAGGAAATTAAGGAAGAATTAAAAAGATTCGTGGAAACTAATGAGAATGAAGATACAACCATTCAAAATCTTTGGGATGCAGCAAAAGCAGTCCTACAAGCATCCATTCAAAAACTGGAAAGAACTCAAATACAAAAGCTAACCTTACACATAAAGGAGCTAGAGAAAAAACAGCAAATAGATCCTACACCCAGCAGAAGAAGAGAGTTAATAAAGATTCAAGCAGAACTCAACTAAATCGAGACCAGAAGAACTGTGGAACAGATCAACCGAACCAGGAGTTGGTTCTTTGAAAGAATTAATCAGATAGATAAACCAGCCTTATTAAAAAGAAGAGAGAGAAGACTCAAATTAATAAAATCATGAATGAGAAAGGAGAGATCACTACCAACACCAAGGAAATACAAACGGTTTTAAAAACATATTATGAACAGCTATACGCCAATAAATTAGGCAATCTAGAAGAAATGGACGCATTCCTGGAAAGCCACAAACTACCAAAACTGGAACAGGAAGAAATAGAAAACCTGAACAGGCCAATAACCAGGGAGGAAATTGAAGCAGTTATCAAAAACCTCCCAAGACACAAAAGTCCAGGGCCAGATGGCTTCCCAGGAGAATTCTATCAAACGTTTAAAGAAGAAACCATACCTATTCTACTAAAGCTGTTTGGAAATATAGAAAGAGATTGAGTACTTCCAAATTCATTCTATGAGGCCAGCATCACCTTAATTCCAAAATCAGACAAAGACCCCACCAAAAAGGAGAATTGTAGACCAATATCCTTGATGAACATGGATGCAAAAATTCTCAACAAGATACTAGCCAATAGGATCCAACGGTATATTAAGAAAATTATTCACCATGACCAAGTAGGATTTATCCCTGGACACAAGGCTGCTTCAACACTCGTAGAACAATCAATGTGATTCATCATATCAGCAAAAGAAAAACCAAGAACCATATGATCCTCTCAATAGATGCAGAGAAAGCATTTGACAAAATACAGCATCCATTCCTGATCAAAACTCTTCAGAGTGTAGGGATAGAGGGAACATTCCTCGACATCTTAAAAGCCATCTATGAAAAGCCCACAGCAAATATCATTCTCAATGGGGAAGCACTGGGAGCCTTTCCCCTAAGATCAGGAACAAGACAGGGATGTCCACTCTCACCACTGCTATTCAACATAGTACTGGAAGTCCTAGCCTCAGCAGTCAGACAACAAAAAGACATTAAAGGCATTCAAATTGGCAAAGAAGGAGTCAAACTCTCCCTCTTCGCAGATGACATGATACTCTACATAGAAAACCCAAAAGACTCCACGCCAAGATTGCTAGAACTTATACAGCAATTTGGCAGCGTGGCAGGATACAAAATCAGTGCCCAGAAGTCAGTGGCATTTCTATACACTAACAATGAGACTGAAGAAAGAGAAATTAAGGAGTCAATCCCGTTTACAATTGCACCCAAAAGCATAAGATACCTAGGAATAAACCTCACCAAAGAGGTAAAGGATCTATACCCTAAAAACTATAGAACACTTCTGAAAGAAATTGAGGAAGACACAAAGAGATGGAAAAATATTCCATGCTCATGGATTGGCAGAATTAATACTGTGAAAATGTCAATGTTACCCAGAGCAATTTACACGTTTAATGCAATCCCTATCAAAATACCATCGACTTTCTTCATTCATCTTTCAATGGAGAAAACACTTCTTAATTCATTCCATAATGCCTGTTTTGTTTTCACACTAAACGGAGTCAAAGTTGTTGCAAGGAAATGAAGCTACGTATCAAAATGTAATGACTATGGATATAAGAATCCTTATCCAAGTCCAAGTAAACTAAATCCAGCAGAACTTCACAGGGATTCTACAGCATAACCAAGTGAGAGTTATCCCAGGAGTGCAAAGACAGGTCAATACACAAAAGTCACTCAATGTAATACACCATACAAATGGAATTAAGGGGAAAAAACTACATGATCATCTTAGTAGATACAGGAAGAGTACAAGAGCATTGCTAGAAGAAATGAAAGAAGACCTACATAAATGTAAAGATATCCCATGATCATGGACTGGAAGGCTTACTAATGTCAAGATGTAGTACTCCCCATATTTATGTACGGATTCAATGTAATCCTATGGAAATTCCAATTCCCTGTTTTTTTATGCAGGGGGGGTTGTTTGTTTTGTTTTGTTTTGTTTTCAGAATTGACCCTAAATAGCTGAAACAATATTTGAAAAGGACAAAGTAGGAGGGCTAGCACTTCCTGACTTAAAAACTGACTTTGAAGCAGAACAGTGTTGTGCTTGCGCAAGGATAGACATAGACCAAAGGAATGGAATCACAATACAGAAATGAACTCACACATCAGCGATACTCAACCAGGGGCCGAATAATATTTTATTATTAAAAAATATTAAAAATAATGCATAATGGACAAGACTCTAGAATATTCACCAGCATTTTAAACTGAGAGAATTTAATTGAAGCACATCAACCATTCTAAAAATACATGAGTTCATAATATTGAAGAAGAAAACCCCTTCATTGTCTTCCTTTGGAGGATGATGCTGAGGGAATCCACACAATGACCCTCACAGTGGGGAAATAATTGTTTATTTTTTTAATTCTTATTTTTTTAATAATAAAAATATTTTTTATTGGTGTTCAATTTGCCAGCATACAGAATAACACCCAGTGCTCATCCCGTCAAGTGCCCCCCTCAGTGCCCGCCACCCAGTCACACCCTCCCCCTGCCCTCCTCCCCTTCCACCACCCCTAGTTCGTTTCTCAGAGTTAGGTGTCTCTCATGTTCTGTCTCCATTTCTGATATTTCCCACCCATTTCTCAATTCTTATTTGTAAACATTTTATTTATTTATTCATGATAGACAGAGAGAGGCAGAGACACAGACAGAAGGAGAAGCAGGCTCCGTGCAGAGACCCCGACGTGGGACTCGATCACGGGTCTCTAGGATCACACCCTGAGCTGAAGGTGGTGCTAAATTGCTGAGCCACCCAGGCTGCCTGGGAAGAGTTGTTTAAGGATTTTTCCCTTAGAATATTGCAACTAATAAATGAAGATTGAAATACGGAATATGAGTATTCTCATCTTATAAACCCCTAATGAAACATCCAGTTTAGGTAAGATTAATGACCACTGTTAATATTAATCAAGAGATGCAGCCAGGTGGACCTCAGAGGGGAAGTACACACAATAGTTATGAAATATTCTTACCAAAAATCAATTGTAAGTCAGATTGAGCCTCTAGGACCTACCAGTTTCCCAGAATGTAAGAAGCAACACAATATGCTAATCAACACTACAGGGACAGCATCAGCAACACCTGTGATGTGTGTGAAAAGCATTGCAGGATAAAAAACCAGTTTTCTTCAATAAAAAGGTTGAAGTAATAATATTGAAAGTGAAATAAGTCAATCGGAGAAGGACAAACATTATATCTTCTCATTCATTTGGGGAATATAAATAAGAGTGAAAGGGAATAGAAGGGAAGGGAGAAGAAATGGGTAGTAAATATCAGAAAGGGAGACAGAACATAAAGACTCCTAACACTGGGAAATGAACTACGGGTGGTGGCAGGGGAGGAGGGCGGGGGGGTGGAATGGGTGATGGACACTGAGGGGGGGCACGTGACGGGATAAGCACTGGATGTTATTCTGTATGTTGGTAAATTGAACACCAATAAAAAATAAATTTATTTAAAAAAAAAGAAAATAGAGGGACAGGCAGCCAGTGAATGAGAGACTTTAGAGGCATCAGAGAACAGTGGATGGATGTTATTGAATCCTGTTCCAAAACAAAGTATAAAGGAAACATGAGCCAATCTGGACAATTAAAGCACTAAATGGAACTTTTATAATATTAAGGATAATATTAATTTCTTTGTGGAGAATAGTTAAACTGAAGTTGTGTTTAAAGTCACTGTTGAGAGGGATTAGATATGATTAACTGTAGACTGATAATTATTGAAGTTGGTTGGTGCAAATAGGTAATCCATTATTGCTCTAGTTCCATGTCTGAGTGTTTGAGAACATCCATAATAAAGAGAGTCAAGGAAGTGACACACAGAGGAGAGGAGCCAGATGTGCTGTACACGTTTGAAAATGTGCATAATCCTGCTAATCATCAGGAGAAAGCAAGTTCCCATGTTAAAAACGTCCTCCTGCCCACCCGCCCAAATGTCTCAAACTAAGCAGAGGGGCAGTAACCAGCGGTGTTGCGGACGGGAGCCACTGGAAGGGAGTGTAAATCAGGACACATTTGTCATTTTCTACTGATGTGGAGGATCCCTGTTCCTCACCTGTGTCTTCACTTTCCCTCTGGAAGTGCGCACAGGTGCACAGGGAGACCGCAGGGAGGCTGTTCTCAGCAGCGTTAGGACCATAGCTGCACTAGTGAGTTGTGGTATGTTGCCTGGCGGAGAACTAGACAACCGTAAACAGGAAGCAGCATGATGCTGACCATGGACCGCAGCCTGAGAACAGCTGCTCATCACAGGTCAGGCTCAGGTCACTCACTCTCAAAGCCTGGATATCCAAAGGCAGTTGGTCCTCAAGGACCCAAGTCATCCTGTTCAAAACTGCTTGCTCAGGTCCAGGTGGAGGAGGTCACCACCAGGAGCCACACCACACCCGTCTCCCTCTCCCCTGATCATCCTGGGTTGTGTCCTGAAAATCTGCATTGACCCCCTGCCTCCACCACACCTGTCAACTCAAGACCCTTCTCATGTCTCATGTGAATGGTCGCAATGGTTTCATAATGAGCTCTAGCCTGCCCATTCCCTACTTTGTATCCCAAACAGAGCTCCTTGTGCAGAGTCACCAAATCCTCCCTCATGTCATATTGCTCCCTAATGCAAATGAGTGACAGCTTCCCCACCAGCTGAGGGATCCTGGAGAGGAACCCAAAAGGGACTGGAACCCTCAGCTCCAGACAGGGACATCATACTCGGAGATTCTCTGATTCTCGCCATCTGTCATGATGTCTGTCTACCTCCATCCAACTTTAGTGTGTGACCAGCTCTCATCTCCCAATGGGCTCTCTGTCACTCTCTGATGTGACAGTTTCCTGTTTGTGCCATCAGCAGCCTGGTCATGCCCCCCTCACTGCCTGTGTCCCATCAAATTTGAACTGTTTGTTGTAAAGTCGGCCTTTTTACAGAGCCATGAGCTCCCAGGGCTGGCCCTGGTCTACAGTATTTCTGCATCCCTGTGGCCATGTCCCTTCGAAGGGTGTGCTCAGTACTCTGGTGACCTACTGATTTGAGCCTGAGAAATGCACTTCAGGTCACGAGGGAGCCTGGTGCTGTGATCTCTGTTTACAATGAAAACCGGGCTCTTTAGCTGGAATGACCCTGAAGTCCAAGACAGTGCTGGCCAGGGCAGGAGTGGGGTCACCCCTTCAGCTGCTGAGGCAAGCCCTGAGTGCTTACTGTCTACCTTAGCTCTAAAGCCTCCCTTACACACATGGTGTCCTTCATACCTGGCAGCCCTGAGGGATGGCTGCCTTGACCCTTACTTCTTCCAGGTGAGGGTCATGACTGTTCAACATCACACAGCCAGCACCTGCTCTCCCAGGGTCTCCCAAGCTCCTGGCCCACATCCGTGCTGATGATGACGACGTCAGCAGGAGAACTCTCACCCTTCTTCCTTCATTAATGTCTCCCATGCAATGAAGAGAGAGTGGGGAGGTGGCAGGGGAGGACCCTCAGGGACTCAGGTAGTCTGGTGGATACCTGAGGTTCAGTCTTCAGTAGACTCCTTGATCTTGGTAGACTCGTGGGAGGGAAGGGTCTCAGCTCACCTCAGTTTCCACGTCTTGTTGCATCATCCAGGCAGCAGAGCAAGGACCTGCACATTGGGGTCACTGTGCTGGGAAGGTCTCTCCTCCTGCAAGGCTGGGATTTGGAGCCTTGAATGGCCAATTAGGTGAGCTTGTTTGTGTTCTGGTCTCTGGAGTGCTCTGGGACTCCTGGTTCTCCTGGGTTCTCCTGTCACCAAGCTTTGTCTGACCTGCCCTCCTCTACCTGTCCAGGCACCAAAATCCAGACGTTTCTGTGCTCCCCAGGGGGTGAGCAGAAGAAGATCATAAACTCTAATAGCCTCGCTGTGGCCCTGAGTTGACTGTCCTCCCAGTGGAGGCAGGTGTGAACTCCTGAGCCCAAAGCCATTTCATCACCCCTTTCCCATTCACCTTCTATCATTATCTACGAGCTGAAATGATCTGTCAGGAAAAAACAGTCCTCTCTGGGATCATCTCCGTTGGTCTCCCTGCAGCTCCTCAGCAGAGTCTGACTCAGAAGTGGAAGAAGACCACCCTGAATACATTTCTGTTCCTGCAGAGGGATCAGGAAGAGGTTGCTTTTCTAAATCATGGAACCAAAATAAGTTTGAGAAATTCAAGCACTTAGAATGTGTTGGCATGCAGTGAGGATGCCCCTCTGTTTACGTCAATCACTGTCCCAGCCCTGTGGGAGTTCTGGGGTTTCCACACGTCACTTGTTGGGGAGATGTTGGCCTGGGGGCACTTGTGTCTTTTACTTAATTGTTTTTTCTTTTTTTAAAATTGTATTTAGAGGATCCCTGGGTGGCGCAGTGGTTTAGCTTTGGCCTTAGGGCGCGATCCTGGAGACCCGGGATTGAATCCCACGTCGGGCTCCCGGTGCATGGAGCCTGCTTCTCCCTCTTCCTGTGTCTCTGCCTCTCTCTCTGTGTGTGTGACTATCATAAATAAATTTTAAAAAAATTAAAATTGTATTTATTATTCATGAGAGATACAGAGATAGAGGCAGAGATAGAGGCAGATGGAGAAGCAGGCTCCTCCAGGGGCCCCCACATGGGCTTCATCCCTGGACACCAGGGATAGAGCATTATGCTCAACCACTGAGCCACCAAGGTGTCCCAATTTGTTTTTGTCTTTTAGATCAATATGATCACACCCAACATCGTGTTGGCATTTTTAATCTTTTTACCGTATACTGTGCAATTGTCACATTTGTAAGTAGTGACATTCTCATTCCGTGTCTTCAGTGTTCTGTTGTGAAGGGGATTAGGACATCCTCATTTCACTATGTGAATGCCTATTTAGGAATGCACATTTTTTAAAACATGATTCATTAGCCTACTATTACTATATCTTGTTTAAAATGTGGTGTTCAGAAATTCATCAGTTGCATATAACCACCCCTGCTCATCACATCACACGCATATTTTAATGACCATCTCCCAGTTATCCCATGCCCCAACGACCTTCTGTCCAGTAACCCTCAGGTCGTTTCCTAACTGAAGACTCACTTTTATTTTTATTAGTTTTTTAATAATAAATTTATTTTCTATATGTGATCAATTTGCCAACATACAGAATAACACCCAGAGCTCATCCCATCAAGTGCCCCCCTCAGTGCCCGTCACCCATTCACCCCCACCCTCCACCCTCCTCCCCTTCCACCACCCCTAGTTCTCTTCCCAGATTTAGGAGTCTTCATGTTCTGTCTCCCTTTCTGTAATCTCCTACCCAATTCTTCTCCCTTCCCTTCTACTCCCTTTCACTGTTATTTATATTCCCCAAATGAATGAGAAGATATCATGTTTGTCCTTCTCTGATTGACTTACTTCACTCAGCATAATACCCTCCAGTTCCATCCACGTTGAAGCAAATGGTGGGTATTTGTCATTTCTAATGGCTGAGTAATATTCCATTGTATACATAAACCACATCTTCTTTATCCATTCATCTTTCGATAGACTCACTTTTAAAATTGTACTCTGAAAAGGTCACTTATCCTAGGATGTACAATTTTAATAAATTTATAAGAAACAATATATTATTGTTGATTTTAGGTACAGCATCCCTCTAAAGCTTATTTCTCTGGCATGAATGAAATTGCTTCCTGTTATTTAAAAATTTAAACACCTGAGTCCTGGCAAACACCATCCCCTACATCTAGCCTCCAGAACTCTCAGACTCCCTTCACCACATCCTTCACGTGGCCATGTGTTTCTGGCCCAGCCTCCACACAGCCTCCTTCACATCCTTGTTTTGCAGACTGTAGATGAGGGGATTGAGCTCTGGGATGACCAGCGTGTAGAAGACAGAGACCACCTTGCCCTGCTCCATGGACTCAGTTGCTCCTGGCTGGGTATATATTACAAAGACGGTCCCAAAAAAGAGGGTCATTGCAGTCATGTGGGAGCCACAGGTGGAGAAGACCTTGCATCTCCCAGCTCCTGAGCCCATCCTCAGGATGGACACTATTATGTAACCATAGGAGATGAGGACCATATATGTCACACCCACAATCATGAGCCCACAGATGCCAAACAAGAGAAGTTCATTGATGGCCGTGTTGCCACAGGCGATCGGGAACAGAGGGGCACATCACAGAGGACGTGGTTGATGCAGTTGGAGCTGCAGAATGAGAGGTTGAATGTGAAGCTTCTCTGCACCAGAGTTGAAGCAGCCTCCACAGTAGGTGCACAGCACCAGGCGAGTGCAGCCAGACTGGCACATGGTGCTAGGGTAGCTCAAGGGTCTACAAATGGCCATGAAGTGGTCGTAGGACATAACACCCAGGAGGAAGCATTCAGTGGTAGCCACCAGGGATAAAAAGAAAAACTGGGTGGCACATTCTGTAAAGGTGATGACCTTGGATGAGGAGAAGTAGTTGGCCGGTGCATTGGGGGCAATAACAGATGAGTAGCACAAGTCCACGAAGGAGGGGTTCTTGAGGAAGACATACATTGGGAAGTGTAGGCAGGCATCCAGGGTGCTAAAGATGATCATGAGGAAGTTGCCCAGTATAGTCACCATGTACAAGGCCAAGAACACAGTGAAGAGCATGGCTTGGGTCTCCAGACCACCCCTAAATCCCTCTAGTACAAAATCTTGAAAGTGGCCATGGAGAGGTTTCATTACTGTGGGATGGCATGAGCCTCAGCCCTCACCATGGAATTACTACTCCAGTATAGGCAGTTTAAGTGGGTCAAGCTAAACTTCCTGCTGAAGACTATTTTGAAAAGATAAATACTGAAAAAAAATCTGATTGAAGGTATAAGAGAGTTACTGGATTGCAGAAGATTTATTAAAGAAAATTAGATATAAAAATAGGCATAAGGATTTCATTATGGGAACTTCCTTTTCCATTGAGATGTAAGCCAATTTTGAAGAGGAATCTTAGAGGCTAGGTGGCTAACCAGTGAGGTTTTGCCTGTCTTGCAGAGCTAATGCTGACTCTGTTTGGTCATAGCATCCAATCATGATACATCATAGGAGTGAGATAAATCAGGAGTAGCTATGCAGCCAAGCTTCTAGCCATTTCAATCAAGAAAGTGTATTACGATGTGATCTGAGTGCCAGTGCCTCTCACACCTTGCAAAAATACATATATCTCAAGAGGCAGACACATTATGCTGGACTGAAGTTGCTATGTATAAAAGTTCTGTGTAAATAATGTCAGACAGAATTTTGAGATTGAGGAGTTCCTACAAAACAAATTAAAATATCATAAACAATAGAAAACACAAAAGAGCTTTCAGTTTTTGGAGTTAACACACATCAACTTTACTTTTTTATTTAATTAACTTTTTAATTATTTTTAAAAAGATTTTATTTATTTATTTCTTCATGAGAGACACAAAGAGAGAGGCAGAGACATCGGCAGAGGGAGATGCAGGCTCCATGCAGGGAGCCTGCCGTGGACTCCATCCAAGGTCTCCAGGATCATGCACTGGGCTGAAGGTGGCACCAAACCACTGACCACCAGGGCTGCCCCACAAATAAGCTTTAAATGGAAATTATTATGTATGGAGGATAAAGATGAGAGTAAGAAACTTTGCAGATATGTAAAGCAATCAAGAGAATAATATCTAACTTTTTACAAGTATAGTGGCTAGATTTGGAACTCAATGAAAGTAGTTTACAGATTAGATATAGCTAGAAAGAAAGTTTGTGAACTGGAATACAGAGCAGTAGAAAATATTCAGAATCAAGTTTTGAGAAGCAAAAGGATAGAAAAACAAGAAATGAGGGTTAGGGACGAAAGATGTAGGGACATCCCTTCTATGAGTTCCTAAAGAAGGTTTAAAGAGAGAAAAAGGCTGAATCAGTGCTTGAAGAGAGAATGGATACTTATTATCTCAAGCCAATGAATGAAATTATTCTAAAGATTCATTAACCCTACCAAATCAAAGCAGGATTTATAGAAAGAACACCACACTTGAACATATGATAGTAAAAATATTTAGAACCAAGAGAAAAAGACAAATATAAAAACAGCCTGACATAGAACATATAGTCACTTCAAGGATGGATAAGTGGCACAGTCGGGTAGGCCTCTGACTCCTGGTTTTGACTCAGGTTGTGATCTCAGAGTTGTGAGATTGGGCTCCATTTTAGGCCCACATTCAGCGCACAGTCTGCTTGAAACACTGTCCCTCTGCCACTGCCCTTCCTCCCCTAAAATAAATAAATCAATCTTAAAAAGAAGACATATTCACTTCAAAGTATCAACTTTAGAAGTAAGATTGACAATTGGCTTATCAGACTAAAAATAATGGAAGCCAAGTAAAAAAATAATTACCAACTAGAATTCTACCAATAGGTATCCGTCAGAATGCAAAAGAAATGTAGAAATCATAGTTTAAGACTTCAATGCTCCACTTTCAATAATGAATTGTACAACAAAACTAAGTATCAGTAAGGAAATAACAGATGTGAACAGCATTATAAACCAAATACTTAACAGGCATATGTGGAACACACTGTGTTCATCAATAGCAGAATACATTAGCCTCCAGTGCACATGGAACATTATTCAGGATCGACCGTATGCTATTTCACAAAGCAGTCTCAATAAATGTTAGAAGATTGAAAGTATAAGAAGTATGCTCTCCAAACAAAATGGAATGAAATCACAAAGCAACAGCATAAGGCCATTTGGAAAACTTACAGACACGTGGAAGCTCAACAACACATTTTTAAATCACCAGTGGGTCAAAGAAGAAATCACAATGGAAATTACAAAGTATTATGAGATTAATGAAAATGGGAACACTATACCCCAAGACTTAGGAGATGCAATGAAAGAAGGACTCAGAAATTTATAGCTATAAACACCAATATTTTAAAAAGATTTGTATTCCATAATTAACTTTCTATCTTAGGAAAGAGAGTAGAAAGGAATAAAAAACTACGCTCAAAGAAATAGAATGAATGGAATAATGAAGATTAGAGAAGAGATCAATGAATTAGAGGAGAGTAGAATAAGACACTACAATCAAAGACACTAAAAGCTAGTTCTCTGAAAAGTTTGACCAACTAGACAAACTTTGGCTACATTGACCAAGAAAGTCATAAAACTTAAATTTCTAAAATCAGAAATGAAAGCAGACACATGACTTTTGATCTTCAGAAATAAAAATTATCATAAGAATATATTGGAACAATCGTATTCCAACAAGTGAGCTAACCTAGACGAAATGAACCAATTCCTGGAAACGGTGTAACAGAACTGACTCAAGGAGAAATAGGAAATCTGAGCAGACATACAACAAACAGATGGAGTCAATAGTCAAAACGCTTTTCTAACAAAGAGAAGTCCAGGACCAGAGGGTTTCAGTGGTGACTTTTACCAGTGAATACAAGAATTAACACACGCAGAACTCAGAGTCTAAAATGTAGATAGGAGAAACCACTTCCTAATACATTTCATAAGGCCTTCATATGGCGTACATTTCACACTAAATGGGGTCAAAGATATTGCAAGAAAATTAAGCTAAAGATCAATATGTCTTATGAATATAGATACAAAAATCCTTATCAAAATTGAAGCAAGCCAAATCCAGCAGAACTTCACAGGGATTATACAGTATAAACAAGTGAGAGTATCCCAGGGTAGCAATACTGAATCAATATAGAAAAATCAGGAATCCCTGTGTGGCTCAGCAGTTTACCACCTGCATTCTGCCTAGGGCGTGGTCCTGGAGTCCCAGGATCGAGTCCCATGTCGGGCTCCCTGCATGGATCCTGCTTCTCCCTCTGCCTGTGGTCTGCCCTCTCTCTCTCTCTCTGTCTGTCTCTCATAAATAATAAATAAATAAATAAATAAATAAATAAATAAAATTTTAAAAATATAGTAAAATCATTCAATTTAGTATACCATACAAATGGAAGTTAGGGGAAAATAAACCAAAAATATTCTCCTTAGATATAAAAAAAATGTTGAAAGAAATTAAAGAAGACCTGCTAAATGTAAAGATATCCCATGATCAAGGACTGGAAGACCTACTAATGTCAAGATGTAGTAATCTCTACATTTACATACAGATTCAATGTAATCCTATGGAAATTCTAGTTACTTTTTTTTTTTGCAGAAATCAACCCTAAATAGCCAAAACAATATTTAATTTTTTGTATATTTTTTATTGGAGTTCGATTTCCCAACATATACCATAACACCCAGTGCTAATCCTCTCAAGTGCTCCCTCAATGCCCGTCACCCAGTCACCCCAACTGCCCCCACCCACCTCCCCTTCCACTACCCTTTGTTCATTTCCCGGGTTAGGAGTCTCTCATGTTCATCTCCCTCACTGATATTTCCCACTCATTTTCTCTCCTTTCCCCTTTATTTCCTTTCACTATTTTTTAAATTCCCAAATGAATGAGACCATATAATGGCCAAAACAACATTTGAAAGAACAAAGTAAGAGGGCTAACACTTCCTGGTTTCAAAACTGTCTTTGAATCAGACCACTGTTGTGCATGCACAAGGATAGACATAGACCAAAGGAATGGAATCAAGAAAACAGAAATAAACTCACACACTTGCGATTTTCACAAGGGGGCCCAAAGGCCCCATCCAATGGTAAAGAAAGAGTCCTTTTTCAAATGTTGATGGGAAAACTGAATATCCACATGAAAAAGAATGCATCAAGAGCATTACCTCAACAATCAATGTGATTCATCATATCAGCAAAAGAAAAAACAAGAACCATATGATCCTCTCATTAGATGCAGAGAAAGCATTTGACAAAATACAGCATCCATTCCTGATCAAAACTCTTCAGAGTGTAGGGATAGAGGGAACATGCCTCAAATCTTAAAAGCCACCTACGAGAAGCCCACAGCAAATATCATTCTCAATGGGGAAGCGCTGGGAGCCTTCCCCTAAGATCAGGAACAAGACAGGGATGTCCACTCTCACCACTGCTATTCAACATAGTACTAGAAGTCCTAGCCTCAGCAATCAGACAACAAAAAGACATTAAAGGCATTCGAATTGGCAAAGAAGAAGTCAAACTCTCCCTCTTCGCCAATGACATGATACTCTACATAGAAAACCCAAAAGCCTCCACCCCAAGATTGCTAGAATTCATACAGCATTTGGCAGCGTGGCAGGATACAAAATCAATGCCCAGAAATTAGTGGCATTTCTATACACTAACAATGAGACTGAAGAAAGATAAATATTTTTATAAACTTATTTTTTATTGGTTTTCAATTTGCCAACATACAGAATAACACCCAGAGCTCATCCCATCAAGTGCCCCCCTCAGTGCCCATTATCCATTCACCCCCACTCTGCACCCACCTCCCCTTCCACCACTCCTAGTTTGTTTCCCAGAGTTAGGAGTCTCTCATGTTCAGTCTCCCTTTCTGATATTTCCCACTCATGTTTCTCCTTTCCCCCTTATTCTCTTTCACCATTTCCCATATTCCCCAAATAAATGAGACCATATAATGTTTATATATACAATGGAATATTACTCAGCCATTAGAAACGACAAATACCCACCAAGAAAGAGAAATTAAGGAGTCAATTCCATTTACCAGTGCACCCAAAAGCATAAGATACCTAGGAATAAACCTAACCAAAGAGGTAAAGGATCTATACCCTAAAAACTATAGAACACTTCTGAAAGAAATTGAGGAAGACACAAAGAGATGGAAAAATATTCCATGCTCATGGATTGGAAGAATTAGTATTGTGAAAATGTCAATGGTTCCCAGGGCAATTTACACGTTTAATGCAATCCCTATCAAAATACCATGGACTTTCTTCAGAGAGTTGGAACAAGTTATCTTAAGATTTGTGTGGAATCATAAAAACCCTGAAGAGCCAGGGGAATATTAAAAAAAAAACATATCTGGGGGCATCACAATGCCAGATTTCAGGTTGTACTACAAAGGTGTGGTCATCAAGGCAGTGTGGTACTGGCACAAAAACAGACACATAGATCAATGGAACAGATTAGAGAATCCAGAAGTGGACGTGCTGAAATTATAAAATTATTAGAGGTGAAAGAGACATCAGTGGCAATTATTCTGACATGGGATTAGTCAGCAAATTCTTAAACATGACATCAGAGTACAAACAAAAATAAATAAATAGATAAATAAATAAATAAATAAGATAAAACAGACAAATTGAACTTCCTCAAAATTAAAATATTGTGCATCAAAGAACACTTTCAAGAAGATGAAGACAAAACCTATATTAAGGTAGTTACTTTTGACAAATTACATATATCTAATAAGGATCTAGTATCCATGGAATATAGAGAAAACTTCCAACTCAGTCACAGAATCACAAATTTAAATGGGCAAAGGGCTTGCATGGGCATTTCTCCAAAAAAAAAATGTATACCTGGCCAATAAGAGAAGATGCTGAATGTCATTAGTCATTAGGGAAATGTGGAACAAACTACTATGAGATTTCGTTCATTTATTAGAATGCCTACAATTTTTTTATGATAGAGAAGAACAAATGTTGGTGAGAATATGGAAAAAATCATAACCTCATAATGGTGGTACAGCCTCTGTAGAAAGTAGTCCTGCCATCCCTCAGAAAGTTAGATGTAGAGCTTCCCTACGACCCACCCTAATCCACATGTAGGGATGTGCCCAGGAGAAATGACAATATATGTTCACATAAAAGCCCCTTCACAAATGTGCATAATAGCAATATTCATAAGGTAAAAAGCTAATGCAAGCCAAATGTGCATCAAATGGTGAAGAGATTAAAAAATGTGAAATATTCATTCATACAGTGGAAAAATCAATGGTCAGCCATTTAAGAAGTAAGGTTCTTTTGGGTGGGGGGTAGGGAGAGAGCACACAAGTGAGCAGGGGGAGGGGCAGAGGGAGAGAAGGGGAGAGGGGGAATCTTAAGTAGGATCCATGCCCAGAATGGAGGCCCATATGGGGCTTGCTCACAACCCTGAGATCATGACCTGAGCCCAAAGCAAGAGTCGGATGCTGAGCTAGGTGATCCACCTGGAGCCCCAAAGGGAATAATGATCTACTACAAGACAGAACATGGATGAGACTTGAAAACATTATGCTGAGTAAATGAAGCTTGACACCAAAGGCTAAATATCCTGTAAGTCCATTTATATAAAATGTGCAGAATAGGGACAGAAGTGTGTTTGTATTTACCAAAATATGGTTGGGGGAGAGGGAAGGGAGCGTGCTGACCGGAATAGGGTTTTTTTGTGTGCGATGAAACTATTCTGGAACCAGAGAGTTGCTCACTGTGGATATAATTAGAAATGAAACATCACACTTGATTAACACTTTGAAGTGGTAAAATTGTCACTTTTGTGTCAATGAGAATTGTTCCTCAGTTTAAAATGTTAAAACTAAAAAATAATAATGGTGAAATAAGAACATTCACTAGCATTTTCACTGATAGAATTTACTTGAAGCACATCGATTATGCTAAAAAAATCCCCTGAGTTCATAATACCAAAAATAAAAACCCCCTCATTGGTTACCTTTGGAAGCTGATGCTGAGGGAATTCAAGCAGTGACCCTCACAGTGAGGAAATATTTGTCTCGAGCAAATTTGCTTTACAGAATATTGCTACTAATAAATGAAGATTAAAAAACAGAATTTGAATATTATCATCTTATAAACCCCTAATGAAATAATGAGTTTAGGTAAGATTACTGATATCCACTAATATTAAAAAAGGAAGAGATGCAGCCAGGTGGACTTCTCAGTGGTAATAGAAACAACTCTTATGAAATATTCTTGCCAAATATCAATCATGAATTAGAGTGAGACTTTAGGACCTACCAAGTACTGGAAATATAAGGAGCAAAAGGACATAAGGTGGTTTGCAGGATAAAGAACCTGTTTGTACAATAAATAAAGTGCAGTAATAATTTTGACATGAAAATAGAGGGACAGGCAGCCAATGAGTTAGAGATTCAAGAGTCATCAAGAGAACACAGTGTAAGGATGTTATTGAATCCTGTTCCAACTGGGACAGTTCTCCTGGGTTCCCCTGTCAGCAAGCTTTGTCTTGACACCCCCTCCCTACATGGCCAGGCTCAAAGCCCAGAAGTCTCTTGGGGCCCCAGGTATCAGGGAAGAGCGATAGACTAAGAGCAGATGCTGTCCCTGGGCAGCAGGTTGAACTCCTCATTTCATCCCCAGGTCTCCTAATCCAGAGCAGGAAGACTAAGAGCAAAAAAAAATGTGCCTGAAAAATTCAAGAGTGTGTGGCCTGTGACTCTGAGATTTTTCTGAATGCCACAATTTTTTTATGGAGGAACAGCATGTGCAATCCTCGTTCTACAACAGTGACGTCTCTTTCAGGGTCTCAGTGTTCCATTGTGTGAAGCCAATCTGTGAATGGCTGCCATTTCAGCACAGCATAATTTCATCAAGCCTGTGCCCTCCAGAAACCTCATTATTCATCTTCTTAAGTTCCTGAATGAGTCTGAGAACCTCAAGATTCCTCACAGGTCATCTGGAGCCCCATTTACAAGACAGAACTGAGATTGCTGCTCTTGGTCCTGTAAGTCCTGCAGAATAGGGACAGGTGTGTTTGTATTTACCGAGCGTGCTGACCGGAATAGGTTTTTTTGTGTGCGATGCTATCTGGAACCAGAGAGTTGCACTGTGGATATAAATAGAAATGAAACATCACACTTGATTAACACTTTGAAGTGGTAAAATTGTCACTTTTGTGTCAATGAGAATTGTTCCTCAGTTTAAAATGTTAAAACTAAAATAATAATGGTGAAATAAGAACATTCACTAGCATTTTCACTGATAGAATTTACTTGAAGCACATCGGGGCTAAAAATCCCCTGAGTTCATAATACCAAAAATAAAAACCCCTCATTGGTTACCTTTGGAAGCTGATGATGAGGGAATTCAAGCAGTGACCCTCACAGTGAGGAAATTTTTGTCTCGAGCAAATTTGCTTTACAGAATATTGCTACTAATAAATGAAGATTAAAAAACAGAATTTGAATATTATCATTTTATAAACCCCTAATGAAATAATGAGTTTAGGTAAGATTACTGATATCCACTAATATTAAAAAAGAAGAGATGCAGCCAGGTGGACTTCTCAGTGGTAATAGAAACAACTCTTATGAAATATTCTTGCCAAATATCAATCATGAATTAGAGTGAGACTTTAGGACCTACCAAGTACTGGAAATATAAGGAGCAAAAGGACATAAGGTGGTTTGCAGGATAAAGAACCTGTTTGTACAATAAATAAAGTGCAGTAATAATTTTGACATGAAAATAGAGGGACAGGCAGCCAATGAGTTAGAGATTCAAGAGTCATCAAGAGAACACAGTGTAAGGATGTTATTGAATCCTGTTCCAACTGGAACAGTTCTCCTGGGTTCCCCTGTCAGCAAGCTTTGTCTGACACCCCCTCCCCTACATGGCCAGGCTCCAAAGCCCAGAAGTCTCTTGGGGCCCCAGGTATCAGGAGAAGAGCATAGACTAAGAGCAGATGCTGTGACCTTGAGTGGACTATTGTCCCTGGGGCAGCAGGTTTCGAACTCCTGAGCCCAAAGCCATTTCATCAACGCTTCCCTCCGTCATTAGGTATACCATTCTTCTGTGAGCTCAAAAGATCTGTCTGGAAAGACAATCCTCTCTGGGTTCTTCTCTGCTTGCTGCTGGTCTCTGTGCAGCCGACGCTAATCCATGTGGGGAGAAGACAACTCTGAATACATTTCTGTTCCTGAGGGAGGATTAGTTGGAGGTTGTTTTTAAAAAGTATGAAACTGAAATGTGCCTGAAAAATTCAAGCACATAGAAAGTGTGTGGCCTGCAGTGAGGATGCCCCTCTGTTTACACCAATCACTGTCCCAACTCTGGAGATTTGGGGTTTCTACTTCTGCATCTTTGGGGAGGAGGAGGCCTGAGGGTGCATTGTATTTCATTTAACTTGTTTTTCCATTACAGATATATGACCACACCCACAGCAGGTCTGAATTTTTAATCTTCTATCAAATACTGTGCAATCCTCACGTTCTACAACAGTGACATTCTCTTTCAGGGTCTCAGTGTTCCATTGTGTGCGGGACCAAGACTTTCTCATTTCAATCTGTGAATGGCTGTTTAGGATTGTACATTTGTAAAATTAATTTGGTAAGCTAACATACACTATAGCAGTAATTTCAGATGTAGTTTTCAATAAATCATCAGTTGAGTGTAACACTAGGTGCTCATCGCGTCATAAGCCCACCTTGTTGCTCATTATCCAGTTACCCACACCCTCCCCTCCAGAAACCCTCAGTTTGTTTCCTATATAGAAGAGTCATTTTAAAACTTTATTCTGAAAAGGGCACTGAACCTGAGATCTACTGCTTAATATTTTTAAGGGCACAGTATATCATTATTGATTGTAGGTACATGTACAGCACATTGCTAAAGTGTTTCCTCTTGTTGACAGAAGTTTATGTCTGCTAAATAATAACTCCTCCACCCCACTGGGGAAACCTCCATATACTCCATCAAGTATTCGGGACACACTTCATCACATGGTCATGTGTTTCTGGCCCAGCCTCTGCACAGCCTCCTTCACATCCTTGTTTCGCAGACTGTAGATGAGGGGATTGAGCATTGGGATGACCAGCGTGTAGAAGACAGAGACCACCTTGCCCTGCTCCATGGACTCAATTGCTCCTGGCTGGGCATACATGACAAAGAGAGTCCCAAAAAAGAGAGTCACTACAGTCATATGGGAGCCACAGGTGGAGAAGATCTTGCGTCTCCCAGCTCCTGACCGCATCCTCAGGATGGTAGCTACTGATGTAGCCATAGGAGATGAGGATCACAAATGCCAAACCCACAATCATGAACCCACAGATGCCAAACATGAGAAGTTCATTGATGGCTGTGTTGCCACAGGCGATCTGGAGCAGAGGGGGTACATCACAGAAGAAGTGGTTGATGCGGTTGGAGCTGCAGAATGGGAGGTGGAATGTGAAGCTGGTCTGCACAACAGAGTTGAAGCAGCCTCCACTGTAGGTGCCCAGCACCAGGCGAGTGCAGGCAGACTGGCACATGGTGCTGGGGTAGCGCAAGGGGCTACAGATGGCCATGAAGCGGTCATAGGCCATGACACCTAGGAGTAAGGCTTCAGTTGTGGCTAGCAGGGAGAAAAAGAATAACTGGGTGGCACATCCTGCAAAGGTGATGACCTTGGACGAGGAGAAGAAGTTGGCCAGTGCATTGGGGGCGATCACAGATGAGTAGCACAAGTCCACAAAGGAGAGGTTCTTGAGGAAGAAGTACATTGGGGAGTGCAGGCGGGCATCCAGGGTGATAACAATGATCATGAGAATGTTGCCCAGTACAGTCACCATATACAGGGCCAGGAACACAGCAAAGAGCAGGGCCTGGGTCTCAAGGCCACCTCCAAATCCTTCCAGCACAAAATCTTGAAAGTAGGCCATGGAGAGGTTTCCATTACTGTGGGATGGCATGAACCTCAGTCCTCACCACGGGAATTACACCTCCAGTATTAGCAGATTAAGTAGGTCAAGCTAAACTTCTGCTGAAGATAATTTAGAAAAGATAACAAAACCAAAATCTGATCGAAGGTAAAAGAGAGTTAATGGGTTAGTGAAGAATTATTTTAAAAATTTCAAGATAAACACATAGGCCCTCAGATTTCATTACTGAGAGCTTATTTCTCCTTGTTACATAAGCCCATTTTGCAGAAGAATCTGTGTGGGCAGGTGGTTATCAGTGAGGGTTTGACTGTTGTGTGGAATTCCTGCTACAGTGGTTGGTTAGCAGGGACGATGCTAGATGCACCATAGGAGTGAGATAAATCAGGAGTAGGTATGCAGCTCAGCTCCTGACCATTTCAATCCCTGAAACTGTATTAATATGTGAACTGAGTGCTAGCGCCTCTGACACTTTGCAAAAATAAGCATATCTCAAGAGGAAGATACATCATCCTAGACCACAGGTGTTATCTATAAAAGTTTTTTTATAATAAATTTATTTTTTATTGGTGTTCAATTTGCCAACATACAGAATAACACCCAGTGCTCATCCCGTCAAGTGCCCCCCTCAGTGCCCGTCACCCAGTCACCCCCACCCCCCACCCTCTTCCCCTTCCACCACCCCTAGTTCGTTTCCCAGAGTCAGGAGTCTTTATATTCTGTCTCCCTTTCTGATATTTCCCACACACTTATTCTCCCTTCCCTTATATTCCCTTTCACTGTTATTTATATTCCCCAAAGAATGAGAACATATAATGTTTGTCCTTCTCTGATTGACTTACTTCACTCAGCATAATACCCTCCAGTTCCATCCACGTTGAAGCAAATGGTGGGTATTTGTCATTTCTAATGGCTGAGGAATATTCCATTGTATATCTATAAATTCTTTGTGTCAATACTGCCAGACAGAATTTTAAAATTGAGGAGTTCCTGCAATATGGATTAAAAATTCAGAAACAATAGAAAAACTCAAAGAGGTTCTAGATTTTCGAGTTGACACACCAACTCTAAAGTTATTATGTGTAAAGGAAAATTTGAGACTAAGAATTATAGCCAACTGAACAAACAATGAAGAGACTAATATGTAACTTTTTGGAAGTACAGTGGCTAAAATTAGGAACTCAATGAATGTACTTTAAAGAGTAGAAATAGCTAAGGAGAAATTTGTGAACTAGAATACAGATCAGTAGAAAATATTTAGAGTGAGATATTGAGAGACCAAACATAGAAAAGTCAGGAATGAGGGTTTGAGTTAAAAGATATGGGGACATCCATATCCATAAAAAATAAATTTATAAAAAGATGTTTCTTTTGTAAAATAAAACATAACTGACTCGAGAAATATATAATCCGAGCAGACATATAACAGAATGAATCAGAAGTCAAAAAACATTTCTAACAAAGAAAAGATCAGGACTAGATGGTTTCAGTGGTGACTTTTATCAGTGAATACAGAATTAACACAAGTACGCTCAAAGTCTAATAGGAGAAAACACTTCATTTTTTTCTTTATTCTTTTCCTTTTTATTTTTTTTATTGTTCAGTTTGCCAACATATAGCATAACACTCAGTCCTCATCCCACCAAATGCCCCCTTCAGTGCTCATCACCCAGTCACCCCAACCCCCTTCCCACCATCCTTTCCACTACCCCTTGTTTGTTTCCCAGAGTTAGGGGTCTCTCATTTTGTCACCCTCACTGATATTTTCACTCATTTTCTCTCTTTTTGCCTTTATTCCCTTTCACTATTTTTTATGTTCCCTGAATGAATGAGACCATATAATGTTTTCCTTCTCTGATTGACTTATTTCATTCAGGATAATACCCTCCAGTTCCATCCAGGTCGAAGCAAATGGTGGGTATCTGTCGTTTCTAATGGTTGAGTAATATTCCGTTGTATACATAGACCACAGCTTCTTTTTTTAATTTTTATTTATTTATGATAGTCACACACACACACACACACACACACACAGAGGCAGAGACACAGGAGGAGGGAGAAGCAGGCTCCATGCACCGGGAGCCTGATGTGGGATTCGATCCCGGGTCTCCAGGATCGCGCCCTGGGCCAAAGGCAGGCGCCAAACTGCTGCACCACCCAGGGATCCCTAGACCACAGCTTCTTTATCCATTCATCTTTCAATGGAGAAAACACTTCTTAATTCATTCCATAATGCCTGTATTGTTTTCACACTAAACGGAGTCAAAGTTGTTGCAAGGAAATGAAGCAACGTATCAAAATGTAATGACTATGGATATAAGAATACTTATCCAAGTCCAAGTAAACTAAATCCAGCAGAACTTCACAGGGATTATACAGCATAACCAAGTGAGAGTTATCCCAGGAGTGCAAAGACAGGTCAATACACAAAAGTCACTCAATGTAATACACCATACAAATGGAATTAAGGGGAAAAAACTACATGATCATCTTAGTAGATACAGGAAAAGTACAAGACATTGCTAGAAGAAATGAAAGAAGACCTACATAAATGTAAAGATATCCCATGATCATGGACTGGAAGGCTTACTAATGTCAAGATGTAGTACTCCCCATATTTATGTATGGATTCAATGTAATCCTATGGAAATTCCAATTCCCTGTTTTTTTATGCGGGGGGGGGGGTTGTTTTGTTTTGTTTTCAGAATTGACCCTAAATAGCTGAAACAATATTTGAAAAGGACAAAGTCGGAGGGCTAATACTTCCTGATTTAAAAAGTGACTTTGAAGCAGAACGGTGTTGTGCTTACGCAAGGATAGACATAGACCAAAGGAATGGAATCACAATATAGAAATAAACTCACACATCAGTGATACTCAACAAGGGGCCGAAGGGCACCAACCAACTGTGAAAAAAAAAAGTAGTCTTTTCCACAAATTGTGATGGAAACACTGAATATCCACATGTAAAAGAATGATTTAAGAGCTTTACCTCACACTACATAAAAAAATACTCAAAATGGACAAAGACCTAAATGCAAGTGCTAAAACTATAAAACTAGTAGATGTGAACAAGCGTTCAGTGTCAATTATTGTGACTTGGGATTAATCAGAAATTTCTTAAATATGACATCAAAGTACAGACTACAAAATAGGAGAATTAAAACTAAAATTCAATAAATTATACAAATTGAACTTCATCTAAATTAAAATCTTGTGCATCAAAAGACACTATCAAGAAGATGAAGACAAAATGTATATTATTGGGGATAATTTTGA
This sequence comes from Canis lupus dingo, assembly GCF_003254725.2. Lineage (NCBI taxonomy): Eukaryota > Metazoa > Chordata > Mammalia > Carnivora > Canidae > Canis > Canis lupus. The sequence goes on along the minus strand of NC_064267.1, from coordinate 50,302,461 downwards.
AATTTATATATCTAGTAAGGATCTAGTATCCTTACAAGATAAGAACTCTTCCAACTCATCAGCAAAAACACAAATTTTAAAATGGGCAAAGACCCTGCATGGACATTTCTCCAAAGAAAATATACAACTGGCCAGTAAGTATAAGAGAAGATGTTCAACAACATTAGTCATTAGGGAAATGTGAGTCAAAACTATAATGAGATCCCACTTTGTTCATTAGATGGGCTACAATTTTTTAATGATAGAGAAGAACAAATGCTGATGAGAATAAGGAAAAATCATCACCCTCATAATGGTGGTACAGCCTCTGTAGAAAAAAGTCTTCCCACCCCTCAGAAAGTTAGACATAGAGTTTCCCTATGACCCACGCTATCCACATGTGGGGATGTGCCCAAGAGAATTGACAATATACATTCACATAAAAGCCTGTACACAAATGTTCATTGTAGCAATATTCACAATAGCTAAAAAGCTAATGCAAGCCAAATGCCCATCAAATAGTGAAGAGATAAACAAAATGTGAAGTATTCATACAGTGGAACAATCAGTATGCAGCCATTAAAGAAGTCAAACTCTTTTGTGGGGGGTTAGGGAGGAGCACACAGGTGAGCAGGAGGAGGGGCAGAGAGAGAGAAGGGGAGAGGGGGAATCTTAAGCAGGATCCATGCCCAGCATGGAGCCCAATATGGGGCTTGACTCACTACCCTGAGATCATGACCTGCGCCGAAATCAAGAGTATGTTGCTGAACTGCCTGAACTACCCAGGTTCACTGAAAAAAAAAAAAGTTCTAGTACAAGATACACCATGGATGACCCTTGAAAACATTATGCTAAATAAATGAAGCTTGGCACAAAAGCCTGAATCTTCTGTAAATTCATTTTATAAAATATGCAGAAGAGGGACAGAAGTGCATTTGTATTTGCCAAAATATGGTTGAGGGAGAGGGAAGGGAGAGTGCTGATGGGAATAGGGTTTCTTTGGGTGATGAAACAATTCTGGAACCAGAAAGTTGAACACTGTGGATACAATAAAAAATGAAACAGCACACTTGTTTGTACACGTTGAACTGGTAAAATTGTGACTTTTGTGTCATGTGAGCATTGTTCCTCAATTAAAAATATTAAAAATCAACTTTATGGTCAACTAATATTCGACAAAGCAGGAAATACTATCCACTGGAAGAAAGACAGTCTCTTCAATAAATGGTGCTGGGAACACTGGACATCCACATGCAGAAGAATGAAACTAGACCACTCTCTTGCACCAGACACAAAGATAAACTCAAAATGGATGAAAGATCTAAATGTGAGACAAGATTCCATCAAAATCCTAGAGAAGAACACAGGCAACACCCTTTTTGAGTTGGCCACAGCAACTTCTTGCAAGATTCATCCACGAATGCAAAAGAAACAAAAGCAAAAATGAACTCTTGGGACTTCATCAAGATAAGAAGCTTTTGCACAGCAAAGGATACAGTCAACAAAACTAAAAGACAACCTACAGAATGGGAGAAGATATTGGTAAATGACGTATCAGATAAAGGGCTAGTTTCCAAGATCTATAAAGAACTTATTAAACTCAACAGCAAAGAAACAATCCAATCATGAAATGGGCAAAAGACATGAACAAAAATCTCACAGAGGTAGATGTAGACATGGCCAACACGCACATGAGGAAATGCTCTGCATCACTGGCCATCAGGGAAATACAAATCAAAACCACAATGAGATACCACCTCACCCCAGTGAGAATGGGGAAAATTAACAAGGCAGGAAACCACAAATGTTGGAGAGGATGTGGAGAAAAGGGAACCCTCTTACACTGTTGGTGGGAATGTGAACTGGTGCAGCCACTCTGGAAAACTGCATGGAGGTTCCTCAAAGAGTGAAAAATAGACCTGCCCTTCGACCCAGCAATGGCACTGCTGGGGATTTACCCCAAAGATACAGATGCAATGAAACGCCAGGACACCTGCACCCCAATGTTTCTAGCAGCAATGTCCACAATAGCCAAACTGTGGAAGGAGCCTCGGTGTCCATCAAAAGATGAATGGATAAAGAAGATGTGGTTTATGTATACAATGGAATATTCCTCAGCCATTAGAAATGACAAATACCCACCATTTGCTTCGACATGGATGGAACTGGAGGGTATTATGCTGAGTGAAGTAAGTCAATCGGAGAAGGACAAACATTATATGTTCTCATTCATTTGGGGAATATAAATAATAGTGAAAGGGAATAGAAGGGAAGGGAGAAGAAATGTGTGGGAAATATCAGAAAGGGAGACAGAACATAAAGACTCCTGACTCTGGGAAATGAACTAGGGGTGGTGGAAGGGGAGGAGGGCGGGGGATGGGGGTGAATGGGTGACGGACACTGAGGGGGCACTTGACGGGATGAGCATGGGTGTTATTCTGTATTTGGCAAATTGAACACCAAAAAAATAAATTTATTATTAAAAATATTAAAAATAATAAATAATGATCAAGACTCTAGAACATTCACCAGCATTTTAAGCTGAGAGAATTTAATTGAAGCACATCAACCATTCTAAAAATACATTAATTCATAATATTGAAGAAGAAAACCCCTTCACTGTCTTCCCTTGGATGATGATGCTGAGGGAATCACACAATGACCCTCACAGTGGGGAAATAATTGTTTATTTTTTTAATTCTTATTTTTTTAATAATAAATTTATTTTTTATTGGCGTTCAATTTACCAACATACAGAATAACACCCAGTGCTCATCCCGTCAAGTGCCCCCCTCAGTGCCCGCCACCCAGTCACCCCCACCTCCTGCCCTCCTCCCCTTCCACCACCCCTAGTTCGTTTCCCAGAGTTTGGAGTCTGTCATGTTCTATCTCCCTTTCTGATATTTCCCACCAATTTCTTAATTCTTATTTTTAAAGATTTTATTTATTTATTCATGAGAGACAGAGAGAGGCAGAGACACAGGGAGAAGGAGAAGCAGGCTCCATGCTAGGACCCCGACGTGGTTCTTGATCACGGGTCTCTAGGATCACACCCTGGGCTGAAGGTGGTGCTAAACTGCTGAGCCACCCAGGCTGCCTGGAAATAGTTGTTTCAGGAATTTTCCCTTAGAATATTGCAACTAATAAATGAAGATTGAAATACGGAATTTGAGTATTCTCATCTTATAAACCCCTAATGAAACATCCAGTGTAGGTAAGATTAATGACCACTGTTAATACAAATCAAGAGATGCAGCCAGGTGGACCTCAGAGTGGAAGTACACACAACAGTTATGAAATATTCTTACCAAAAATCAATTGTAAGTCAGACTGAGCTTCTAGGACCTACCAGTTTCCCAGAATATAAGAAGCAACACAATATAACACAATATGCTAATGAACCCTACAGGGACATGATCAGCCAAACCAGTGATGTGTGTGAGAAGCTTTGCAGGATAAAAAACTGGTTTTCTTCAATAAAAAAGTTGAAGTAATAATATTGAAATGAAAATAGAGGGACAGGCAGCCAGTGAATGAGAGACTTTAGAGGCATCAGAGAACAGTGGATGGATGTTATTGAATCCTGTTCCAAAACAAAGTATAAAGGAAACATGAGCCAATCTGGACAATTAAAGCACTAAATGGAACTTTTATAATATTAAGGGTAATATTAATTTCTTTGTGGAGAATAGTTAAATTGGTGTTGTCTTTAAAGTCACTGTTGAGAGGGATTAGATATGATTGATTGTAGATTGATAATTATTGAAGATGGTTGGTGCAAATATGTAATCCATTATTGCTCTAGTTCCATGTCTGAGTGTTTGAGAACATCCATAATAAAGAGAGTCAAGGAAGTGACACACAGAGGAGAGGAGCCAGATGTGCTGTACACATTTGAAAATGTGCACAATCCTGCTAATCATCAGGAGAAAGCAAGTTCCCATGTTAAAAACGTCCTCCTGCACACCCGCCCAAATGTCTCAAACTAAGCAGAGGGGCAGTAACCAGCGGTGTTGCGGACGGGAGCCACTGGAAGGGAGTGTAAATCAGGACACATTTGTCATTTTCTACTGATGTGGAGGATCCCTGTTCCTCACCTGTGTCTTCACTTTCCCTCTGGAAGTGCGCACAGGTATACAGAGAGACCACGGGGAGCCTGTTCCCGGCAATGTTAGTACCATAGCTGCACTAGTGAGTTGTGGTGTGTTGCCTGGCAGAGAACTAGACAACCGTAAACAGGAAGCAGCATGATGCTGACCGTGGACTGCAGCCTGAGAACAGCTGCTCATCACAGGTCAGGCTCAGGTCACTCACTCTCAAAGCCTGGATATCCAAAGGCAGTTGGTCCTCAAGGACCCAAGTCATCCTGTTCAAAACTGCTTGCTCAGGTCCAGGTGGAGGAGGTCACCACCAGGAGCCACACCACACCCGTCTCCCTCTCCCCTGATCATCCTGGGCTGTGTCCTGACAATCTGCATTGACCCCCTGCCTCCACCACACCTGTCAACTCAAGACCCTTCTCATGTCTCATGTGAATGGTCGCAATGGTTTCATAATGAGCTCTATCCTTCCCATTCCCTACTTTGTGTCCCACACAGAGGTCCTTGTGCAGAGTCACCAAATCCTCCCTCATGTCATATTGCTCCCTAATGCAAATGAGTGACAGCTTCCCCACCAGCTGAGGGATCCTGGAGAGGAACCCAAAAGGGACTGGAACCCTCAGCTCCAGACAGGGACATCATACTCGGAGATTCTCTGATTCTCTCCATCTGTCATGATGTCTGTCTACCTCCATCCAACTTTAGTGTGTGACCAGCTGTCATCTCCCAATGGGCTCTCTGTCCCCTCTCTGATGTGACAGTTTCCTGTTTGTGCCATCAGCAGCCTGGTCATGCCCCCCTCACTGCCTGTGTCCCATCAATTTCAACTGTTTGTTGTAAAGTCGGCCTTTTTACAGAGCCATGAGCTCCCAGGGCTGGCCCTGGTCTATAGTATTTCTGCATCCCTCACCCTGTGGCCATGTCCCTTCGAAGGGTGTGCTCAGTACTCTGGTGACCTACTGATTTGAGCCTGAGAAATGCACTTCAGGTCACGAGGGAGCCTGGTGCTGTGATCTCTGTTTACAATGAAAACCGGGCTCTTTAGCTGGTATGACCCTGAAGTCCAAGACAGTGCTGGCCAGGGCAGGAGTGGGGTCACCCCTTCAGATGCTGAGGCAAGCCCTGAGTGCTTACTGTCTACCTTAGCTCTAAAGCCTCCCTTACACACATGGTGTCCTTCATACCTGGCAGCTCTGAGGGATGGCTGCCTTGACTCTTACTTCTTCCAGGTGAGGGTCATGACTGTTCAACATCACACAGCCAGCACCTGCTCTCCCAGGGTCTCCCAAGCTCCTGGCCCACATCCGTGCTGATGATGACGAGGTTAGCAGGAGGACTCTCACCCTTCATCCTTCATTAAGGTCTCCCATGCAATGAAGAGAGAGTGGGGAAGTGACAGGGGAGGACCCTCAGGGACCCAGGTAGTCTGGCGGGTACCAGAGGTTCAGGCTTCAGGAGGCTCCTTGATCTTGGTAGGCTCATGGGAGGGAAGGGTCTCAGCTCACCTCAGTTTCCACGTCTTATTGCATCATCCAGGCAGCAGGGCAAGGACCTGCACATTGGGGTCACTGTGCTGGGAAGGTCTCTCCTCCTGCAAAGCTGGGATTTGGAGCCTTGAATGGCCAATTAGGTGAGCTTGTTTGTGTTCTGGCCTCTGGAGTGCTCTGGGACTCCTGGTTCTCCTGGGTTCTCCTGTCACCAAGGTTTGTCTGACCTGCCCTCCCCTACACGTCCATGTATTCAAATCCGGAAGTTTCTGTGGTCCCCAGGGGGTGAGCAGAAGATGAGTATAAACTCTAATAGCCTCGCTGTGGCCCTGAGTTGACTGTCCTCCCAGGGGTGGCAGGTGTGAACTCCTGAGCCCAAAGCCATTTCATCACCCCTTTCCCCATCACCTTACTCATACCATTATCTGCAAGCTGAAATGATCTGTCAGGAAAAACTATCCTCTCTGGGATCATCTCCGTTGGTCTCCCTGCAGCTCGTCCTCCCTTCAGCTCCTCAGCAGAGTCTGACTCAGAAGTGGAAGAAGACCACCCTGAATACATTTCTGTTCCTACAGAGGGGTCAGGAAGAGGTTGCTTTTCTAAATCATAGAACCAAAATATCTTTGAGAAATTCAAGCACTTAGAATGTGTTGGCATGCAGTGAGGATGCCCCTCTGTTTACCTCAATCACTGTCCCAGCCCTGTGGGAGTTCTGGGGTTTCCATCATGTCACTTGTTGGGGAGATGTTGGCATGGGTGCCCTTGTGTCTTTTACTTAATTGTTTTTTCTTTTTTTTTAAAGTTGTATTTATTATTCACGAGAGACACAGAGATAGAGGCAGAGATAGAGGCAGAGGGAGAAGCAGGCTCCTCCAGGAGCTCCCACGTGGGCTACTATCCCTGGACACCAGAGATAGAGCATGATGCTCAACCACTGAGCCACCCAGGTTCCCAAATTGTTCTTGTCTTTTACATAAATATGATCACACCCAACATCAGGTCTGCATTTTTTATCTTTTTACCGTATACTGTAATTGTCACATTTGTAAGTAGTGATTCTTTTTTTTAATAAATTTATTTGTTATTGGTGTTCAATTTGCCAACATATAGAATAACACCCAGTGCTCATCCCATCAAGCGCCCCCCTCAGTGCCCGTCACCCAGTCACACCCACCACCCGCCTACCTCCCCTTCCACCACCCCTAGTTTGTGTCCCAGCCTTAGGAGTAAGTAGTGATTCTCATTCCCTTGTCTTCAGTGTTCTGTTGAAGGGGATTAGGACTTCCTCATTTAACTATATGAATGCCTATTTAGGAATGCACATTTTTAAAACATGTTTCATTAGCCAACAATTACTATATCTTGTTTCAGATGTGGTGTTCAGTAATTCATCAGTTCCGTATAACCAACCCTGCTCATCACATCACACCCATATTTTAATGACCATCTCCCAGTTATCCCATGCCCCAATGACCTTCTGTCCTGTAACCCTAGGGTCATTTCCTAACTGAAAACTCACTTTTTAAATTGTACTCTGAAAGGGTCACTTATCCTAAGATATACAATTTAATAAATTTCTAAGGCACAATATATTATTGTTGATTGTAGGTACAGCATATAGCTCTCTCTAAAGTTTATTCCTCTTACATGAATGAAATTGCTTCCTGTTAATTAAGAATTCAAACACCTGAGTCCTGGTAAACACTATCCCCACTGTCTAACCTGCAAAACTCTCAGACTCCCTTCACCACATCCTTCACATGGCCATGTGTTTCTGGCCCAGCCTCCACAAGGCCTCCTTCACATCCTTGTTTCGCAGACTGTAGATGAGGGGATTGAGCATTGGGATGACCAGTGTGTAGAAGACAGAGACCACCTTGCCCTGCTCCATGGACTCAATTGCTCCTGGCTGGGCATACATGACAAAGACGGTCCCAAAAAAGAGGGTCACTGCAGTCATGTGGGAGCCACAGGTGGAGAAGACCTTGCGTCTCCCAGCTCCTGAGCTCATCCTCAGGATGGTCACTATGATGTAGCCATAGGAGATGAGGATCACAAACGTCACCCCCACAATGATGAGCCCACAGATGCCAAACAAGAGAAGTTCATTGATGGCCGTGTTGCCACAGGCGATCTGGAGCAGAGGGGGCACATCACAGAAGAAGTGGTTGATGCGGTTGGAGCTGCAGAATGGGAGGTGGAATGTGAAGCTGGTCTGCACAACAGAGTTGAGGCAGCCTCCGCAGTAGGCGCCCAGCACCAGGCGAGTGCAGGCAGACTGGCACATGGTGATGGGGTAGCGCAAGGGGCTACAGATGGCCATGAAGCGGTCGTAGGCCATGACACCTAGGAGGAAGGCTTCAGTTGTGGCTAGCAGGGAGAAAAAGAATAACTGGGTGGCACATCCTGCAAAGGTGATGATCTTTGATGATGAGAAGAAGTTGGCCAGTGCATTGGGGGTGATCACAGATGAGTAGCACAAGTCTAGGAAGGAGAGGTTCTTGAGGAAGAAGTACATTGGGGAGTGCAGGCGGGCATCCAGGGTGATAACGATGATCATGAGGATGTTCCCCAGCACAGTCACCATGTACAGGGCTAGGAACACAGTGAAGAGCATGGCCTGGGTCTCCAGACCACCTCCAAATCCCTCCAGCACAAAATCTTGAAAGTAGACCTTGGAGAGGTTTTCATTACTGTGGGATAGCATGAGCCTCAGTCCTCAACAGGGGAATTACTCCTCCAGTATTAGCAGATTAAGCAGAACTTCTGCTGAAGTGGAAGCTCAACAACACTTTAAATCACCAGGGGGTCCAAGAAAAAATACAATGGAAATTACAAAGTATTATGAGATAATGAAAATAGAAACAATACACCCCAAGACTCAGGCGATGCAATGAAAGAAGGACTCAGAAATTTATAGCTATAAACACCAATATTAAAAAAAAGATTTATGTTGCATAATTAACTTTCTATATTAGGTAAGAGAGTAGAAAGGAATAAAAAACTAAGCTCAAAGAAAATAGAACGAGGGTGACGGGCACTGAGGGGGGCACTTGATGGGATGAGCACTGGGTGTTATTCTATATGTCGGCAAATTGAACACCAATAAAAAATAAATTTATAAAAAAAAAGAAAATAGGAGTCTCTCATGTTCTGTCTCCCTCTCTGACATTTCCCACTCATTTTTTTCTCCTTTCCCCTTTATTCCCTTTCACTATTTTTTATATTCCCCAAATGCGTGGTGGAAGAGGAAGTGAGCGGGGGGTGGGGGTGACTGGGTGACGGGCACTGAGGGGGCACTTGACAGGATGAGCACTGGGTGTTATTCTGTATGTTGGCAAATTGAACACCAACAAAAAATAAATTTATTATAAAAAAGTCTTTTAAAAAATAAATAAATAAAATAAAAGAAGAATGGGAAACAAACACATAAAAAAAAGAAAATAGAATGGAATGGAATAATAAAGATTAGAGAAGAGATAAGTGAATTAGAGGAGAGTAAAATAAAACACTACAATCAAAGACACTAAAAGCTAGTTCTCAGGATGCCTGGGTGGCTCTGTGGTTTGGTGCCTGCCTTCGGCCCAGGGTGTGATCCTGGTGTCCCAGGATCAAGTCCCAAATCAGGCTCCCTGTGTGAATGGAGCCTGCTTCTCCCTCTGCCTATACCTCTGCCTCTCCCTCTCTCAGAGTCTCTCATGAATAAATAAATAAAATCTTTTTTTTAAAAAAAAAAAAAAGAAGCTAGTTCTCTGAAAATTTTGACCAGCTAGACAAACTTTGGGTAGATTGACCAAGAAAGTCAGAAAACTTAAATTTCTAAAATCAGAAATGAAAGCAGACACATGACTTTTGATCTTCAGAAATAAAAATTATCATAAATATATTGGAGCAATCGTATTCCAACAAGTGAGCTAACCTAGAGGAAATGAACCAATTCCTGGAAACAGTGTAACATAACTGACTCAAGGAGAAATAGAAAATCTGAGCAGACATACAACAAACATGGAATCAATAGCCAAAACGCTTTTCTAACAAAGAGAAGTTCAGGACCGGAGGGTTTCAGTGGTGACTTTTAACAGTGAATACAAGAATTAACACACACACAACTCAAAGTCTCAAATGTAGATAGGAGAAACCACTTCCTAATACATTTCATAAGGCCTGTATTGTTTTCACACTAAATGGGGTCAAAGATATTGCAGGAAAATGAAGCTAAAGATCAATATGTATTATGAATATAGATACAAAAATCCTTATCAAAATTGAAGGAAGCCAAACCCAGCAGAACTTCACAGAGATTATACAGCATTAACAAGTGAGAGTTATCTCAGGGTAGCAATACTGGATTAATATAGAAAAATCATTGAATTTAGTACACCATACAAATGGAATTTAGGGGAAAAAACCCACACAATTATTTCAGTAGATACAGAAAAAAATGCTGAAAGAAATGAAAGAAGACCTACATAAATGTAAAGATATCCCATGATCATGGACTAGAAGATTTACTAATGTCAAGATGTAGTAATCTCCACATTTACATACAGATTCAATGTAATCCTATGGAAATTCCAATTACATTCTTTTTTTTAAGATATCGACCTTAAATAGCCAAAACAATATTAAAAAGAACAAAGTAGGAGGGCTAACACTTACTGATTTCAAAACTGTCTTTTAACCAGACCACTGTTGTGCTTGCACAAGGATAGACATAGACCAAAGGAATGGAATCAAGAAAACAGAAATACACTCACATACCTGCGATTTTCACGAGGGGGCTCAAGGGTACTATCCAACAGTGAAGACTCTTTTTTCAAATATTGATGGGAAAACTGAATATCCACATGAAAAGAATGCATCAAGAGCTTTACATCACACCACATACAAAGTAACCAAAATGGACAGAGACATAAATGCACTTGGTAAAATTATAAAACTATTAGAGGTGAAAGAGACATCAGTGTCAATTATTGTGATATGGGATTAGTCAGCAATTTGTTAGATATAACATCAAAGTACAAACAACAAATTACAATGTTGGTGGGAATGTGAAATGGTGCAGCCACTCTGGAGAACTGTGTGGAGGATCCTCAAAGAGTTAAAAATAGACCTGCCCTACGACTCAGCAATTGCATTGTTGGGGATTTACCCCAAAGATACAGATGCAATGAAACGCCAGAACACCTGCACCCCAATGTTTCTAGCAGCAATGTCCACAATAGCCAAACTGTGGAAGGAGCCTCCGTGTCCATCGAAAGATGAATGGATAAAGAAGATGTGGTTTATGTATACAATGGAATATTCCTCAGCCATTAGAAACGACAAATACCATTTGCTTCAACGTGGATGGAACTGGAGGGTATTATGCTGAGTGAAGTAAGTCAATCAGAGAAGGACAAACATTGTATGTTCTCATTCATTTGGGGAATATAAATAATAGTGAAAGGGAATATAAGGGAAGGGAGAAGAAATGTGTGGGAAATATCAGAAAGGGAGACAGAACATCAAGACTCCTGACTCTGGGAAATGAACTAGGGGTGGTGGAAGGGGAGGGGGGCAGGGGGTGGGGGTGAATGGGTGATGGGCACTGAGGGGGGCACTTGACGGATTGAGCACTGGGTATTATTCTGTATGTTGGTAAATTGAACACCAATTAAAAATAAATTTATTTAAAAAATGAAAAAAATAAAAATAAAAAAATAAAAATAAACTGAACTTCATTAAAATTAAAATCTTGTGTATCAAAGAACACTTTCAAGAAGATAAAGACAAAACCTAATTTAAGGTAGTACTTTCAACAAATTACATATATCTCATAAAGATCTAGTATCCATGGAATATACAGAACACTTCCAACTCAGCCACAGAAACACAGTCAAATATAAAATGGGCAAAGATTGCAAGGGCATTTTCTTTTTTTTTTCTTAATAAATTTATGTTTTATTGGTATTCAATTTGTCAACATATAGTGCTCATCCTATGAAGTGCCTACCTCACTTCCTGCCACCCAGTCACCCCCAGCCCCCTCCACCTCCCCTTCTACCACCCCAGTTCGTTTCCCAGAGTTAGGAGTCTTTATGTTCTGTCTCCCTTTCTGATATTTCCCACACATTTTTCTCCTTTCCCCTTTATTCCTTTTCACTATTTTTTATATTCCCCAAATGAATGAGACAATATAATGTTTGTCCTTCTCCGATTGACTTACTTCACTCAGCATAATACCCTCCAGTTCCATCCACGTCGAAGCAAATGGTGGGTATTTGTCGTTTCTAATGGCTGAGGAATATTCCATTGTATGCATAGACCACATCTTCTTTATCCATTCACTTTCGATGGACACGGAGGCTCCTTCCACAGTGTGGCTATTGTGGACATTGCTGCTAGAAACATCGGGGTGCAGGTGTCCCGGCGTTTCATTGCAACTGTATCTTTGGGGTAAATCCCCAACAGTGCAATTGCTGGGTCGTAGGGCAGGTCTATTTTTAACTCTCTGAGGATCCTCCACACAATTTTCCATGTGGCTGCACCATTTCACATTCCCACCAACAGTGCAGAGGGTTCCCCTTTCTCTGCATCCTCTCCAACATTTGTGGTTTCCTGCCTTGTTAATTTTCCCCATTCTCACTGGGGTGAGGTGGTATCTCATTGTGGTTTGGATTTGTATTTCCCTGATGGCAAGTGATGCAGAGCATTTTCTCATGTGCGTGTTGGCCATGTCTGTGTCTCCTCTGTGAGATTTCTGTTCATGTCGTTTGCCCATTTCATGATTGGATTGTTTGTTTCTTTGGTGTTGAGTTTAATAAGTTCTTTATAGATCTTGGAAACTAGCCCTTTCTCTGAAAGGTCATTTGCAAATCTCTTCTCCCATTCTGTAGGGTGTCTTTGAGTTTTGTTGACTGTATCCTTTGCTGTGCAAAAGCTTCTTATCTTGATGAAGTCCCAATAGTTCATTTTTGCTTTTGTTTCTTTTGCCTTCATGGATGAATCTTGCAAGAAGTTACTGTGGACAAGTTCAAAAAGGGTGTTGCCTGTGTTCTTCTCTAGGATTTTGATGGAATCTTGTCTCACATTTAGATCTCTCACCCATTTTGAGTTTATCTTTGTGTATGGTGCAAGAGAGTGGTCTAGTTTCATTCTTCTGCATGTGGATGTCCAATTTTCCCAGCCCCATTTATTGAAGAGACTGTCTTTCTTCCAGGGGATAGTCTTTCCTCCTTTATCGAACATTAGTTGACCATAAAGTTCAGGGTCCACTTCTGGGTTCTCTAATCTGTTCTATTTATCTATGTGTCTGTTTTTGTGCCAGTACCACACTGTCTTGATGACCACAGCTTTGTAGTACAACCTGAAATCTGGCATTGTGATGCCCCCAGATATGGTTTTCTTTTTTAAAATTCCCCTGGGTATTCAGAGTCTTTTCTGATTCCACACAAATCTTAAAATAATTTGTTCCAACTGTCGGAAGAAAGTCCATGGTATTTTGATAGGGATTCCATTAAACGTGTAAATTGCCCTGGGTAACATTGACATTTTCATTATAGTTATTCTTCCAATTCATGAGCATGGAATATTTTCCATCTCTTTGTCTTCCTCAATTTCTTTCAGAAGTGTTCTATATTTTTTAGGGTATAGATCCTTTACCTTTTTGGTTAGTTTTATTCCTAGGTATCTTATGTTTTGGGTGCAATTGTAAATGGGATTGACTCCTTAATTTCTCTTTCTTCAGTCTCACTGTTAGTGTAGAAATGCCACTGACTTCTGGGCATTGATTTTGTATCCTGCCACGCTACCAAATTGCTGTATGAGTTCTAGCAATCTTGGGGTGGAAGCTTTTGGGTTTTCTATGTAGAGTATTATGTCATCGGCGAAGAGGGAGAGTTTGACTACTTCTTTGCCAATGTGAATGCCTTTTATTTCTTTTTGTTGCCTGATTGCTGAGGCTAGGACTCCTAGTACTATGTTGAATAGCAGTGGTGAGAGTGGACATCCCTGTCTTATTCCTGATCTTAGGGGAAAGGCTCCCAGTGCTTCCCCATTGAGAATGATATTTGCTGTGGGCTTTTTGTAGATGGCTTTTAAGATACTGAAGAATGTTCCCTCTATCCCTATGCTCTGAAGAGTTTTGGTCAGGAATGGATGCTGTATTTTGTCAAATGCTTTCTCTGCATCTATTGAAAGGATCATATAGTTCTTGTTTTTTCTCTTGCTGATATGATGAATCATATTGATTGTTTTACGAGTGTTGAACTAGCCTTGCGTCCCAGGGATAAATCCTTCTTGGTCATGGTGAATAATTTTCTTAATGTACTGTTGTATCCTATTGGCTAGATCTTGTTGAGTATTTTTGCATCCATGTTCATCAGGGATATTGGTCTATAATTCTTTTTGGTGGGGTCTTTGTCTGGTTTTGGAATTAAGGTGATGTTGGCCTCATAGAACGAGTTTGGAAGTACTCCATCTCTTTCTATCTTTCCGAACAGCTTTAGTAGAATAGGAATGGTTTCTTCTTTAAACGTTGGATAGAATTCCGCAGGGAAGCCATCTGGCCCTGGACTTTTGTGTCTTGGGAGGTTTTTGATGACTGCTTCAATTTCCTCCCTGGTTATTGGCCTGTTATGGTTTTCTATTTCTTCCTGTTCCAGTTTTGGTAGTTTGTAGTTTTCCAGAAATGCGTCCATTTCTTCTAGATTGCCTAATTTATTGGTGTATAGCTGTTCATAATATGTTTTTAAAATAGTTTGTATTTCCTTGGTGTTGGTAGTGCATGGGCATTTTCAAAAAAAAATGTATAACTGGCCAAAAAGAGAAGATGCTCATCATCATTAGTCATTAGGGAAATGTGGAACAAAACTCCTATGAGATTTCACTTCATTTGTTAGAATGGCTACATTTCTTTTCATGATAGAGTAGAACAAATTTTAGTGAGAATTTGAAAAAACTATAACCCTCATATACTGCAGGTACTAATATAAGAGTGATACAGCCTCTGTAGAAAATACTCTTGCCATCCCTCAGAAAGTTAGATGTAGAGTTTCCCTATGACCCACCCTAATCCACATGTAGAGATGTGCCCAAGAGAAATGACAATATATATATATATATATATATATATTTTATATACATAAAAGCTTGTTCACAAATGTTCATAAAAGCAATATTCATAATGGATGGAATAAATGCAAGCCAAATGTCCATCAAATGGTGAAAAGATAAACAAAATGTGAAATATTCATACAGTGGAACAATCAGTATGCAGCCATTAAAGAAGTCAAATTCTTTTGTGGGAGGTTAGGGAGGGAGTACACCAGTGAGCAAGAAGAGGGGCAGAGGGAGAGAAGGTGCGAGGGGGAATCTTAACTAAGATCCATGCTCAGCATGGAACCCAATATGGGGCTTGACTCCCAACCCTGAGATCATGACCTGAGCCTAAATCAAAAGTCAGATGCTGAGCTCGGTCATCCACCTAGAGCCCCAAAAGGAATAATGATCTTCCACAAGATAGAACATGGATGAGCCTTGAAAACATGCTAAGTAAATGAAGCTTGACACCAAAGGCTAAATATCCTGTAAGTCCAGTTATATAAAATGTGCAGAATAGGGACAGAAGTGCCTTTGTATTTACAAAATCCAAAACATGGCTGGGTGAGAGGGAAGGGAGCATGCTGATCGGAATAGGGTTTTTTTTGTGTGTGATGAAACTATTCTGGAACCAGAGAGTTGAACATTGTGGATATAATTAGAAATGAAACATCACACTTTATTAACACTTTGAAGTGGTAAAATTATCACTTTATGTCAATGAGAATTGTTCCTCAGTTTAAAATGTTAAAACTAAAAAATAACGAAGGTGAAATATACAGATGCAGTAAAACACCAGGACACCTGCACCCCGATGTTCATAGCAGCAATGTCCACAATAGTCAAACTGTGGAAGGAGCCTCGGTGTCCACCGAGAGGTGATGGATAGAGAAGACGTGGTCTATGGATACAATGGAATATTAACCCCTGGAAAGGTTGAATACCCACCATTTGCTTCTATGTGGATGGAACTGGAGGGTATTATGCTGAGTGAAGTAAGTCAATCGGAGAAGGACAATCATTATATGGTTTCACTCATGGGGAATATAAGAAATAGTGAAAGGGATTATAGGGGAAAAGAGGGGAACTGAGTGGGAAATATTAGAAAGGGTGACAAAACATGAGAGACTCCTAACTCTGGGAAACGAACAAGGGGCAGTGGAAGGGGAGGTAGGTGGGGACATGGGGTGACTGGGTGACTGGTAGGGGGCACTTGATGGGATGAGCACTGGATGTTATGCTATATGTTGGCCAATGAAGTTCAATAAAAAATATAGGTGAGCACTTGACGGGATGAGCACTGGGTGTTATTCTATATGTTGGCAAGTTGAACACCAATAAGAAATAAATTTATAATTAAAAATATATATATATAAATAAAAAAGAACATTCACTAGCATTTTCAACTGATAGAATTTAATTGAAGCACATCAATTATGCTTAAAAATCCCCTTGAGTTCATAATATCAAAAATAAAAACCTCTTTATTTTCTTCCTTTGGGGGATGATGCTGAGGGAATCCACACAGTGACTCTACAGTGAGGAAATATTTGTCTTGAGTGAATTTCCCTATAGAGAATAAGGCTACTAATAAATGAAGACTGAAATACAGAATTTTAATATTACCATCTTAAAAACCCCTAATGAAATAATGAGTTTAGATAGTATTACCAAAAACTGCTAATATTAAAAAAGAAGAGGTGCAGCCAAGTGGTCCTCTCAGTGGAAATAGAAACAATGCTTATGAAATATTCCTGCCAAATATCAATCGTGAGTCAGACTGAGCCTCTAGGAGGTACCAATTACTGGAAATATAAGGAGCAAAAGAATATGCTAATCACCCTATAGGGACATGATCAGCAAAATCTGTCATATTAGAAGCTTTGCAGGGTAAACACCTATTTGTACAAAAAATAAGTTGAAGTAATAATTTAGAAATGAAAACGGTGGGAATGGCAGTCAGTGAATTAGAGATTCAAGAGTCATCAAGAGAACACAGTGTAAGGATGTTATTGAATCATGTACCAAAACAAATGATACAGGAAAAATGACTCAATCAGAAAAATGAAAAAAGCAGATGGAAATTTAATAATATTAAGAAGTAATTATTCATTGTTTTATGAAAATAGTAACATCAGAGTTGTCTTTCTTTAAAGTCCTCACCATTTAGAGGGATTAGATATGATCGGCTCTAGTTTGATAAAACTGAAGTTGGTGGGAGCGATAGGTAATCCATTACTGCTTTAATTTCATGTTGGTGTGTTTGAGAACATCCATAATAGAGAGAGGCATGCATCTAAAAATAAATGAAATGAAATTATGTGGAGAATTTGTCCACACACGGGAGGAAAAGCAGAGCATGACCTTCAGTAGCAGGAAACTGACATAAAGCCTAAATACGTCTGTATTATGTGAAGGACTAAATTGTTTTGAACAATATAAATGGAATAAATTTCCAATGAAAAGTTGTGCCAGTAGGCAGGTTGAAGAAACAAAACTTAACCATACGCTATATAGAGATAAAAAAGCAAACAAAGTGTTGAAAACAAAGTGATGGAAATGTGCACAGCAAACTAACATTCCACCAAACAACACGACACCACAGTTGCTATACTAACCCCAAAGCCGACTTCAAAGTGGAAAAACCAGCTGAGAAGAGGACACTTCACAGTGACGAGAAACATTTGGTTTCCCCGAGACGGGCAACCGTGTTAAACGTGTGAGCACCTGCCAGAAGAGCCTCAGGATATACAAAGCAAAACTGGGCACTTACGGGACAAAAGTACAAATCCACAACTATGTAAGAGATTTTAACCCCCTCCCTTGGAACTGATAGAACAATCACACGAGATTCCAACCTGGATACAAAACGTTTAGGCAGTAACATTAGTGACCATAACCTAATGGAGCACGGCATCCAACAGCAGGATGTATATTCTTTGTTTTCTTTTTCTTTTTTTAAGGTTTTGTTTAAAGTCCAGTATAGTTAACACAGTATACTACTGGTTAAGTGTACAGTACGGTGATTCAGCCCTTCCATACAGCACCTGGTGCTCATCACAACAGGTGCGCTCCTTCATCCCCATCACCTCGTTTCCCCTTCCCCTGCCCCCAACCCCCGCCCACCTCCCCTCTCTTACCATCAGTGTGTTCTCTGTAGTTCAGAGTCTGTTTTCTGGTTTGCCTCTCTCTTTCCTCCCCTATGTTCCTTTGTTTTGTTTCTGAAATTCCACACGAGTGAGATCATATGATAATTGTCTTTCTCTGACTTCTTTCACTTAGTATAATACCCTCTATATCCATCCATCTTGTTGTAAATGGCAAGACTTCATGGGTTTTTATGGCTGAGTAATATTTCATTGCTTGTATATACCAACTCTTTATCCATTCATCAGAGGATGTACATTAATTTTAGTTTATAAAGAATACATTCACACATAGACTATATTCTGGACACAGAGCAACTTTCAACACATTTCAAAGGGCACTTGGAGGGATGAGCACTGGGCGTTATGCTATATGTTGGCAAATTGAACTCCAGTAAAAAAAAATAAAAATACTTTTCAGTAAAAACTCTAAAAAAATAGTGTATAAAATATATTTGTACACAATTTAAATTAAACTAAAAGTAAATCACAAATAAAAACATTTTATTTTATTTTATTTTTTAAATTTTTTATTGGTGTTCAATTTACCAACATACAGAATAACCCCCAGTGCCCGTCACCCATTCACTCCCACCCCCCGCCCTCCTCCCCTTCTACCACCCCTAGTTCGTTTCCCAGAGTTAGCAGTCTTTACGTTCTGTCTCCCTTTCTGCTATTTCCCACACATTTCTTCTCCCTTCCCTTATATTCCCTTTCACTATTATTTATATTCCCCAAATGAATGAGAACATATAATGTTTGTCCTTCTCCGACTGACTTACTTCACTCAGCATAATACCCTCCAGTTCCATCCACGTTGAAGCATTTTAATAATCCAGGGCAGCCCAGGTGGCCCAGCAGTTTAGCACTGCCTTTGGCCCAGGGCCTGATCCTAGAGGCCTGGGATCGAGTCCCACATCGGGGTCCCTGCATGGAGCCTGCTCCTCCCTCTGCCTGTGTCTCTGCCTCTCTCTCTCTCATTCTGTGTCACTCTTGATTAAATAAATAAAATCTTTAAAAAAACATTTTAATAATCCAAATGTAATTGTTAATTTAAAAAGTATTTCTAAGTAAGCCACAGGTCTAAACAATAATTTTGAAATTTAAAAATTGCATAAGAGGAGTAACAAAAGTAGTGTCTCGGATACACTTAAGTCTGTTTTTTTTTTAGTCTGTTTTTAAAGGGAAATTTACAGGCTTTAATCCATATGTTAGAAAAGGAAAACAGGAAATGAGTATTCATCTGAAAAAAATCATAAAAGATTAGTGAACAAAATCCCAAGAAAATGGAAGGGAACAAAATAAAGACTAAAATTTATTAAATAGAAAACAGAAGGTGTTATAATAAAAGGTGATTATTTGAGAAGATCTATCAAATGACAAATGTTTTGAGGGATGAAGTTGAAAAGACAGAAATTACTGATGTCAGACATGAAAGGAGGATACACAGAGATTCTAGAATTGGAGTGGATCGTGACAATGTTTTCAAAAACTTGAAATGTTGATAAAATTGGCAAACTACTATAGAGATATCACCCACCTGAACTGAGTCCCCAACAAAACAGAAGATATGTGAGTTCCATAATTATTGAGAAATGCATATGCACTTTAATATCTTTCCATGCAAAAGATTCTAGGGCTAGATGGCTTTATTGTGAAAGTAAATACTTCATAATGAATAAATGTGAACAAGTGTACCAAAATACTTACTCTTACACAAGATCATCAAAGCAATAGAAGAACAACAACTTTCCATGCTATTTTATGAGTCCTGTGAAATCTTAATGCCAAAATCTGATAAGGATATTTTAAGAAAGTTTTTTAAAAACACACTATCTAAATCATTAGCAAAGAAGCTAATTTACCAAACCAAATCTAATGAAGTAATATATAAAAATTATAGTATGTCCAACACCAAGTTGTCTGGAATCCGGGAATGCATGAACTGTTGAAAGAAACTGAAGTAGATTTAAGTAATATGGCAGGATACCAGGTTCCCAAACTGGCACACTCAGTATTGCATAAATGCCAGTTCTCCCCACAGCGAACTGAGTCAGTGATACCCCAGTGATTTTTATTTGCAGAATGTGGGAATCTGATCCTAAAATGTGTATCAAAATATGCAAAACCAAGTGTTTCCAAGACATTCTTGAGAAGAGAAACAGCATAGGGGAATTTGCCCTATTGGACAACGACTCATAGCTCACAGTAATGAAACAAGGTTGTGGCAGAGGATAGACCATCTGAGGACAGAACACAACAGAGAGTCTGGAAGTCAACCCCATGATTTTCTAGAAAGCCCATTTACCAAGCAGGTGGGTAGTCTATGGAAAAGTCAGAACACCTAGGACAACTGATAGTCATAGTCTAAACACTGAGATTTGGCTCTTTCCTCATACTAGACACACAAAACAGTCCAGGCTGAACACAGATATAGATTTGAAAGCAAAACAGTGAAGACAATAGAGAAGACACTCATGAACCCAGTGAAGGAAAGCACCTCCCAAATGTCCTGTGCAGGGAGCAAAAAGGACTAAAGCATAAAGGAAATACCTTGTGGATGTAACTACATGAAAATAGAGACAGTCTGCAGAGTGTGTAAAGGCAGAGCACAGCTTGGGAAGGCACACTGCAATACATGAAGGGAAACCACTTAGTCTGCACGATATATAAATAATCCTTGACATGCAAGAATAAGACAACCGCGTAGAAATACAGGTGAGAGACTTGTAGAAGTGACACACAGAGGAGAGGAGCCAGATGTGCCATAAATATTTGAAAATGTGCACAATCCTGCTAATCATCAGGAGAAAGTTCCTGCATTAAAGATGTCCTCCTGCACACCCGCCCAAATGTCTCAAACTAAGCAGAGGGGCAGTAACCAGCAGTGTTGAGGACGGGAGCCACTGGAAGGGAGTGTAAATCAGGACACATTTGTCATTTTCTACTGATGTGGAGGATCCCCGTCCTCACCTGTGTCTTCACTTTCCCTCTGGAAGTGCGCACAGGTGCACAGGGAGACCACGGGGAGGCTGTTCTTGGCAGCATTAGGACCTTAGCTGCACTAGTGAGTTGTGGTGTGTTGTCTGGCGGAGAACTAGACAACAGTAAACAGGAAGCAGCATGATGCTGACCGTGGACTGCAGCCTGAGAACAGCTGCTCATCACAGGTCAGGCTCAGGTCACTCACTCTCAGAGCCTGGAATTCCAAGGACAGTTGGTCTCAAGGACCCAAGTCATCCTGTTCAAAACTGCTTGCTCAGGTCCAGGTGGATGAGGTCACCACCAGGAGCCACCCCAGATCCAACCACCCCCTCCCCTGCCCATCCTGGGCTGTGTCCTGACAATCTGCATTGACCCTCCCAGCCTCCACCACACCTGTCAACTCAAGACCCTTCTCACATCTCATATGAATGGCCACCATGGTTTCATAATGAGCTCCAGCCTGTCCATTCCCTGCTTTGTGTCCCACACAGAGATCCCTGGGCAGAGTCACCAAATCCTCCCTCAGGGCATATTGCTACCTAATTCAAATGAGTGACAGCTTCCCCACCAGATGAGGGATCTGGAGAGGAACCCAGAAGGGTCTTATTCAGTGACCTCAGCTCCATCTGGGGACATCATGCTCAGTGATTCTCTGATTCTCTTGTTCTGCCGTGAATGTCTATCTCTCCCTATCCACGTGTGGGTGTGACCAGCTCTCCCATCTCCCCTTGGGCTCTCCATCTCCTTTCTGACGTGACTGAACTGGTCATCAGTTTGCCATCAACAACCTGGTCACACACCCCTCGTAGCTATTGTCCCATCATATTGCAGGTGTTTGTCATGTCTGCCTTCCTACAGAGCCATGAGCTCCCCAGGGGCAGACTTGGTCTACACTATTTCTGCATCCCCACTCCATGGCCATTTCCCTTAGAAGTGTGTGCTCAGTACTCTGGTGAGCTATGGAATTGAGCCTGAGAAGTGTACCTCAGGTCATGAGGGAGCCTGGTGCTGTGATCCTCTGATTATAATGAAAATACGACCCTAATTTGTAATGACTCTGTAGCTGAAGACAGCACTGGCCAGGTCAGGAGTGTGGTCACCCCTTTAGCTGCTGAGGCAAACCCTGAGTACTTACTGTCTACCTACTGCCCGTGCCTCACCTAAACCCATGGTGTCTTTCAAGAACTGGCAAACCTGAGGGATGGCTGTCTTGACTCTAACCATTCCTAGGTGAGAGTCATGACTCATTCAACACACACAGCCAGCACCTGCTCTCCCAGTATCTCCTGACTACTGGCTTAGGTCTGTTCTGATGATAAACAGGTGGGCACCAATACTATCACCCCTTCTCCTTCAGCCTTGGCTTCCCACTCAATGAAGAGAGAGTGAGGGGGGCAGGAAAATACTCTCACGTCATGGGGAGACTCTGGCTGGGTACCCCAAGTTCAGGTTTAAGGAAGCTCCTAGATCTGGGTAGAAGCAGTGGATGGAAGGGTCTTGGCTCACCTCAGATTCCACATGTTGCTTCATCCAGGCAGCAGAGCAAAGACTTGCACTTTGGGGTCACTGTGCTGGGAAGGTGTATCCACCTGCACATCTGGGGCTTGGAACTCTGAATAACCCATTAGGTGAGCTTGTTTGTGTTCTGGCCTCTGCAGTGCACTGGGACTCCCAGTTCTCCTGGGTTTCCCTGTCACCCAGCTGTGTGACCTGCCCTCCCTACAAGGCCAGACAACAAAGCCCAGAAGTTTCTTTGGGCCCCAGAGGGTGATCAGAGAGAAGCATAGAATTTAAGAGCAGACGCTGTGGTCTAGAGTGTACTGTCCTCCCAGGAGTGGTAGATGTGAACTTCTGAACCCAAGTCATTTCATCAACCCTTCCCTCCATCACCTTAGGTGTACATTTCTCCTGTGAGCCCAAATGATCTGACATGAAACAATCTTCACTTAGTCCATGTCTGCTTGCTGTTGGTCTGCGAGCAGCTGAGCCTGATTCACAAGTAGGAGAAGACCACCCTGAATACATTTCTTTTCCTGGACGAGGATCAGTTGGAAGTTGCTTTTCAAATCAAAAAACCAAAATGTGTTAGAAAAATTCAAGCAAATCAAAAGTGTTTGCCATGCAGTGAGGATGCTCATGCTCCTCCATTTACCCCAAACACTGCCCCTACTCTGTGGGTGGTCTGGGTTTCCACCACTTCAACTGTTGGGGGAAAGGTGGCCTCAGGCACATGTGGTGTATTTTAATTAATTTTTTTCTATTACAAGAATGTGATCACACCCCACACGATGTCTGCATTTTTTTACCCAATACTGTGCAATCATCACCTTTTTATGACAGTGACATTCTCTTTCCGAGTCTCCAGTGTTCCATTTTGTGGGGGAACCTGGATTTCCTCATTTAATTATGTGATGGCTATTTAGTGTTGAACATTTTTAAGTTTAAATTCAATTAGTCAACATATATCTTGTTTCAGATGTAGTTTTCAGTGATTCATCAGTGGCATATAACACCCACTGCTCATCACATCATGTACCTATTTAATGCTCAACCACCAGTTATCTCATTCCCCACCCTTTCCCATCGAACTGCAGTCATTTTGTTCCTAAAGTGAAGAGTGATTTTTTAAAATTTTATTGGGAAAAGAACAGTTACCCTAAGTTTACCTCTCAACACATTTTTAAGGGCACAATATATTATTTATTGTACATGCAGTATACAGTATATCTCTAAAGTCTGTTTCTCTTGTGTGAGTGAAATTTATGACTGTTAATTAATTAGTCCACCACTCAAAGCCTGGCAATCACGATGCCTCCATCTAACCTGCAGGACACTCTGAATCCCTTCAGCACATCCTTCACAAGGCCATGTGTTTCTGGCCCAGCCTCCACAAGGCCTCCTTCACATCCTTGTTTCGCAGACTGTAGATGAGGGGATTGAGCATTGGGATGACCAGCGTGTAGAAGACAGAGACCACCTTGCCCTGCTCCATGGACTCAATTGCTCCTGGCTGGGCATACATGACAAAGAGAGTCCCAAAAAAGAGAGTCACTGCAGTCATGTGGGAGCCACAGGTGGAGAAGATCTTGCGTCTCCCAGCTCCTGAGCGCATCCTCAGGATGGTCACTGTGATGTAGCCATAGGAGATGAGGATCACAATTGTTACACCCACAATGATGAGCCCACAGATGCCAAACAAGAATAGTTCATTGATGGCCGTGTCGCCACAGGAGAGTTTGAGCAAGGGAGGCACATCACAGAAGAAGTGGTTGATGTGGTTGGAGCTGCAGAATGGGAGGTGGAATGTGAAGCTGGTCTGCACAACAGAGTTGAAGCAGCCTCCACAGTAGGCGCCCAGCACCAGGCGAGTGCAGGCAGACTGGCACATGGTGATGGGGTAACGCAAGGGGTTACAAATGGCCATGAAGCGGTCGTAGGCCATGACACCCAGGAGGAAGCATTCAGTTGTTCCCAGCAAGGAGAAAAATAATAACTGGGTGGCACATCCTGCAAAGGTGATGACCTTGGATGAGGAGAAGAAGTTGGCCAGTGCTTTGGGAGCAATGAAAGATGAGTAGCACAAGTCCACAAAGGAGAGGTTCTTGAGGAAGAAGTACATTGGGGAGTGCAGGCGGGCATCCAGGGTGATAACGATGATCATGAGGAAGTTGCCCAGCAGAGTCACCATGTACAGGGCCAGGAACACAGCAAAGAGCAGGGCCTGGGTTTCCAGGCCACCCTCAAATCCCTCCAGCACAAAATCTTGAAAGTAGACCATAGAGAGGTTTTCACTACTGTGGGATGGCATGAGTCTCAGTCCTCCCCAGGGGAATTATACCTCCAGCTTGGGCAGATTAAGTCGGTCAAGCTAAACTTCCTGCTGAGAATATTTAGAAGATAGATAACAACAAAAACAAAATCTCATTGAATGTATAAGAGTGTTAATGGTTTAGTAAAGAGTTACAAAGCAAAATTCAGGATAAACACAAATGGTTAGTTTCTGACCATTTCAATCACCAAAAGTGTATTAAGATATGACCTGACTGGGTATGGTCACCGAGGGGGGCACTTGACAGGATGAGCAAAGGGTGTTATACTCTATATTGGCAAATAGAACTCCAATAAAAAATATACAAATTAATGAAAAAAATAAAAATTGAGGAGTTACTGCAATTAAAATTGAAATTTGGAACCATAAGAAAACCCCAAGAAGGTTCAGATATTGGAGCAACACACTTATAAATTTTATTTAAAGTTATTATTTTTAAAGGATAAATGTGAGACTAAGAATCTTAGTCAAAGTGTGGAAGCAATAAAGGGAGAACATATAGCTTTTTAGAGACTTGGTAGCTAAAATCAGGAACTCAGTGAATGAAATTTAGATATTAGAAATAGCTAAAGAGAAAGTTTGTGAACTAGAATACAGATCAGTAGAAAATATTCAGAGTAAAGCAGTGAGACTCAAAGCCATAGGAAAATTAGAAATGAGGATTGGAGACCAAGTATATAAAGATATGCATACTGTGAGTTACTAAATAAGGGGAAAGAGATAAATAGACTGAATCACAGCTTGAAGAGATAATGGCCATGTATTATCTCAAATGAAAGCTATTATTCTAAAGATACATTAACTCTACCAAATCAAAGCAGGATTTATATAAAGACCCACACTTGGACATATCATAGTAAATGTATTTAGAACCAAAGGAAAAAGAAAAATATTAAAAGCAGTCTGAGAGAAAAGACATCATCACTTCAGGGGTGCCTGAGTGGGGCAGTCAGTTAGGCCTCTGACTCCTGGCTTCTGCTCAGGTTGTGATCTCAGAGTTGTGAGATTGGGCCCCATTTTAGGCGTACATTCAGCACAGAGTCTGCTTGAGGCCCCCCCCTCTCTCCCACTGCTCTTCCCCTAAAATAAATACATTTTTTAAAAGAAGACATATTCGCATCAAAGTATCAACTTAACTTATAAGACTGACAGTTGTCTTACCAGATTAAAAATAATGGAAGCCAAAATAAAAGGAATTGTATTTTCCTTTGCTCAAAGAAAATAATTAACAACTAGAGTTCTACATCTACCCAAATATATCCTTCAAGACTCAAAGTGAATATGACAATAATAGTTTAAGACTTCATACTCCACTTTCAATAATGAATAGAATAACAAAAAAAAAAGAATAACAAAACTAGGTATCACAAGCAAATAATATATTTGAACATCATTATACACCAAATAGGCCTAACAGGCATATATATGGAGAACACTGTATCCATCAACAGCAGAATACATTCATCTCCAGTTCATGTGGATCACTATCCACGATAGACCATATTTTAGTTCACAAAGCAAGTCTCAATAAATGTTAGATTTAAAGTACACAAAGTATGTTCTCCAAGCAAAATGGAACGAAATTACAATTCAAAACATAAGGCAATTTGGAAAACTTACAAACATGTGGAAGATAACACAATTTTATTTTTATTTTATTATTTTTTCCCATTTTTTGTATTGGAGTTCAATTTGCCAACATATAGCATAACACCCAGTGCTCACCCCACCAAGTCCCCCCTCAGTGCCCATCACCCAGTCACCCCACCCCCTCACCCACCTCCCCTTCTACCACGCCTTATTTGTTTCCTAAATTTAGGTGTCTCTCATGTTTGAGACACCTAACCTCACTGATATTTTCACTAATTTTCTCTCCTTTCCCCTTTAGTCCCTTTCACTAATTTTTATATTTATATATTTTATATTTCAAATGAAAGAGATCATATCATGTTTGCAGATGCAAATAAGCACAGGAAACGTGGGAAGTCTGAAGGAGGTGAGCGGACGATCAGCACCCACGTCCTGGTGGTGACGCTACTAGAGTCACGCGAATGTTATCTTTGGGAGAAATTGGGTGAAGTTTGCAAAGGATCTCCGTGTTACTTCCTATACCTGCGTGTGAAACTACCGTTACTTGAGTAAAGTTTTTAATTACAGAAGCCGCCAGTAGTTCTATGGGGCTTCTCTGGTCTGTCCCACCAACATCTGTGTCGCAACAATACCCTCGATGACTGTAGTTGTAGAGGGAGTCTCAAGGTCAGTAGACTAATTCCTCCAGCTTTATTCTCCTTCGAAACTGTTAGCCGTTCTACTTTTGCCTTTTCATATAAATTTTAGGGTCGTCTTCCCTGTACGTATGGAAACTCTTGCTGCGATTCTGATAGTAATTGCGATAAACATGCATAGCAGTTTGGGGAGGATTAGCCTCTTTGCTGTGCTGACTCCTACCCCTCATGCCCAGCAGATTTCCCCCCCCACCCTCCTTCCCCCCCCATTTATCTGCACCCTCTCCGAGTCCTGCCGCCAGCACCGCACACTTTCCAGCATGGAAGTTCTACAGTTTGGGTCGAGTACACCTAAACACTTAAAAAATGTTTAGTGTCTTCATATGGTATTTTATTTTTTTATTTTTATTTATTTTTATTTTTTTCTTTTTGATTTGAAAATTTATTTATTTATTCATTCATTCATTTTTAAGTATTTTTTCATTGGAGTTCAATTTGCCAACATATAGCATATGACCCAGTGGTTATCTCGTCAAGTGCCCCTCTCAGTGCCTGTCACCCCGTCACCCCAATCCGCCGCCCACCTCCCCTTCCATCACCCCTTGTTCATTTCCCAGAGGTAGGAGTCTCTCACGTTCTGTCTCCCTCACTGATATTTTCCACTCATTTTCTCTCCTTTCCCCTTTATTCCCTTTCACTGTTTTTTATATTCCCCAAATGAATGAGACCATATAAGGTTTGTCCTTCTCCGATTGACTTACTTCACTCAGCACAATACCCTCCAGTTCCATCCACGTTGAAGCAAATGGTGGGTATTCGTCGTTTTTAATCACTGAGGAATATTCCATTGTGTACATAAACCACATATTCTTTATCCATTCATCTTTCGATGGACACCGAGGCTCCTTCCACAGGTATGGCTATTGTGGACATTGCTGCTAGAAACATCGGGGTGCAGGTGTCCCGGCGTTTCACTGCATCTGTATCTTTGGGGTAAATCCCCAGCAGTGCAATTGCTGGGTCGTAGGGCAGGTCTATTTTTAACTCTTTGAGGAACCTCCACACAGTTTTCCAGAGTGGCTGCACCAGTTCACATTCCCACCAACAGTGCAGGAGGGTTCCCTTTTCTCTGCATCCTCTCCAACATTTGTTGTTTCTGCCTTGTTAATTTTCCCCTATTCTCAGTGCTGTGAGGTGGGATCTCATGGTGGTTTTGATTTGTATTTCCCTGATGGCAAGTGATGCAGAGCATTTTATCATGTGCATGTTGGCCATGTCTATGTCTTCCTCTGTGAGATTTCTGTTCATGTCTTTTGCCCATTTCATGATTGGATTGTTTGTTTCTTTGCTGTTAAGGTTAATAAGTTCTTATAGATCTTGGATATTAGCCCTTGATTTGATAGGTCATTTGCAAATATCTTCTCCATCTGCAGGTTGTCTTTCAGTTTTGTTGACTGTTTATTTTGCTGTGCAGAAGCTTCTTACCTTGATGAAGTCCCAATAATTCATTTTTGCTTTTGTTTCTCTTGCCTTCATGGATGTATCTTGCAAGAAGTTACTGTGGCCAAGTTCAAAAAGGGTGTTGCCTGTGTTCTCCTCTAGGATTTTGATGGAATCTTGTCTCACATTTAGATCTTTCATCCATTTTGAGTTTATCTTTGTGTCTGGTGCAAGAGAGTGGTCTAGTTTCATTCTTCTGCATGTGGATGTCCAATTTCCCCTGCACCATTTATTGAAGAGACTGTCTTTTTCCAGTGAATAGTCTTTCCTGCTTTTGTCGAATATTAGTTGACCATAAAGTTGAGGGTCCACTTCTGGATTCTCTAATCTGTTCCATTGATCTATGTGTCTGTTTTTATGCCACTACCACACTGTGTTGATGACCACAGCTTTGTAGTATAACCTGAAATCTGGCATTGTGATGCCCCCAGCTATGGTTTTCTTTTTTAAAATTCCCCTGGCTATTTGGAGTCTTTTCTGATTCCACACAAATCTTAAAATAATTTGTTCCAACTCTCTGAAGAAAGTCCATGGTATTTTGATAGGGATTGCATTAAATGTGTAAATTGCCCTGGGTAGCATTGACATTTTCACAATATTAATTCTGCCAATCCATAAGCATGGAACATTTTTCCATCTCTTTGTGTCTTCCTCAATTTCTTTCAGAAGTGTTCTGTAGTTTTTAGGGTAGAGATCCTTTACCTCTTTTGTTAGGTTTATTCCTAGGTATCTTATGCTTTTGGGTGCAGTTGTAAATGGGATTGACTCCTTAATTTCTCTTTTTTCAGTCTCATTGTTAGTGTATAGAAATGCCACTGACTTTTGGGTATTGATTTTGTATCCTGCCACACTGCCAAATTGCTGTATGAGTTCTAGCAATCTTGAGGTGGAGTCTTTGGGTTTTCTATGTACAGTATCATGTCATCTGGGAAGAGGGAGAGTTTGACTTCTTCTTTGCAAATTTGAATGCCTTTTATTTCTTTTTGTTTTCTGATTGCTGAGGCGAGGACTTCTAGTACTAAGTTGAATAGCAGTGGTGAGAGTGGACATCCCTGTCTTGTTCCCAATCTTAGGGGAAAGGCTCCCAGTGCTTCCCCATTGAGAATGACATTTGCTGTGGGCTTTTCGTAGATGGCTTTTAAGATGCTGAGGAATGTTCCCTCTATCTCTACACTCTGAAGAGTTGTATCTTCATTCTCATTAGTTTCCATGAATCTTTTTAATTCTTTCCTAATTTACTGGTTGATCCTTTCATCTTTTAGCAGGATGGTCCTTAACCTCCACGTGTTTGAAATTATTCCAAACTTCTTGTGATCGAGTTCTAGTTTCAAATAATTATGGTCTGAAAATATGCAGGGTACAATCCCAATCTTTTGTTATCGGTTAAGACCTGATTTATGACCCTGTATGTGGTCTATTCTGGTGAAAGTTACATGTGCACTTGAGAAGAATGTGTATTCAGTTGCGTTTGGATGTAAAGTTCTGTAAATATCTGTGAAATGCATCTGGTCCAGTGTATCATTTAAAGCTCTTGTTTCTTTGGAGATGTTGTGCTTAGAAGATCTGTCGATTATAGAAAGCACTGTGTCCAGTTGCCAAGTATAAGTATATTATTATCTAAGTATGTCTTAAATCTGGTTATTAATTGATATATTTGGCAGATCCCACCTTCGGGGCATAAATATTCATAATTGTTAGGTCCTCTTGTTGGATAGATCCTTTAAGTATGATATAGTGTCCCTCTTCTTCTCTTACTACAGTCTTTGGGCTAAACTTTAATTTGTCTCATATAAGGATGGCTACCCCTGCTTTCTTTTGAGAACCATTTGAATGGTAAATGGTTCCCCAACCTTTTATTTTCAGGCTGTAGGTGTCCTTACGTCTAAAATGAATCTCTTGTAGAGAGCAAATAGATGGGTCTTGCTTTTTTATCCAGTCTGAAACCCTGTGCCTTTTGATGGGGTCATTAAGCCCATTCACGTTCAGAGTTACTATTGAAAGATATGAATTTAGTGTCATCATGATACCTATTCAGTCCCTGTTTTTGTGGATCATTTCCTTGGACTTCCTCTTTCTTTTACAGCATCCCCCTTAATATTTCTTGCAGAGCTGGTTTGGTAGTCACATATTCTTTCAGTTTCTGCCTATCTTGGAAGCTCTTTATCTCTCCTTCTATTCTGAATGACAGCCTTGCTGGATAAAGTATTCTTGGCTGCATGTTCTTCTCATTTAGGACCCTTTATATATCCTGCCAGCCGTTTATGGCCTGCCAGGTCTCTGTGGAGAGAACTGCTGCTAACCTAATACTTCTCCCCATAAAGGTTAAGGATCTCTTGTCTCTTGCTGCTTTAAGGATCTTCTCCTTATCTTTGGAATTTGCAAGTTTCACTATTAAATGTCGAGGTGTTGAGTGGTTTTTATTGATTTTAAGGGGGGATTTCTGTATCTCCTGGATCATAATGCCTGTTTCCCTTCCCAAGTTAGGGAGGTTCTCAATTATGATTTGTTCAAATACACTTTCTGGTCCTCTGTCTCTGTCAGCGCCCTCTGGAATCCCAATTAAACATAGATTTTTCCTTCAGAGGCTGTCATTTATTTCCCTTAACCTTTCTTCATGATCTTCTATTTTTTTATAAGTTTATTTTTTATTGGTGTTCAATTTGCCAACTTACAGAATAATACCCAGTGCTCATCCCACCAAGTGCCCACCTCAGAGCCCACCACCCAGTCACCCCCACCCCCTGCCCACCCCCCCTGCCCACCACTCCTAGTTCGTATCCCAGAGTTAGGAGTCTCTCATGTTTTGTCTCCCTTTCTGATATTTCCCACTCATTTTTTCTCCTTTCCCCTTTATTCCCTTTCACTAATTTTTATATTCCCCAAATGAATGAGACCATATAATGTTTGTCCTTCTCCGATTGACTTACTTCACTCAGCATAATACCCTCCGGTTCCATCCATGTCGAAGCAAATGGTGGGTATTTGTCGTTTCTAATGGCTGAGGAATATCCCATTGTATACATATACCACATCTTCTTAATCCATTCATCTTTCGATGGACACCGAGGCTCCTTCCACAGTTTGCCTATTGTGGACATTGCTGCTGTAAACATTGGGGTGCAGGTGTCCTGCCACTTCACTGCATCTGTATCTTTGCGGTAAATCCCCAGCAGTGCAATTGCTGGGTCAGGGCAGATCTATTTTTAACTCTTTGAGGAACCTCCACACAGTTTTCCAGAGTGACTGCACCAGGGCGTGATCCTGAAGACCCGGGATTGAGTCCCACGTCAGGCTCCCTGCATGGAGCCTGCTTCTCCCTCTGCCTGTGTCTCTGCCTCTCTCCCTCTCTCTCTGTGTGTCTCTCATGAATAAATAAAAAGAAGATTTCTACCCAATAATTTAACATTCCATGGTAGGAAAGAAAGTAGAATAACAATACAAAACTAAGCTCAAAGCATTTGGAAAAAAATGAAATAATAAATGTTAGAGACAACAAAAGTGAAGTAGAAGAGAGTAAAATAAGGCAGAAAATCAATGACACTAAAATGTAGTTATCTGTAAATTTGTAACCAACTTGACAAACCTTCAGCTAAATTGACCAAAAAAAGTCAGAAGACTTAAATTTCTAAAATCAGAAATGAGAGCAGACACATGACTTCTTCTTTATAGAAATAAATAATAATATTATAAGGACATATTGGAACAATTGCATGCTAACACATTAGATAAAATAGATGAATAAATTCCTGGGAACACTCAAACGAACATAACTGACTCAAGAAGAAATGGAAAATCTGAGCAGACACAGAACAAATAAATTGAGTCAATAGTCAAAAAGGTTTTCTAAAAGAGAAAGGTTCAGGACCTGATGTTGTCAGTGGTGACTTTTACCAGTGAGTACAAAATTTAACACTAGTAGGTCTCAAATTCTAAAAATTAAATAGGACAAAACACTTCCTAATTTATTCCAAAGGACTGTATTGTTTTAAATTGGTGCAAAGGACAAAACACTTCCTAATTTATTCCAAAGGACTGTATTGTTTTAAATTGGTGCAAAGATATTGCAAGAAAATGAAGCTAAAGATCAACATGTCTTATGATTATAGATACAAAAATTCTTATCAAAATACTAGCAAGCTAAATCCAGCAGAACTTCACAGGGAATATACAGTGTAACCAAATGAGAGTTATCCAAGGAATGCAAGAGTGGATAATGTATGAAAATCACTCAATAACACACCATAAAAATGGAATTAAGAGAAAAAAACCCACATTTTCATCTCAGTAGATATAGAAAAACCTCAAACATTGCTGAAAGAATGAAAGACAACTGACATAGATGTAAAGATATCCCATATTCGTGGACTGGAAAACTTACTAATGTCAAGATGTAGTATTTCCCACATTTACATACAGATTCAATGTAATCCCATCAAAATTCCAACTACTGTTTTTTTTTTTAGCAGATATTGACCCTAAAAAGCCAAAACAATAATCAAAACAACAAAGCAGGAGGAGTAACACTTCCTGATTTCAAAACTGACTGTGAAGGAAAACAGTATTGTGCTTGCACAAGGATAGATATAGGTCAAAGAAATAGAATCATTAATACAGAAATAAACTCACACACCTGCAGTTTTCACAAGGGGGATAAGGGCACCATCCAACAGTGAAAAAAGAGTCTTTGCCACAAATATTGATGAGAAAAATTAATATCCATATGCAAAAGAATGAATTAAGAGCTTTACCTCAAACTACATACAAAATTAACTCAAAATGGACAGAGACCTAAATGCAAGTGCTAAAACTATGAAACTATTAAAGGTGAAAGAGAGATCCGTGTCAATTATTGTGACTTGGGATTAGTCAGCAATTTCTTAAGTATGACATCAAAGTACAGACTACAAAATAGAAGAATTAAACTAAAATAAGAAAATAGATACATTGAACTTTATCGAAATTAAATTCTTGTGCATCAAAGGACACTCTCAAGAAGATGAAGACAAAACCTATATGAAGGTAGATATTTTTGACAAATTACACATATCTAATAAAGATCTAGTATCCGTGGAATATACAGAACTCTTCCAACTCAGCAAAACAAACAAACAAAATGCTCAAATTTTAAAATGGGCAAAGCACTTGCATGGACATTTCTTCAAAAAAAATGCACAACTGGCCAATAAGTAGAAGATGTTCAATATCTTTAGTCAAGAGGGCAATATGATACAAAACTACTATGAGATTCCACTTTCCTCATTAGAATAGAAACAATTGTTTTTAACAATAGAGAAGAACAAATGTTGGCGATAATTTGGAAAAAAAATAACTCTCATATACTGCAGATACAAATATGAGTGGTACAGCCTCTGTAGAAAAGAGTCTTGCCATCCCTCAGAAAGTTAGATGCAGAGTTTCCCTATGACCACCCTAATCCACATGTAGGGATGTGCCCAAGAGAAATGACAATATATGTTCACATCAAAGCCTGCTCACAAATGCGCATAATAGCAATATTCATAATAGCTAAGGCTAATGGAAGTCAAATATCCATCAAATGGTGACGTGATAAACAAAATGTTAAATATTCATATACTGAAACAGTCCTCAGACAATAAAGAAATAAATTTCTTGTGGTACCAGGTCTGGAAGGGAGCATACAGGAGAGCAAGGGGAGCGGCAGAGGGAGAGAAAGGGAGAAGGAGAATCTTAAGTAGGATCCATGCCCAGCATGGAGTCCAATATGGGGCTTGACTCACAACCCTGAGATCATGACCTGAGCCCAAATCAAGAGTCGGACGCTGAGCTAGGTGATCCACCTGGAGCCCCATAAGGAATAATGATCTACTACAAGACAGAACATGGATGAGCCTCAAAAACATTATGCTGGGTAAATGAAGCTTGACACCAAAGGCTAAAATTCTATAAGTTGGGCAGCCCAGGTTGCTCAGTGGTTTAGCACTGCCTTCGGCCCAGGGCATGATCCTGGAGATCTGGGATTGAGTCCCACGTCAGGCTCCCTGCATGGAGCCTGCTTCTCCCTCTGCCTGTGTCTCTGCCTCTCTCTCTGTTTCTCATAAATAAATAAATAAAATCTTTTTAAAAATATCATTCTGTAAGTCTAGTTATATAAAATGTGCAGAATAGGGACAGAAGTACACTTATATTTGCTAAAATATGGTCGGGTAGAGGGAAAGGAGCATGCTGGTGGGTATAGGGGTGTTTTTTTGTGATGAAACTACTCTGGAACCAGAGAGTAGGACACTGGATATAATAAGAATTGAAGTATCACACTTGAATAACACTTTGAGCTGGTAAAATTATGACTTTTATGTCAATGAGAATTATTCCTCAATTTAAAATGTTAAAACTAAAAAATAATGGTGAAACAAGAACACTCACCAGCATTTTAAACCGAGAGAATTTAATTGAAGCACATTAATTATGCTAAAAATATCCTCTTGAGTATATAATATCAAAAATAAACACCGCTTCATTGGTTACCTTTGGAGGTTGATGCAGAGGGAATCCACACAGTGACCTTCACAGTGAGGAAAGAATTGTTTAGAGGAATTTTCCCTTTATAGAATATTGCAACTAATAAATGAATATTGAATTATGGAATTTGAATATTATCATCTTATAAACCCCTAACGAAATATGAGTCTAGGTAAGATTACTGATGGCCACTAATATCACAAAACAAGAGATGCTGCCAGGGGGACCTCTCAGTGGAAGTACATATAACACTTATGAAATATTCCTGCCAGAAAATCAATGGTGAATCAGACTGAGCCTCTAGGACCTACCAGTTCCTGAAACTATAAGGAGCAACAGAATATGTTAATCAACCCTACAGGGACATGACCAGCAAAATCTGTGATATGAGAAGCTTTGCAGGGTAAAAAGTCTGTTTGTCAATAAATAAGGTGAAATAATAATTTTGAAATGAAAATAGAGGGACAGGCAGCCAATGAATTAGAGATTCAAGGGGCACCAAGAGAACACGGTGTATTCTGGGAGTTATTGAATCCTCTTCTAAAACAAACATTATATGGTCTCATTCATTTGGGGAATATAAAAATTAATGAAAGGCAATAAAGGAAAAGGAGAGAAAATGAGCGAAAAAATCAGAGAAGACAAAACATGAGAGACACCTAACTCTGGGAAATGAACAAGGGGTAGTGGAAGGGGAAGTGGGTGGGGGGTTGGGGTGACTGGATGATGGGCACTGAGGGTGGCCCTTTGCGGGATGAGCACTGAGTGTTATTCTATATGTTGGCAAATTGAACTCCAATAACAAATTAAAAAATAAAATAAACAAACAATAAAGGAAAAATGCCTCAATCAGAAAAATGAAAACACTAAATGGAAATTTTATGATATTAATAAGTAAATATTGTTTTCTGAATAATAGTAACATCAGAGTTGTCTTTCTTTAAAGTCCTCACATTTTAGAAGGATTAGATATGATCAGCTCTAGGATGATAATATTGAAGTTGGTTTGTGTGAATAGGTAATCCATTACTGCTCTAGTTTTATGTCAGTGTGTTTGAGAACATCCATAATAAAGAGAGGCAAGCATCTAAAAATAAGTAAAATAAAACCAAGTGGAGAGAATTTGTCCTCACACAGGAGGAAAAGCAGACATGACCTTTAGGTAGCAGGAAACGGACATAAAACCTATTTGTATGAGTATTATGTGAAGGACTAAAGTATCTTGTACAACATAAGTTTCCAATGAAAAGATGTGCCAGTAGGCAGGTTGAAGAAACAAAACTTTACCATATCCTATATAAGAGATAAAAAAGCAAACAAAGTGTTGAAAACAAAGTGATGGAAACATACACAGCAAACTAACATTCCACCAAACAACCACACAACACCACAGTTGCTATACTAACCCCAAAGCCCACTTCAGGATGGAAACACCATCTGAGAAGAGGACGCTTCACAGTGACCAGAAACATCTGGTTCCCCCGAGATGGGCAACCGTGTTAAAGGTGTGAGCACCTGCAAGAAGAGCATCAGGATACACAAAGCAAAACTGGGCACTTACAGGACAAAAGTACAAATCCACAACTATGTGAGAGATTTTAACCCCTCCCTTGGAACTGATAGAACAATCAACAAAATACCAACCTGGATACGGAACGTTTAGGCAGTAACATAGTGATCATAACCTAATGGAGCACGGCACCCAATGGCAGGATGTATATTCTTTGTTTTCTTTATTTTTTTAAGTTTTTGTTTAAAGTCCAGTATAGTTAACAGAGTATAATATCAGTTTCAGGTGTAAACATAGTGACAGCATTTCCATTCAACACCTGGTGCTCATCACGACAGGTGCCCTCCTTCATCCCCATCACCTCGTTCCCCGTCCCCCCCTACCTCCCCTCTCATCCTCAGTGTGTTCTCTGTAGTTGAGTCTGTTTTCTTTTTCTCTCTCTTTTTTAAGAAACACTGGTTTTGTTTTTACATTTTTTTTATAAATTTATTTTTTATTGGTGTTCAATTTGCCAACATATAGAATAATACCCAGTGCTCATCCCAAGTGCCCCCCTCAGTGCCCATCATCCAGTCACCCCCACCCCCCGCCCATCTCCCCTTCCACCACCCCTAGTTCATTTCCCAGAGTTAGGAGTCTCTCATGTCTGTTTTCCTGTTTGCCTCTCCCCATTCTTCCCGTATGTTCTTTTGTTTTGTTTCTGAAATTCCACACGTGAGTGAGATCATACGATAATTGTCTTTCTCTGACTTCTTTCACTTGGCATAGGACCTCTATATCCATCCCTGTTGTTGTAAATGGCAAGACTTCATGCTCTTTTATGGCTGAGTAATATTCCATTGCATGAATATACCAATTCTTCTTAACCATTCATCAGAGGATGTACATTATTTTCAATCTTATAAATAACATATTTACACAGTGACTGTATTCTGGACACAGAGCATCTTTCAACAAATTTCAAATGATTGAAGGTGTAAAAAATATATTTGTGCACAATTTAAATTAAGCCAAGAGTAAATCACAAATAGAGCATTTTAAAAGTCTTGTGTATTTTTTTACATCCAAAGTACTTAAGTAAGAGATGCCTGTGTGGCTCAGCCATTGAGCGACTGCCTTTGGCCCAGGGTCTGATCCTGGAGTCCTCAGATCGAGTCCCACATCAAGGTCCCTGCATAGAGCCTGATTCTCTCTCTGTCTATGTCTCTGCCTCTCTTTCTGTGTTTCTCATGAATAAGTAAATGAAATCTTTTTTAAAAAAGAGATACTTAAATAAGCCACAGGTCTAAATTAAAATTTTGATATTTAAAAATTTCATAATGAGTAAAAATATAGTGCCTGGGATGCATTCAAGTCTGTTTTTATAGGGAAATTAGCAGGCTTATACCCATACATTAGAAAAGAAGAAAAACAGAAAATCAGTATTTGTCTGGAAATACTATAAAACATTAGTGAATGATATCCCAAGGATATAGAACGTGAAAAAGAAGAAAATTTATTAAATAGAAAACACAGGCACCAGAAGACATTACACCAAAAAGTGATTATATGAGAAGACTGATCAAATAACAGAAATTTGGGGGGCTGAAGGAGAAAAGGCAAAAATTTCTGATGTCGGGAGTGAAAGGAAGATATCATTGGGATCCTAGAGTTAGAGTGGATCGTGACAGAATGTTTTCATAAACTTGAAGTGTTGATAAAAATGGTGAAGTACTAAAAAGTTATCACCCAACTCAACTGACCCCCAACCAAAGAGAATATATGGTAGTTCCATAGTTAGTGAGAAACGTAATATGTACTTAAAATCATTCCATGCAAAAGATTCCATGGTTAGATGGCTTTACTTGTGAAAGTAAATACTTTATGATGAACAAATGTGAACAAATTTATAAAATACTTGATCTTACACAAAATCACCAAAACAATAGAAGAGGGACAACTTTCCATGTTATTTTATGAGGCTCATGAATTTTAATGTCAAAATCTGACAAGAATGTTTAAGAAAATTTAAAATTATGCTATTCAATCATAAGCAAATAAGCTAATTTACCAAACAAACCATATGAAGTAATAAATAAAAATTGTAGTATGTCCAACATCAAGTTGTCTGGAATCCAATAATACATAAAAATGTTGAGAGAAACCAAAATAGATTTAAGTACCATGACAGGATACCAAGTGGCCAAACCAGCACACTCAATATTGCATAGATGTCAATTATCCCCACACTGAACAGAGTCAGTTGGATCCCAGTGATTTCATTGGTAGAATCTGAAAAGTTGATCCTAAACTGTGTATTGAAATGTGCAAAACCAAGTATTTCCAAGACATTGTTGAGAAGAGAAACAGCGAAGGGGGTTTTGCACTATCAGACAGTGACTCATAGTAGGTGTAATGAAACAATGATGGAAGCAGAGGTTTGACCATCTGAGGATATAACAGAATAGAGAGTCAGGAAGTCAACCCCATTCTTGTCTACACACCCCATTTATTAAATAGGTGGAGTCTATGCAAAGGTCTTTACACCTGGGACAGTTGATAGTTATATGCTAAACAGTGAGATTTGGCTCTTACCTCATTCTACACACACAGTCAGTCTTAGGCTGAACACAGATCTAATTTAAAAGGATAATTGTGAAGATCATACAAAAGACCCTCATGACCCCAGCACAGGAAAGCACCTCCCAAATGTCCTGTGCAGGGAGAAAAAAGGACTAAAACATAAAGGAAATACCTTGTGGATGTAACTACATGAAAATCAAGACAGTCTGCAGTGTGTAAAGGCAGAGCACACCTTGGGAAGGCACACTGCAATACATGACAGGGAAACTAACTTGTCTGCACAATATATAAATAATCCTTGACACACAAGAATAAGACAACCCTGTAGAAATACAGGCGAGAGACTCATAGAAGTGACGCATAGAGGAGAAGAGTCAAATGTGCCGCACATGTTTGAAACTGTGCACAATCCTGATAATCATCAGGAGAAAGCAAGTTCCTGCATTAGAGACATCGTCCTGCACACCTGCCCAAATGTCTCAAACAGAGCAGAGGGACAGTAACCAGCAGTGTCGAGGACGGGAGCCACTGGAAGGGAGTGATTTAATCAGGACACATTTCTCATTTTCTAATGGTGTGGAGGATCCCCGTCCTCACCTGTGTCTTCACTTTCCCTCTGGAAGTGCACACAGGTGCACAGGGAGACCACGGGGAGGCTGTTCTCGGCAGCGTTAGTACCATAGATGCACTAGTGGTGTGTTGTCTGGCGGAGAACTAGACAACCGTAAACAGGAAGCAGCATGATGCTGACCAGGGAC
Organism: Canis lupus dingo; assembly: GCF_003254725.2. Taxonomy (NCBI): domain Eukaryota; kingdom Metazoa; phylum Chordata; class Mammalia; order Carnivora; family Canidae; genus Canis; species Canis lupus. The sequence goes on along the minus strand of NC_064267.1, from coordinate 50,262,801 downwards.
CACAGCCTGAGAACAGCTGCTCATCACAGGTCAGGCTCAGGTCACTCACTCTCAGAGCCTGGATTTCCAAGGGCAGTTCATCCCCAAAGACCCAAGTCAACCTGTTCAAAACTGCTTGCTCAGGTCCAGGTGGAGGAGGTCACCATCAGGGGCCTGCTGGGACACTGTCCACCCTCTCCCATGCCCATCCAGGGCTGTCACATGACATTCTAAGTGCATTCACTGTCCTTGCCTCTTGCCTTCTCACTTGTCAACTCCAGACCTTTCTAATCTCCATCTGAAAGGCCACCATGCTTTCATAATGGGCTCCAGCCTGTCCATTCTGTGCTTTGTGTCCCACACAGAGCTCCCTGAACAGAGTCACCAAATCCTCCCTCAGGTCATGTTGCTCCCTAATGCAAATGAGTGACAGCTTCCCCACCAGCTGAGGGATCCTGGAGAGGAGCCCAGAAGAGTCTTGGTAGGCACCTTGGCTCCATTTGGGCACATATACTCGGTGATTCTCTAATTCTCCTGTTCTGCCTCCAAGTCTGTCTACTTCCATCCACTGTGTCAGTGTGACGAGCTCTCCTGTCTCCCCATGGCTCTCCATCACCTCTCTGATGTGACTGTTTCCTCCTTTGTGCCATCAGCAGCCTGGTCACACCCCCTCACTGCCTGTGTCCCATCATATTGCAGGTGTTTGTTGTCATGTCTGCCTTCCTGCAGAGCCATGAGCTCCCCAGGGCTAGCCTTGGTCTCCCCTATTTTGGCATCCCTCACCCTGGGCCATGTCCCTTAGAAGTGTGTGCTCAATACTCTGGTGAGCTACTGATTTTCTTTTTGAGCTACTGATTTGAACCTGAGAAATGCACTTCAGGTCATGAGGGAGCCTGGTGCTGTGATTCTCTGATTATTTTTTTTATTTTTATTTATTTATGATAGGCACACAGTGAGAGAGAGAGAGAGAGGCAGAGACACAGGCAGAGGGAGAAGCAGGCTCCATGCACCGGGAGCCCGACATGGGATTCGATCCCGGGTCTCCAGGATCGCGCCCTGGGCCAAAGGCAGGCGCTAAACCTCTGCGCCACCCAGGGATCCCTGATTCTCTGATTATAATGAAAACATGTCCCTCTAGATGGAATGACCCTGAATCCCAAGACAGTGTTGGCCAGGACAGGAGTGGGGTCACCCCTTCAGCTGCTGAGGCAAGCCCTGAATGCTTACTGTCTACCAAAGCTCTGATGCCTCCCTTACACACATGGTGTCCTTCATACCCTGGGACCCCTGAGGGATGGCTGTCTTGACCCTCACCATTTCCAGGTGAGAGTCATGACTGCTCAATATCACACAGCCAGTACTCTCTCTCCCAGGGACTCCCCCACTCCTGGCCCACATCTATGCTGATGAAAAACAGGTGAGCATGGAGCACTCTCAGCCCCCCTTCTTCAGCTCTGGCTTCCCAAATAATGAAGAGTTGTGAGGGTGAAAGGGAGCACCTCAGGGTCTCAGGGAGAGTTTGCCTGAGTGTTCCATGTTTGAGCTACAGGAAAGTCCCTGATCCTGGTGGAAGATGGGGTGAAATGTTCTCAACTCACCTCAGCTTCCACGTGCTGTTTCTTCATCCAGGCAGCAGAACAAGGTCTTGCACCTTGGGGTCACTGTGCTGAGAAGGTATCTCCTCCTGCACGGCTGGGACTTGGGCCTTGAATAGCCAATTAGGTGAGCTTGTTTGTGTTCTGGCCTTTGCAGTGCACCGGGAATCCTGGTTCTCCTGGGTATTACTGTCAGCAAGCCTTGTGTGACCTGCCCTCTCCTACAAGGCCAGACAACAAGGCCCAGAATTCTCTCTTGGCCCCATAGGGTGTGCAGAAGAGGAGCATAGACTCAGAGAACAGACCCTGTGACCAGAGTGTACTGTCCTCCCAGGAGTGGCAGGTTAGCAACTTTGAGCCCAAAGTCATTTCATCTGCCCTTCTCCCCGTCACCTTAGGTGTACCATTCTTCTGTGAACCTAAGTTGTCTGTCGGGAAACATTCCTCTCTGGGTCCATCTCTGCTTGCTGTTGGTCTCCTTGCAGCAAAGCCTGATCCACAAGTGGAAGACAACTACCTTGAATACATTCCTATTCCTGGACAAGGATATTTGGAGGTTGCTTTTCAAATAAAAAAACTGAAATGTGTTTGAAAAATTCAAAGAAATCAAAAGTGTTTGGCCTGTAATGAGGATGCTCATGCTTCTCTGCTTACCCCAAACACTGCCCCTACTCTGTGGGAGGTCTGGAGTTTCCACCACTTTAACTGTTGGGGTAAATGTGGACTCAGGGGCACATGTGTTTTAATTATTTTTTTCTCCTACAAGAATATGATTATATCCCACAACTGATCTGCATTTTTAATCTTTTTATCGAATGCAGTACAATGGTTAGCTTTCTATGACAGCAACATTCTCCTTCTGAGTCTCCAGTGTCCCATTGCGTGTGGGACCAGGGTTTCCTCATTTAACTGTGTGAATGGCTATTTAGTGTTGAACATTTTAAAAATTTAAATTCAATTAGTCAATATATATCTTCTTTCAGATGTAGTTTTCAATGATTCACCAGTTGCGTATAACAGCCACTGCTCATCATATCATGTACCCAACATAATGCCCATCCCTCAGTTATCTCACTCCCCACCCCCTCCCATCCAACAAACAACAGTTTGTTCCTATAGTGAAGGGTCATTTTTAAAAATTGTATTCTGATGAGAGCACTTAAGCTACATTTTTAAGGACACAATATATTACTGTTTGCAGGTACAATATATAACATATCCCTAAACCTTATTCTATGTCTGTGAATAAAATTTATGACTGTTAATTAATTAATCCATCACACAAAGCCTGGCAACCCCAATCACCTCCATCTACTTGTAGGACCACAGCCTCCCGGCTGCACATCCTTCACATGGTCATGTGTTTCTGGCCCAGCCTCCCCAGGGCCTCCTTCACATCCTTGTTTCGCAGACTGTAGATGAGGGGATTGAGCATTGGGATGACCAGCGTGTAGAAGACAGAGACCACCTTGCCCTGCTCCATGGACTCAATTGCTCCTGGCTGGGCATACATGACAAAGGCAGTCCCAAAAAAGAGGGTCACTGCAGTCATGTGGGAGCCACAGGTGGAGAAGACCTTGCGTCTCCCAGCTCCTGAGCGCATCCTCAGGATGGTCACTGTGATGTAGCCATAGGAGATGAGGATCACAAACGTCACCCCCACAATGATGAGCCCACAGATGCCAAACAAGAGAAGTTCATTGATGGCCGTGTTGCCACAGGCGATCTGGAGCAGAGGGGGCACATCACAGAAGAAGTGGTTGATGCGGTTGGAGCTGCAGAATGGGAGGTGGAATGTGAAGCTGGTCTGCACAACAGAGTTGAAGCAGCCCTCCACAGTAGGCGCCCAGCACCAGGCAAGTGCAGACAGACTGGCACATGGTGCTCGGGTAGCGCAAGGGGCTACAGATGGCCATGAAGCGGTCGTAGGCCATGACACCCAGGAGGAAGCATTCAGTTGTTCCCAGCAAAGAGAAAAAGAATAACTGGGTGGCACATCCTGCAAAGGTGATGACCTTTGATGAAGAGAAGTAGTTGGCCAGTGCATTTGGGGCAATGACAGATGAGTAGCACAAATCCACGAAGGAGAGGTTCTTGAGGAAGAAGTACATTGGGGAGTGCAGGTGGGAATCCAGGGTGATAACGATGATCATGAGGAAGTTGCCCAGTACAGTCACCATATACAGGGCCAGGAACACAGCAAAGAGCAGGGCCTGGGTTTCCAGGCCACTTTCAAATCCCTCCAGAACAAAATCTTGAAAGTAGACCATGGAGAGGTTTCCATTTCTGTGGGATGGCATGAGCCTCAGTCCTTCCAAGGGGAATTTCACCCCCAATATTGGCAGATTAAGTGGGTCAAGCTAAACTTTCGGTTGAAGACTATTTAGAAGATAAATAACAACAAAGAGAAAATCTCATTGAACATACAAGAAAGTAATGGTTAAGAGTTACAAACCTAAATTCAAGATAAACACAGAGGCCCAGGGATTTCATTACTCAGAGCTTCTTTTTTCCCTTGAGACATAAGCCAATTTTGAAGGGGCATCTCAGAGGCCAGGTGGATGGGCAGTGAGGGTTTGCTTGTCTTGCAGAGCTAATGCTGACAGTGGTTAGTTACTAGGGACCAGCCGGGATGCACCATGGGAGTGAGTTACATCAGGAGTAGGTATTCAGCTCAGCTTCTGACCATTTCAATCACTGAAAGTGTATTAAGACGTGATCTGAGTGCTAGTGCCTCTGACACCTTGCAAAAACAAACATATTTCAAGAGGAAGACATGTTATCCTAGACTGCAGGTGTTATCTATAAAAGTTTGTGGGGCAGCCTGGGTGGTTCAGGGGTTTAGCACTGCCTTCAGCCTAGAGCATGATCCTGGAGACCCAGGATCAAGTCCCACATTGGGGTCCCTACGTGGAGCCTACTTCTCCCTCTGCCTGTGTCTCTGCCTCTCTCTCTCTCTGTGTGTCTCTCATGAATAAATAAATATTTTTTAAAAAGTTTGTGTAACTACTACCAGATAGAATTTAAAAATAGAGGAGTTCCTGCAATAAAAATTAAAATTATGAAACCATAAAAAAACCCAAAGTGGTTTCAGAATTTGGAGTAACACGCATAAACTTTATATAAAGCTATTATTCTCCAAGGCTGAAAGATGAGACTAAGAAACTTAGTCAAAATATGGAAGCAACCAAGAGAAAAATATGTAACTTTTTAGAAGTACAATGGCTAAAATTAGGACTCAATGAATGAATTTTACAGATTAGAAATAGCTAAAGAGAAAATTTGTGAACTAGAATACAGATCAGTACAAAATATTCAGAGTGAAGCAGAGTGCGAGTGAGACTCAAAACCATAGAAAAATTAGAAATGAGGATTAGAGACCAAGTATATAGAGACATATATACTTCAGTTCCTAAAGAAGGGGAAAGAGATAAATAGGCTGAATCACAGCTTGAAAAGATAATGGCCACGTATTATCTTAAACTAATGAAAGATATTATTCTAAATATACATTAACCCTACAAAATCAAAGCAGCATTTTTATAAAGAACACCACACTTGGACATATCATACTAAAAATATTTAGAACCAAAATAAAAAGAAAAATATTAAAAGCAGCCTGAGAAAGAAGACATAATCACTTAAGGAGGGACTGGGTGGCACAGTCAGTTTGACCTCCGACTCCTGACTTTTGCTCAGGTTGTGATCTCAGAGATGTGAGATTAGGCCCCATCCGTGCACATTCAGCACAGAGTCTGCTTGAGACACTCTCTCCCTCTGCCACAACTCCAGCCCCCCAAAATAAAAAAATAAATCTTAAAAAGGAAGACATAGTCACTTCAAAGTATCAGTTTTAGAAGGAAGACTGACAATTGTCTTACCAGATTAAAAAAAAAAGAAGTCAAATTAAAAGGAAGTATATTTTTCTTTGTTCAAAGAAAATAATTACACTAGAATTCTACATCTACCCAAATATATCCTTTGAAACTCAAAGTTAATTTAGCAATAATAGTTTAAGATTTCAGTACTCAAAAAAAAAAGATTTCAGTACCCCAATTTCAATAATAAATAGACAACAAATCCTAGTATAAGCAAGGAAATAATAGATTTGAACAGCATATAAACCAAATAGACCTAACAAGCATATATGGATAACACTGTATCCAACAATAGCAGAATACATTCATCTCCAGTGCATGTGGAACATTATCCAGGATAGACCATATGTTAGTTCACAAAGCAAGTCTCAACAAATGTTAGAAGATTTATAGTACAGGAAGTATGTTTTCCAAACAAAATGGAATGAAATCACAGAGCAACAACATAAGACAATTTGGAAAACTTACAAACATATGGAAGCTAAACAACACATTTCTATATCTCCAATGGGTCAAGAAAGAAATCACAATAGAAAATATAAAGTATTTTGAGATTAATGAAAATTGGGACACAACACCCAAAAACTTAGGAGATTCAATGAAAGGAGTCAGAAATTAATAGCTATATTAGGGATCCATGGGTATCTCAGCAGTTTAGCGCATGCCTTTGGTCCAGGGTGTGATCCTGGAGTCCCAGGATTGAGTCCCACATCAGGCGTCCTGCATGGAGTGGGCTTCTCCCTCTGCCTGTATCTCTGTGTCTCTCTCTGTGTGTGTCTCTCATGAATAAATAAATAAAATCTTTAAAAGAGGAAATTTATAGCTATAAACAACAACATTTTAAAAATGATTTCTAATCAATAATTTAACATTCTATGGTAGGAAAGAAAGTAGAATAACAATACAAAGCTAAGCTCAAAGCAAATAGAAAGAATGAAATAATAAAGGCCAGAGAAGACAAATACAAATTAGAAGAGAGTAAAATAACACAGATAATCGATGATACTAAAAGTTAGTTCTTTGTAAATTTAACCAACTTGACAAACCTTCAGCTAGATTGACCAATGAAAGAAGACTTAAATTTCTAAAATCAGAAATGAAAGCAGACACATGACTTCTGACCTTAGAGAAATAAAAAGTATAAGAATATATTGGAACAATCGTATGCTAACACATGAGCTAAACTAGGTGAAATGAACAAATTCCTGGAAACAAACCAGCATAACTGAGTCAAGAAGAAATAGAAAATCTGAGCATACGTATAACAAACAAATTGAGTCAATAGTCAAAAAGCTTTTCTAATGAAGAAAGGTTCAGAACCAGATGGTTTTAGTGGTGACTTTTACCAGTGAGTACAAAATTAACAATAGTAGGTCTCAAAATCTAAAAATTATTTTTTTAAATAGGACAAAACATTTCCTAATTCATTCCATAAGGTCTGTATTGTTTTCACACTAAATTGAGACAAAGATATTGCAAGAAATGAAGCTAAAGTCAATATGTCTTAGGAATACAGATACAAAAATCCTTATCCAAATATGAGCAAGCTAAAGAAGGAGAACTTCACAGAGATTATAGAGCATAACCAAGTGAGAGTTATCCCAGGAAAGCAAGAGTGGTTAATATATGAAGATCACTCAATATAATACACCATACATATGGAATTTAGGGGAAAAACCCCACATTTTCATCTCAGTAGATACAGAAAAACTACAAAACATTGCTGAACAAAATGAAAGAAGGTCTACATAAATGTAAAGATATCCCATGATCATGGACTGGAAGACTTACTAATGTCAAGATGTAGTAATCCCCAGGTTTACATAAAGAATCAATGTAATCCTATCAAAATTCCAATGACTGGGTGTTTTTATTTTTTGGTAGATATCGACCCTAGATAGCCAAAAACAATATTTATTTATTTTTATTTTGTTACTTAGCAATGTTTTTTAAATACATTTATTTTTATTGGTGTTCAATTTGTCAACATACAGAATAACACCCAGTGCTCATTCCGTCAAGTGCCCACCTCAGTGCCCGCCTTTAAAAGAACAAAGTAGAAAACTAACATTTCTTCATTTCAAAACTGACTATGTGGGTTTTTTAAAATTCAATTGGCCAACATATAGTATAACACCCAGTGCTCACCCCATCAAGTGCCCCCTCAGTGCCTGTCACCCAATCACTCTATTCCCCTGCTCACCTCCCCTTCCACAACCCTTTGTGCATTTCCCAGGGTTAGGAATCTCTCGTGGTTTGTCTCTGTCTCTAATTTTTCCCACTCAGTTCCCCTTCTTTCCCTTATAATCCCTTTCACTATTTCCTATATTCCCATATAAGTGAGACCATATGATGATTGTCCTTCTCCAATTGACTTATTTCACTCAGCATAATGCCTTCCAGTTCCAACCACATCGAAGCAAATGGTGGGTATTCATGCTTTCTGAAAGCTGAGTAATATTCCATTTTATATATAGACCACATCTTCTTTATCCATTTATGTATGGATGGACATCATGGCTCCTTCCACAGTTTGGTTACTGTGGACATTGCTGCTGTGAACATTGGGGTGAGTGCAAGAGGCAAAACTGACTTTGAAGCAGAACAATGTTGTGCTTGCACAAGAATAGACATAGACCAAAGGAATGGAATCAAGAATACAGAAATAAACTCACACACCTGCGATTTTCACAAGGGGGCCCAAGGTCACCATCCAACAGTGAAAATAGTCCTTTCCAAAAATGGTGATGGGAAACCTGATATCCACATGGAAAAGAATGAATTAAGAGCTTTACTTCACACCATATAAAGAAAAACTCAAAATGGACAGAGCCCTAAATGCAAGTGCTAAAGCGATAAAACCATCAGAGGTGAAAGAGACATCAGTGTCAATTATTGTGACTTGGAATTAGCAGTTTCTAAAATATGACATCAAAGTACAAACAACAAAATACTAATTTAAAGCTAAAATAAAATAAAATAGACAAACTGAACTTCATCAAAATTAAAATCATGTGCATCAAAGGACAGTCTCAAGAAGATGAAGACAAAACCTATATGAAGGTAGACACTTTCGACAAATTACACATATTTAATAAGGATCTAGTATCCATGAAATAGACTGAACTTTTCCAACTCAGCAACAAAAATGCAATCAAATTTTAAATTGGGCAAAGGACTTGCATCGACATTTCTCCAAATAAAAGGTACAACTGGCCAATAAGTATAAGAGAATATGTTCAATATCATTAGTCAAGTGAGAAATGTGGAACAAAACTACTGTGACATTCCACTTTTCTGATTAAAATGCCTATTTTTCTGATATTTCCCACTTATTTTTTCTCCTTTCCCCTTTATTCCCTTTCACTATTTTTTATAATATCAGAAAGGGAGACAGAACATGACAGACTCCTAACTCTGGGAAATGAACTAGGGGTGGTGGAAGGGGAGGTGGGCGGGGGTGGGGTGACTGGGTGACAGGCACTGAGGGGAGCACTTGAGGGGATGAGCACTGGGTGTTATTCTATATGTTGGCAAATTGAACACCAATAAAAAATAAATTTGTTTAAAAAATGAATTGAAACGCGAAAATAAAATAAAATAAAATAAAATGCCTATTTTTTTAACAATAGAGAAGAACAAATGTTGGTGGGAATTTGGAAAAACCATAACTCTCAGATACAGCAGGTACAAATCTAAGAGTGGTACAGCCTCTGTAGAAAAGAGTCTTGCCATACCTCAGAAAGTTAGATACAGAGTTTTCCTATGACTCACCCTAATCCACATGTAAGGATGCGCCCAAGAGAAATGACAATATATGTTCACATAAAAGCCTGTTCATTAGGCATGGTAGAAAGGGAGGTGGGTGGGGGGTGGGGGTCACTGGATGATGGGCACTGAGGAGGTTACTTGATGGGATGAGCACTGGGTGTTATTCTGTATGTTGGCAAATTGAACACCAATAAAAAATAAATTTATTTAAAAAGCCTGTTCACAAACGTGCATAATAGCAATAATCATAATAGCTAAAAGTAAATGCAAGCCAAATGTCCATCAAATGGTGAAGAGATAAAATGTTAAATATTCATACCGTGAAACAATATTTAGCCATTAAAAAAATATTCAGCCTCTTCATTGGTAGTGGGGGGCGGGGGAAAGAAGTATATGGGTGAGCAGGGGGAGGGTCATAGGGAGAGAAGGGGAGAGGGGGAATCTTAAGTAGGATGCATTCCCAGCATGGAGTCCAATATGGGTCTTGACTCCCAACCCTGAGATAATGACCTGAGCCCAAATCAAGAGTCCGATGCTGAGCTAGGTGATCCACCTGGAGCCCCAAAAGGAATAATGATCTACTACAAGACAGAACATAGATGAGCCTTGAAAACATTATGCTGAGTTAATGAAGCTTGACACCAAAGGCTAAATATTCTATAGGTCAATTTATATAAAATGTGCAGAATAGGGACAGAAGTACATTTGTATTTGCCAAAATATGGTTGGGAGAGAGGGAAGGGGTGTGCTTGCTTTGTATAATGAAACTATTCTGGAACCAGAGAGTTGAACACTGTGGATATAATTAGAAATGAAACACCAGGGGTATCCCTGGATGGCTCAGCGGTTGAGCATTTGCCTTCGGCCCAAGGCGAGGTCCAAACACCCGGGATCAAGTCCCACGTTGGGCTCCCTGCATAGAGCCTGCTTCTCCCTCTGCCTGTGTGTCTGCCTCTCTCTCTCTGGGTGTCTCATGAATAAATAAGTAAAATATTTTTTGAAAGAAAGAAAGAAAGAAAGAAAGAAAGAAAGAAAGAAAGAAAGAAAGAAAGAAAGAAAGAAAGAAAGAAAGAGAAAGAAGAAAGAAAGAAATAAGAAAGAAAGAGAAGAAGAAAGAAAGAGAAAGAAAGAAGAAAGAAAGAAAGAAAGAAAGAAAGAAAGAAAGAAAGAAAGAAAGAAAGAAAGAAAGAAAGAAAACACCAGACTTGATTAACACTTTGAACTGGTTGAATTGTGATTTTTTTATCATGTGAGAATTGTTCCTCAATTTAAAATTTTAAAAATAAAATATAATGAAGGTGAAATAAAACATTCACTAGCATTTTAAACTGAGATAATTTAATTGAAGCACATCAATTACACTAAAAATATAACTTTGAGTATATAAGTGAAAAATCCCACTTCTTGGCTTCTTTGGAGGTTGATGAAGAGGGAATCCACACAGTGACCCTCACAGTGAGGAAATAATTGTTTAGAGGAATTTTCCATTTATAGAAAATTGCAACTAGTAAATGAAGATTGAATTACAAAATTTGAATATTATCATCTTATAAACCCCTAATGAAATAATGAGTCTAGGTAAGATTACTGATGGCCACTAATATTAACAAAAGCAAGAGGTGCAGCCAGGCAGACCTCTCAGTGAAAGTACACACAACACTTATGAAATATTCCTGCCAAATATCAATTGTGAGACAGCCTCTAGGACCTACCAGTTACTGGAAATATAAGGAGCAAAAGAATATGCTAATCAACCCTACAGGGACATGATCAGCAAAATCTGTGATATGAGAAGCTTTGCAGGATATAAAAACCTATTCAATAAATAACGTGAGGTAATAATTTTGAAATGAAAATAGAGGGACAGGCAGCCAATGAATTAGAGATTCAAGAGGCATCAAGAGAACATGGTGTAAGGATGTTGTTAAATCCTGTTCCAAAACAAACTATAAACTATAAAGGAAAAATGAGCTAATCAAAAAATGAAAACACATCTTCTTTATCCATTGTATACAATGGAATATTACTCAGCTATTAGAAATGACAAATACCCACCATTTGCTTCAACGTGGATGGAACTGGAGGGTATTATGCTGAGTGAAGTAAGTCAGTCGGAGAAGGACAAACATTATATGTTCTCATTCATTTGGGGAATATAAATAATAGTGAAAGGGAAAATAAGGGAAGGGAGAAGAAATGTGTGGGAAATATCAGAAAGGGAGACAGAACGTAAAGACTGCTAACTCTGGGAAACGAACTAGGGGTGTTGGAAGGGGAGGAGGGCGGGGGGTGGGAGTGAATGGGTGACGGGCACTGGGTGTTATTCTGTATGTTAGTAAATTGAACACCAATAAAAAAAAAAATAAAACTGTAAAAAAAAAAAAAAAAAAAAAAAAAAAAATGAAAACAAAAATGGAAATTTTATGACATTCAGAAGTAAATGTTAATTGTTTTATAATAAATAGTAACGTAGGAGTTGTCTTTCCTTAAAGTCCTCACTGTAGAGAGATTAGATATGATTGGCTCCAGGTTGGTAATTATTGAAGTTGGTCAGTGTGAATAGGTAATCCATTACTGCTCCAGTTTCATGCCCATGTGTTTGAGAACATCCATAATAAAGAGAGGACTGCATCTAAAAATAAATAAAATAAGGGACGCCTGGGTGGCTCAATGGTTTAGCGCCTGCCATCAGCCCAGGGCATGATCCTAGGGTCCTGGGGTTGAGTCCCACGTCGGGGCCCGGCGTGGAGCCTGCTTCTCCTTGTGCCTATGTCTCTGCCTTTCTCTCTGTGTGTGTCTCTCACAAATAAAGAAATAGAATCCTTTAAAAATATTAAATAAATAAAATAAAACTAACTGGAGAGAATTTGTCTGTACAGGAGGAAAAGCAGAGCATGACTTACAGGTAGCAGGAAACTGACATAAAGCCTATTTATGTCAGAATTATGTAAGGACTAAATGTCTTGTACAATATAAGTTTCCAATGAAAAGATGTGCCAGTAGGCAGGTTGAAGAAACAAAACTTAACCATACGCTATATAAGAGATAAAAAAGCAAACATAAAGTGTTGAAAACAAAGTGATGGAAACAAACACAGCAAACTAACATTCCACCAAACAACCACACGACACCACGGTTGCTATACTAACCCCAAAGCCCACTTCAGGATGGAAGCACAGCTGAGAAGAGGACACTTCACAGTGACCACAAACATTTGGTTCCCCCGAGATGGGCAACTGTGTTAAACGTGTGAGCACCTGCCAGAAGAGCCTCAGGATGTACAAAGCAAAACTGGGCACTTACGGGAGAAAAGTACAAATCCACAACTATGTGAGAGATTTTAACCCCCTCCCTTGGAACTGATAGAACAATCTCACAAGGTGCCAACCTGGATACGGAACGTTTAGGCAGTAACATCAGTGACCATAACCCAATGGAGCACGGCATCAAACAGCAGGATGTATATTTTCTTTTACTTTTTTAAAGACATTTTTATTTAGGGTCACCTGGGTGGATCAGTGGTTGAGCATCTGCCTTTGTCTCAGGGCGAGAACCTGGGGTCCAGGATTGAGTCTCGAATTGGGATCCTTGCAGGGAGCCTGCTTCTCCCAATGCCTATGTCTATGACTCTCTCTCTCTCTCTCTCTCTCTCTCTCTCTCTGTGTGTTTGTCTCTCATAAAGAAATAAATATTTTAAAAAACGTTTTATTTAAAGTCCAGTATAGGTAGCAGAGTATATTATTGGTTTCAGGTGTGCAGTATAGTGATTCAGCCCTTCCATACAGCACCTGGTGCTCATCACGACAGGTGCGCTCCTTCATTCCCATCGCCTGGAGCCCCCCGTCCCCCGCCTACCTCCCCTCTCTTACCCTCAGTGTGTTCTCTGTAGTTCAGAGTGTTTTCTGGTTTGCTTCTTTCCTTTCTTCCCCTATGTTCATTGTTTTGTTTCTGAAATTCCACACGTGAGTGAGATCATATGATAATTGTCTTTCTCTGACTTCTTTCACTTAGCATAATACCCTCTATATCCATCCATGTTGTTGTAAATGGCAAGATTTCATGGGTTTTTATGGCTGAGTAATATTCCATTGCATGTATATACCAACTCTTCTTATCCATTCATCAGAGGATGTACATTATTTTCAAGTTTACAAAGAACGTATTCACACATTGGCTATATTCTGGACACCGAGCAACAAACTTCAAAGGATTTAAAGTGTATAAAATAGTTGACCATAAAGCTCAGGGTCCACTTCTGGGTTCTCTATTCTGTTCCATTGATCTATGTGTCTGTTTTTCTGCCAGTACCACACTGTCTTGATGGCCATAGCTTTGTAGTACAACCTGAAATCTGGCATTGTGATGCCCCCAGATATGGTTTTCTTTTTTAAAATTCCCCTGGCTATTCGGGGTCTTCTGATTCCACACAAATCTTAAAATAATTTGTTCTAACTCTCTGAAGAAAGTCTATGGTATTTTGATAGGGATTGCACGTGTAAATTGCCCTGGGTAACATTGACATTTTCACAATATTAATTCTGCCAATCCATGAGCATGGAATATTTTTCCATCTCTTTGTGTCTTCCTCAATTTCTTTCAATAGTGTTCTATAGTTTTTAGGGTATAGATCCTTTACTTCTTTGGTTAGGTTTATTCCTAGGTATCTTATGTTTTTGGGTGCAATTGTAAATGGGATTGACTCCTTAATTTCTCTTTCTTCAGTCTCATTGTTAGTGTATAGAAATGCCACTGAATTCTGGTCATTGATTTTGTATCCTGCCACGCTACCGAATTGCTGTATGAGTTCTAGCAATCTTGGGGTGGAGGCTTTTGGGTTTTCTATGTAGAGTATCAATCATGTCATCGGCGAAGAGGGAGAGTTTGATTTCTTCTTTGCCAATTTGAATGCCTTTAATGTCTTTTTGTTGTCCGATTGCTGAGGCTAGGACTTTTACTACTATGTTGAATAGAAGTGCTGAGAGTGGACATCCCTGTCTTGTTCCTGATCTTAGTGGTCAACTAATATTCGATAAAGGAGGAACGACTATCCATTGGAAGAAAGACAGTCTCTTCAATAAATGGTGCTGGGAAAATTGGACATCCACATGCAGAAGAATGAAACTAGACCAGTCTCTTGCACCAGACACAAAGATAAACTCAAAATGGATGAAAGATCTAAATGTGAGACAAGATTCCATCAGAATCCTAGAGAATAACACAGGCAACACCCTTTTTGAACTTGGCCACAGCAACTTCTTGCAAGATACATCCACGAAGGCAAAAGAAACAAAAGCAAAAATGAACTGTTGTGACTTCATCAAGATAAGAAGCTTTTGCACAGCAAAGGATACAGTCAACAAAACTAAAAGACAACCTACAGAATGGGAGAAGATATTGGCAAATGATATTTCAGATAAGGGGCTAGTTTCCAAGATCTATAAAGAACTTATTCAACTCAACACCAAAGAAACAAACAATCCAATCATGAAATGGGCAAAAGACATGAAGAGAAATCTCACAGAGGAAGACATAGACATGGTCAACATGCACATGAGAAAATGCTTTGCATCACTTGCCATCAGGGAAATACAAATCAAAACCACAATGAGATACCACCTCACACCAGTGAGAATGGGGAAAATTAACAAGGCAGGGAACAACAAATGTTGGAGAGGATGCGGAGAAAAGGGAACTATCTTACACTGTTGGTGGGAATGTGACCTGGTGCAGCCACTCTGGAAAACTGTGTGGAGGTTCCCCAAAGAGTTAAAAATAGACCTGCCCTACGACCCAGCAATTGCACTGTTGGGGATTTACCCCAAAGATACAGATGCAGTGAAACGCCGGGACACCTGCACCCCAATGTTTATAGCAGCAATGTCCACAATAGCCAAACTGTGGAAGGAGCCTCGGTGTCCATCGAAAGATGAATGGATAAAGAAGCTGTGGTCTAGGTACAATGGAATATTACTCAGCCATTAGAAACGACAAATACCCACCATTGGCTTCGATGTGGATGGAACTGGAGGGTATTATGCTGAGTGAATTAAGTCAATCGGAGAAGGATAAGCATTATATGTTCTCATTCATTCGGGGAATATAAAAAATAGTGAAAGGGAATAAAGTGGAAAGGAGAAAAAAATGAGTGGGAAATATCAGAAAGGGAGACAGAACATGAGAGACTCCTAACTCTGGGAAACGAACTAGGGGTGGTGGACGGGGAGGTAGGCTGGGGGTGGGAATGACTGGGTGGCGGGCACTGAGGTGGGCACTTGACGGGATGAGCAGTGGGTGTTACCTGTATGTTGACAAATTAAACACTAATAAAAAATAAATTTATTAAAAAAATTCCCGTGTAACTTTTAATCTACTAAGTAATTCTAAGTAAGCAATGGGTCTAAAAAATTTTTTGAAATTTAAAAACTGCATAAGAGGAGTAACCAAAATAGTACCTGGGATTAATTTAAGTCTGTGTTTAAAGGGAAATTTAATGAAAAAACAAAAAACAAAGGGAATATCTCTGATGGGATGATGGGATGAGCACTGGGTGTTATTCTATATTTTGTTAAATTGAACACTAATAAAAAATAAATAAAAAAATAAAAAAATAAAGTAAAAAATTAAAATAAGGGAAATTTATAGGCTTCATCTGTAACTTAGAAAATAAGAAACACAGGAAATCAGTATTCATCTGAAAATATTATAAAAAGATTAGTGAATGAAATCCCAAGAAAATACAAGGGAACAAATAAAGAATAAAATGTATTAAGTAGAAAACAGAAAGATGTTATTCCAAAAGGTGATTTTTTGAGAAGACGTATCAAATGACAAGAGTTTTGAGGGATGAAGGTGAAAAGGCAGAAATTACTGATGTCAGGAGTGAAAGGAGGATACCACTTAGACCCTAGAATTGGAGTGGATCATGACAGAATGTGTTCATAAACTTGAAATGTTGATGAAATTGGCAAACTACTAGAAAGATAACACCCACAACAACTGACCCCCCAGTGAAGTAGAACATCTCTGAATTCCATAGTTATTGAGAACTGTAATATGCATTTTAAAATCTTTCCATGCAAAAGATTTCAGGATCAGATGGCTTTACTTGTGAAAGTAAATACCTCTAGGAACTATGACCAAACCTACAAAAATACTCGATCTTACACAAAATATTCAAAACAATAGAAGGACAACTTTCCATTTTGTTTTATGAGGCCTGTGTAATCTTAATACCAAAATCTGACAAGGACGTTTGAAGAAAATTTTTAAAATATTCTATCTCAATCATAAGCAAACAAGGTAATTTCTCAAACAAGTCTAATTAAGCAATATATAAAAATTATATTATCCCCAACTCCAAGGTGTCTGTAATCCAGGAAGGCATAAAACTGTTGAGAGATACCAATGCAGATTAAGTAACATGGCAGGATTCCATGTTCTCAAACTGGCACACTCAGTATTGCATACATGCAGTTCCCCCAACACTGAATTGAGTCAGTGTGATCCCAGTGTTTTTCATTTGTGGAATTGGAAAAGCTGATTCTAAAGCACATATTGAAATCTGCAATACCAAGTGTATCCAAGACATTGTTGAAAAGAGAAACAGTGAGGTGGGGTTTACACTATCAGAGACTCATAGTAGGTGTAATGAAACAATGAGGGAAGTAGAGGTTTGACCAATTGAGGATGAAACAGAATAGAGAGCCTGGAAGTCAACCCCATGCTTGTCTATACACCCCATTTATTAAATAGGTGGAGTCTATGCAAAGGTATTAACACCTGGGACAGTTGATAGTCATATGCTAAACAGGTGGAAGGAGAGGTTGGCAGGGTGTGGGGGTGACTGGGTGATGCCCATTGAGGGGGGCACTTGATGGGATGAGCACTGGGTGTTATTCTATATGTTGGCAAAATGAACACCAGTATAAAATAAATTTATTTGTCCTCCGATTGACTCATTTCACTCAGCATAATACCCTCCAGTTCCATCCACGTTGAAGCAAATGCTGGGTATTTGTCATTTCTAATGGCTGAGGAATATTCCATTGTATACATAAACCACATCTTCTTTATCCATTCGTTCTCATTCATTTGGGGAATATAAATAATAGTGAAAGGGAATAGAAGGGAAGGGAGAAGAAATGGGTAGGAAATATCAGAAAGGGAGACAGACCATAAATACTCCTAACTCTGGGAAACAATCTAGAGGTGGTGGAAGGGGAGGAGGGCGCGGGGTGGGGGTGAATGGGTGACGGGCACTGAGGGGGGCACTTGACGGGATGAGCACTGGGTGTTATTCTGTATGTTGGCAAATTGAACACCAATAAAAATAAACTTATTATTAAAAAATAAATTTATTTTAAAAAGTCATATGCTAAACGTGAGATTTCGCTCTTACCTCATACTACAGACACAAAAGAGTCTTAGGCTGAACACAGATCTAATTTAAAAGGATAATTGTGAAGATCATACAAAAGACCCTCATGACCCCAGCACAGGAAAGCACCTCCCAGACATCCTGTGCAGGGAGCAAAAAGGACTAAAGCATAAAGGAAATACCTTGTGGATGGAACTACATGAAAATCAAGACAGTCTGCGGTGTGTAAGGGCAGAGCACAGCTTGGGAAGGCACACTGCAATACATGATGGGAAACCGACTTGTCTGCACCATATATAAATAATCATTGACACGCAATAAGACAACCGCAAAGAAATACAGGTGAGAGGCTCGTAGAAGTGACCTGCATAGGAGAGGAGACAGATGTGCCAAACATGTTTGAAAATGTGCACGATCCTGCTAATCATCAGGAGAAAGCAAGTTCCCATGTTAGAGACGTCCTCCTGCACACCCACCCAAATGTCTCAAACTAAGCAGAGGGGCAGTAACCAGCAGTGTCGAGGACGGGAGCCACTAGAAGGGAGTGTAAATCAGGACACGTTTGTCATTTTCTACTGATGTAGAAGATCCCCGTCCTCACCTGTGCCTCCCTTACACACACTTCACTTTCCCTCTGGAAGTGCGCACAGGTGTGCAGGGAGACCGTGGGGAGGCTGTGCTCAGTAGTGTTAGTACCATAGCTGCACTAGTGAATTGTGGTGTATTGTTTGCTGGAAACTAGAAAACCGTAAACAGGAAGCAGCATGATGCTGACCATGGACCACAGCCTGAGAACAGCTGCTCATCACAGGTCAGGCTCAGGTCACTCACTCTCAGAGCCCAGAGATTCAAGGGAAGTTGGTCCCTAAGGAACAAAGTCATTCTGTTCAAAACTGCTTGCTCAGGTCCAGGTGAAGGAGGTCACCACCAGGAGCCAGCCGGGGCACTGTCCACCCTCTCACTTGCCCATCCTGGGCTGTCACCTGACATTCTAAGTGCATTCACTGTCCTTGCCTCCTGCCTTCTCACTTGTCAACTCCAGACCTTTCTAATCTCTATCAGAATGGCCACCATGCTTTCATAATGAGCTCCAGCCTGTCCATTCCCTGCTTTGTGTCCCACACAGAGCTCCCTGAACAGAGTCACCAAATCCTCCCTCAGGTCATGTTGCTCCCTAATGCAAATGAGTGACAGCTTCCCCACCAGCTGAGGGATCCTGGAGACGAGCCCCTGAGGGGTCTTGGTGGGCACCTTGGCTCCATTTGGGCACATATACTCGGTGATTCTCTGGTTCTCTTGTTCTTCTTCCAAGGCTGTCTACTTCCATCCACTGTCAGTGTGAGCAGCTCTCCTGTCTCCCCATGGCTCTCCATCACCTCTCTGATGTGACTGTTTTCTCCTTTGTGCCATCAGCAGCCTGGTCACACCCCCTCACTGCCTGTGTCCCATCATATTGCAGGTGTTTGTTGTCATGTCTGCCTTCCTGCAGAGCCATGAGCTCCCCAGGGCTGGCCTTGGTCTACCAGTCTACTCTATTTCTGCATCCCCTATACCGAGCCATGTCCCTTAGAAGTGTGTGCTCAGTAGTCTGGTGAGATACTGATTTTTTTTTTTGGAGCTACTGATTTGAGCCTGAGAAATGCACTTCAGGTCATGAGGGAGCCTGGTGTTGTGATCCTCTGATTACAGTGGAAACCTGTCCTTTAGATGGTATCACGCTGAAGCCCAAGTCAGTACTGGCCAGGGAAGGAGTGAGGTCACCCCTTCAGCTGCTGAAGCAAGCCCTGAGTGCTTACTCTCTACTATAGCTCTGATGCCTCCCTTGCAGACTCGGTGTCCTTCATACCCTGGTACCCCTGAGGGATGGCTGTCTTGACCCTCACCTCTTTCAGGTGAGAGTCATGACTGCTCAATATCACACAGCCAGTACCTGCTCTCCCAGGGTCTCCTCAGCTTCTGGCTCACGTTTGTGCTGATGAAAAACAGGTGAGCATGGAGCACTCTCGCCCCTCCTCCTCCAGCTCTGGCTTCCCAAATAATGAAGAGAGTTGAGAGGAGGAGAGGGGAGCACCCTCAGGGTCTCAGGGAGAATTTGCCTAAGTGCTCCATGTTTGAGCTACAGGAAGCTCCTTGATTGTAGTGGAAGATGGGGTGAAATGTTCTCGACTCACCTCAGCTTCATGTGTGTTGCTTCATCCAGGCAGCAGAACAAGGACCTGCATCTTGGGGTCACTGTGCTGGGAAGGTCTCTCCTCCTGAACTGCTGGGACTTGGGCCTTGAATAGCCAATTAGGTGAGCTTGTTTGTGTTCTGGCCTTTGCAGTGCACTGGGAATCCTGGATCTCCTGGGTATCCCTGTCACCAAGCCTTGTGTGACCCGCCCTCTCCTACAAGCCCAGACAACAAAGCCCAGAATTCTCTCTGGGACCCAGAGGGTGAGCAGAAGAGGAGCATAGACTCAGAGAGCAGGCCCTGTGACCGGAGTGTACTGTCCTCCCAGGAGTGGCAGGTGTGAACTCCTGAGCCCCAAGTCATTTCATCAGCCCTTCCCCCATCACCTTAGGTGTACCATTCTCCTGTGAGCCCAAATGGTCGGGAAACACTCCTCTCTGGGTCCATCCCTGCTTGTCGTTCATCTCTGAGCATCAGAGACTGATACACAAGTCAGAGAAGATCACTGTGAATACATTTCTCTTCCTGGATGAGGATCTGTTGGAGGTTGCTTTTCAAATCAAAAAACTAAAATGTGTTTGAAATACTCAAACAAGTCGAAAGTGTTTGGCCTGCAACGAGGATGCTCATGCTTCTCTGCTTATCCCAAACACTGCCCCTACTCTGTGGGAAGTCTGGGGTTTCCACTACTTCAACTGTTGAGGAAATGTGGCCTGGGAGTACATGTGTCTTTTCATTAATTTGTTTTTTTCTCTTACAAGAATATGATCACATTCTGCAACAGTTCTGTATTTTTAATCTTTTTATTGAATACAGTGCAATGGTTAGCTTTCAATGACAACAATATTCTCCTTCTAAGTCTCCAGAGTTCCATTGTGTGGGGGACCAGAGTATCCTCATTTACCTATGTGAATGGATATTTAGTGTTAAACATTTCTTTAATTTAAATTTAATTAGCCAATATAATATCTCATTTCTGATATAGTTTTCAACCTATACAACCCTACAATCAAACAAACATCAGTTTGTTCCTATAGTGAAGAGTCATTTTTAAAAATATTATTCTGAAAAGAGCGCTTACAGTAAGATCTACCACTTAATACATTTTTAAGGCACAATATACTATTGATTGTAGGCACAATGTTGACTATATCTCTAAAGATTATTCCTCTTGTGTGAGTCAAAATTATGAATGTTAATTAACTAGTCCACCATGCAAAGCCTGGCAACCATGATCCACTCCATCTAACCTGCAGGACACTGACTCCCTTCAGCACATCTTCACGTGGCCGTGTGTTTCTGGCCCAGCCTCCGCAGGGCCTCCTTCACATCCTTGTTTCGCACACTGTAGATGAGGGGATTGAGCATTGGGATGACCAGCGTGTAGAAGACAGAGACCACCTTGCCCTGCTCCATAGACTCAATTGCTCGTGGCTGGGCATACATGAAAAAGGCAGTCCCAAAAAAGAGAGTCACTGCAGTCATGTGGGAGCCACAGGTGGAGAAGATCTTGCTTCTCCCAGCTCCTGATCCCATCCTCAGGATGGTCGCTATGATGTAGCCATAGGAGATGAGAATCACAAATGTCACGCTCACGATGATGAGCCCACAGATGCCAAACAAGAGAAGTTCATTGATGGCCGTGTTGCCACAGGAGAGTTTGAGCAAGGGGACCACATCACAGAAGAAGTGGTTGATGCGGTTGGAGCTGCAGAATGGGAGGTGGAATGTGAAGCTGGTCTGCACAACAGAGTTGAAGCAGCCTCCACAGTAGGCGCCCAGCACCAGGCGAGTGCAGGCAGACTGGCACATGGTGATGGGGTAACGCAAGGGGTTACAGATGGCCATGAAGCGGTCATAGGCCATGACACCCAGGAGGAAAGCTTCAGTTGTGCCCAGCAAGGACAAAAAGGAAAACTGCATGGCACATCCTGCAAAGGTGATGACCTTGGATGAGGAGAAGAAGTTGGCCAGTGCTTTCGGGGCAATGACAGATGAGTAGCACAAGTCCACGAAGGAGAGGTTCTTGAGGAAGAAGTACATTGGGGAGTGCAGGCGGGCATCCAGGGTGATAACGATGATCATGAGGAGGTTACCCAGTACAGTCACCATGTATAGAGCCAGGAACACAGCAAAGAGCAGGGCCTGGGTTTCCAGGCCACCTTCAAATCCCTCCAGCACAAAATCTTGAAAGTGGACCATGGAGAGGTTTCCATTTCTTTTGGGTGGCATGAGCTTCAGTCCTCACCAGGGGAATTACACCTCCAGCGTGGGCAGATTAAGTCATTCAAGCTAAACTTCTTGCTGAAGACTACTTACAAGATAAATAACAGCAAAAACAAAATCTGATTGAATGTATAAGAGACTTAAGGTTTAGTAAAAGTTACAAATAAAATTCAAGAAAAACAGAGGCCCAGGGATTTCATTAGTGAGAGCCTCTTTTTCTCCTGAGACATAAGCCCATTTAGAAGAGGAAACGGAGAGGCCAGGTGGCTGTTCATGGAAGTTTTGCCTGTCTTCCAGAGCTAATGCTGACAGTGGTAATTTACCAGGGACCAAACAGGATGAACCATGGGAAGAGTTACATCAGGAGTTGGTATGCAGCTCAGCTTCTGACCTTTTCAATCACTGTAGTGTATTAAAATGTGTTCTGAGTGCTACTGCCTCTGAAATCCTGCAAGAATAAACATATCTCAAGAGGAAGATGAGTTATCCTAGACTGCACGTGTTATCTGTAAAAGTTTTGAGTAACTACTACTAGACAGAATTTAAAATTTGAGAGGTCCTACAATATGAATAAAAATTATGAAACCATAGAAGAACACAAAAAGTTTTCAGATTTTGGGGTGACACACATAAGCTTTGTATAAAGTTATTATTTTTAAAGGATAAAAGATGAGACTAAGATCCTTATCAGAAGTGCAGAAGCAATCAAAAGAATAATATATAATTTGTAGAAGTACATTGGCTAAAATTAGGAACTCAATGAATAATTTTAGAGATTAGAAATAGCTAAAGAGAAAACTTATGAACTAGAATACAGGTCAGTAGAAAATATTCAGAGTGAAGCAGTTAGAGTCAAAACCATAGAAAAATCATAAATGAGGATTAGAGACCAAGTATATAGAAACATACATACTGTGAGTTCCTAAATAAGGGGAAAGAGATAAACAGGCTGAATCAGTGCTTGAAGAGATAATGGCCATGTATTATCTCAAACCAATGAAAGTTATTCTGCAGATTCATTAACCCTACAAAATCAAAGCAGGATTTATAAAAGAACACCACACATGGGGGTGACTTGGTGATGGGCACTGAAGAGGGCACTTGATGAGATGAGCACTGTTATTCTATATGTTGGCAAATTGAACACCGATAAAAAATAAATTCATAAAAAAAGAACACCACACATGGACATATCATAGTAATAATACTTAGAACCAAATAAAGAGAAAAAAATAAAAGCAGTCACTTCAGGGATGCCTGGGTGGCACAGCGGTTCCAACTCTGACCCCTGCTTTTGTTCAGATTGTAATCTTACATTTGTGAGAATGGGCCCCCTGGAAGGTGCACACTCAGCACAGAGTCAGCTTGAGACATTCTCTCCCTCTGCCTCTACCTCCCCCCTAATTACATAAATAAGTAATTTTTTTCAAGGGACATAGTCGCTTCAAAGATCAACTTTAGAAGTAAGACGGACAATTATCATACCAGATTAAAAATAACGGAAGTCAAATTAAAATGAATTGTATTTTCCCTTGTTCAAAGAACTTAAACACCAACTAGAATTCTACATCTACCCAAAAATATCCTTCAGGACTCAAAGTGAAATTAACAATAATAATTTAAGACTCCAATACTCCTCTTTTGATAAATAACAGTACAGCAAATCTAAGTATCAGCAAGGAAATAATAGATTTGAGCAGCATTATAAATCAAAAGTCATAGAAGGAATATGCAGAACACACTGTATCCATCAATAGCAGAATACATTCATCTCCAGTGCACGTGGAACATTATCCAGGATAGACATATGTTAGTTCACAAAGCAGGTCTCAATAAATGTTAGAAGATATAAAGTACATGAAGTATGTTCCCCAAACAAAATGAAATGAAATCACAAAGCAACAATATAAGGCCATTTGGAAAACTTACAGACATGTGGAAGCTAAACAATACATTTTTAAATAACCGTGGGTTCAAAGAAGAAATCACAGTGGAAATTACAAAGTATTATGAGATTAATGAAAATCAGAACACAAACACCCCAAGACTTAGGAGACGCAATGAAAGAAGGACTCAGAAATTTGTATCTTGAACACCAACATTAAAAAAAAGATTTCAAATCAATAATTTAACTTTCCAGCTTAGGAAAGAAAGCAGAAAAAGAATACAAAACTAAGCTCAAAGCAAAGAGAACTAATGAAACAATAAAGGTTAGAGAAGAGATAAATGAATTGGAGGAGAGTAAAATAAGGCAGAAAATCAATGACACTAAAAGTTTTCTGAAAAGCTTAATCAACTTGTGAAACCTTCAGCTAGATTGACAGAAAATGTCAGAAGACTTAATATATAAAATCAGAAATGAAAGCAAACACATGACTTCAGACCTTACAGAAATCAAAAGTATCAGAAGAATATATTGCAACAATCATATGCTAACACATTAGCTAAACCTATATGAAATGAACCAACTCCTGGAAACACATAAACTAACATAAAGGACTCAAGGAGAAATAGAAAATCTGAGAAGACCTATAACAAACAGATTAAGTTAGTAGTCAAAAACCATTTCTAACAAATAAAGGTTCAGGACAAGAAGGTTTCAGTGGTGACTTTTACCAGTGAACAGGAATTAACACTAGTACACTCAAAGTCTAACAATGTAGAGAGGAGAAAACATTTCCTAATTCATTCCATAAAGCCTGTATTGTTTCAACATTAAACTGTGAGAAAGATATTGCAAGAAAACTAAGCTACAGATCAATATCTCTCATGAATATGGATACAATTTACTTAACAGAAGACTAGCAAACTAAATCTAGGAGAACTTTTTTTTAAGATTTTATTTATTTATTCTTGAGAGAGAGTCAGAGACACAGGCAGAGGGAGAAGCAGGCTCCATCCTGGGAGCCTGAGGTGCAACTCAATCCCGGGTCTCCAGGATCACGCTCCAGGCCGAAGGCAGGCGCTAAACCACTGAGCTGCCCAGGCTGCCCTAGAAGAACTTTAACAGAATTATGTAGCATAACCAAGTGAGAGCTAGCCCAGTAATACAAGAGTGGATCAATATGCAAAAATCACTCAATATAATACACCATTCTCATAGAATTCAGGGAAAATAACCACATGATCATCTCAGTAGATATAGAAAAACTGCAAAACATCACTCAACAAAATGAAAGAAGACTGTACTACAGAAATATAAAGATATCCCATGTTCATGGACTGGAAGATTTGCTACTGACAAGATGTAGTACTTCCCATATTTATGTACATATTCAATTTAATACTATCAAAATTCCATTCCTTTTTTTTTGCAGAAATCAACTCTGAATATCCAAAACAATAATTAAAAATAAGAAAGTGGCACTGAGGGGGGTACTGGACAGGATGAACACTGGGTATTATACTATGTGTTGGCAAATCGAGCTGCAGTAAAAAAAAAAAAAAAGAACAAAATGGGACCCCTGGGTGGCTCAGTGGTTGAGCCTCTGCCTTCAGCTCAGGTTGTCATCCCAGGATCCCAGGATCAAGTCCCACATCAGACTCATGACAGAGAACCTATTTCTCCTTCTTTTTTTTTTTTCTTGTTGAGTATCACAATTTTTATTTTTTTATATTAATTTATTTTGTATTGGTGTTCAATTTGCCAACATATAGAATAATACCCAGTGCTCATCCTGTAAGTGCCCACCTCAGTGCCCGTCAACCAGTCACCCCACCCCCCACCCACCTCCCCTTCCACCACACCTAGTTCGTTTCCCAGAGTTAGGAGTCTTTCATATTCTGTCTTCCTTTCTGATATTTCCCACTCATTTTTTCTCCTTTCCCCTTCTTTCTATGCAAAAGATTCCAGGACCAGATGGCCTTTATTGTGAAAGTAAATACTTCTACAAAAGATGACCAAATCTACTGAAATACTAATCTTATACAAGATCTTCAAAAAATTAGAAGAGGGACAACTTTCCATGTTTTCTTATGAGGCCCATGTAATCTTAATGCCTAAATCGAACAAGGATATTGTAAGAAAATTTTTTAATTACACTAACTCAAATCACAAGCATATAGGCAAATTTACCAAACGAAATCTAATTAAGTAACATATAAAAATTATACTATGTCCAACACCAAGTTGTCTGTAATCCAGGAATGCATAAAACTGTTGAGAGAAACCAAAGTAGATTAAGTAATGTAGTGGGATTCTAGGTTCCCAAACCCGCATGCTCAATATTGTATGGATGCCAGTTCTCCCCACACTAAACTGAGTCAGTGTGATCACAGTGATTTTTATTTGCAGAATGTGAAAATCTAATCCTAAATGCAGAGTGAAATGTGCAAAAAAACAAGTATGTCCAAGACATTACATTATATATATATATATATATATATATATATATATATATATATGTTTCACTTGCCAAATATTGTGTAACAATCAGTGCTCATCCCATCAAGTGCCCTGCTCAGTGCCCATCACCCAGTCACCCTATCCCTCCCGCCTCCCCTTCCACTACCACTTGTTTGTTTCCCAGCTATAGGAGTCTCTCATGCTCTTGAGAAGGGAAACTGTGTGGGGATTTGCACATCAGACATGGACTCATGGAAGGTGTAATGAAACAATGATGTTGGCAGAGGTTAGACCATCTGAGGATGGAACACAACAGAGAGCCTGGACATCAACCCCATGCTTGTCTAGACACCCTGTTTACCCAACAGGTAGGTAGCCTATGGAAAAGTCAGAACTCCTGGGACAGTTGATGGGTCATAGTATAAACAGTGAGATTTGGCTCTTTCCTCATTGTAGATACACAAAACCGTCCAGGCTGAACACACATCTAGATTTAAAAGCAAAATAGTGAAGACAATAGAGAAGACACTCATACCCCAGCACAGGAAAGCACCTCCCAAATGTCCTGTGCAGGGAGCAAAAAGGAATAAAGCATAAAGGAAACACCTTGTAGATGGAACTACATGAAAATTAAGACAGTCTGCAGAGTGTGTCAAGGCAGAGCACAGCTTGGGAAGGCACACTGCAATACATGATGGGAAACCGACTTGTCTGCACAATATATAAATAATCCTTGATCCGCAAGAATAAGACAACCCCATAGAAATACAGGCAAGAGACTCTTAGAAGTGACCAGCAGAGGGGAGGAGCCAAGTGTGCTGACACATTTGAAAATCTGCACAATCCTGCTAATCATCAGGAGAAAGCAAGTTCCCACTTTAGAGATGTCCTCCTGCACACCCGCCCAAACGTCTCAAACTAAGCAGAGGGGCAGCAACCATGTGTTGAGGACAGGAGCCACTGGAAGGGAGTGTAAATCAGGATGCGTTTCTCATTTTCTATTTTATTATTTATTTATTTATTTATTTATTTATTTATTTATTTAATAAATTTATTTTTTATTGGTGTTCAATTTGCCAGCATATAGAATAACACCCAGTTTCTCATTTTTTACTGATGTGGAAGATCCCTGTCCTCACCTGTGCCTCCCTTACAAACACTTCACTTTCCCTCTGGAAGTGTGCACAGGTGCACAGGGAGACCGGGGGGAGACTGTTCTCAGCAGCGATAGCACCATAGCTGCACTAGTGAGTTGTGGTGTGTTGTCTGGCAGAGAACTAGAAAACGGTAAACAGGAAGCAGCATGATGCTGATCATAGACCACAGCCTGAGAACAGCTGCTCATCATAGGTCAGGCTCAGGTCACTCACTCTCAGAGCCTGGATTTCTAGGGCAGTTGTTCCCCAAGGTCCCAAGTCATCCTGTTCAAAACTGCTTGCTCAGGTCCAGGTGGAGGAGGTCACCACCAGGAGCCAGCCAGGACACTGTCCACCCTCTCTCTTGCCCATCCTGGGCTGTCACCTGACATTCTAAGTGCATTCACTGTCCTTGCCTCTTGCCTTCTCACTTGTCAACTCCAGACCTTTCCAATCTCCATCTGAAAGGCCACCATGCTTTCATAATGAGCTCCAGCCTGTCCATTCCTTGCTTTGTGTCCCACACAGAACTCCCTGAACAGAGTCACCAAATCCTCCCTCAGGTCATGTTGCTCCCTAATGCAAATGAGTGACAGCTTCACCACCAGCTGAGGGATCCTGGAGAGGAGCCCAGAAGAGTCTTGGTGGGCACCTCGGCTCCATTTGGGCACATATACTCGGTGATTCTCTGGTTCTCCTGTTCTGCCTCCAAGTCTGTCTACTTCCATCCACTGTGTCAGTGTGACGAGCTCTCCTATCTCTCCATGGCTCTCCATCACCGCTCTGATGTGACTGTTTCCTCCTTTGTGCCATCAGCAGCCTGGTCACACCCCATCACTGCCTGTGTCCCATCATATTGCAGGTGTTTGTTGTCATGTCTGCTTTCCTGCAGAGCCATGAGCTCCCCATGGCTGGCCTTGGTCTCCCCTATTTCTGCATCACCCTCCTCTGGACCATGGCCCTTAGAAGTGTGTGCTCAGTACTCTGGTGAGCTACTGATTTTCTTTTTGAGCTACTGATTTGAACCTGAGAAATGCACTTTGGATCATGAGGGAGCCTGGTGTTGTGATCCTCTGATTACAATGAAAACATGTCCTTTTGAATGGCATGACCCTGAAGCCAAAGCCAGTGCTGGCCAGGGCAGGAGTGGGGTCACCCCTTCAGCTGCTGAGGCAAGCCCAGAGTGCTTACTGTCTACGATAGCTCTGATGCCTCCCTTACACACACGGTGTCCTTCATACCCTGGGACCCCTAGGATGGCTACCTCGACCCTCATCTCTTTCAGGTGAGAATCATGACTGCTCAATATCACACAGCCAGTACCTGCTCTCCCAGGGTCTCCTCAGCTTCTGGCTCACGTCTGTGCTGATGAAAAACAGGTGAGCATGGAGCACTCTCGCCCCTCCTCCTCCAGCTCTGGCTTCCCAAATAATGAAGAGAGTTGAGAGGGGGAAAGGGAGCACCCTCACGGTCGCAGGGAGAGTTTGCCTGAGTGCTCCATGTTTGAGCTACAGGAAGTTCCTTGATCATAGTGGAAGATGGGGTGAAATGTTCTCGACTCACCTCAGCTTCATGTGTGTTGCTTCATCCAGGCAGCAGAACAAGGACCTGCATCTTGGGGTCACTGTGCTGGGAAGGTCTCTCCTCCTGCACGGCTGGGACTTGGAGTCTTGAATAGCCAATTAGGTGAGCTTGTTTGTGTTCTGGCCTTTGCAGTGCACTGGGAATCCTGGTTCTCTTGGGTACCCCTGTCACCAAGCCTGTGTGACCCGCCCTCTCCTACAAGCCCAGACAACAAAGCCCAGAATTCTCTCTGGGACTCAGAGGGTGAACAGAAGGGAAGCATAGATCCAGAGAGCAGACCCTGTGACTGGAGTGTACTGTCTTCCCAGGAGTGGCAGGTGTGAACTCCTGAGCCCAAAGTCATTTCATCAGCCCTTTCCCCCGTCCCCTTAGGTGTACCATTCTCCTGTGAGCCCAAATGGTCGGGAAACACTCCTCTCTGGGTCCATCCCTGCTTGTCGTTCATCTCCGAGCAACAGAGACTGATCCACAAGTGGAAAATGATCACTGTGAATACATTTCTGTCTCTGGATAAAGATCTGTTGGAGGTTGCTTTCAAAAAAAATACCAAACTGAAATGTGTTTGAAAAACTCAAGCAAGTCGAAAGTGTTTAGCCTGCAACAAGGATGCTCATGCTTCTCTGCTTATTCCAAACACTGCCCCTCTTCTGTGAGAGTCTGGAGTTTCTACCACTTCAACTGTTGGAGTAAAGGTGGCCTTGGGTACATGTGTTTTAATTAATTTGTTTTTTTTCTCTTACAAGAATATGATCACATCCCACAATAGATCTGTATTTTTAATCTCTTTATCCAATACAGTGCAGTGGTTAGTTTTCTATGATAGCAACAGTCACCTTCTGAGTCTCCAGTGTTCCATTGTGTGGGGGACCAGGGTTTCCTCATTTAACTATGTGAATGGCTATTTAGTGTTGAACATTTCTTTAATTTAAATTTAATTAACCAATATATATTATATCTTTTTTCCAAAGTAGTTTTCAATGATTCATCAGTTGCAATAACAATCACTGCTCAACATATCATGTGCCCAACTTAATGGCCATCTCCCAATTGTCTCATTTCCAACCCCCCTCCCATACAACAACCATCATTTTGTTCCTATAGTGAAGAGTGATTTTTTAAAATTTTATTCGGGAAACAGCAGTTACCCTAAATTTGTCATTTAACACATTTTTAAGGGCACAATATATTATTTATTTTACATACAGTACATAGTATATCTCTAAAGCCTATTCCTCTTCTTTGAGTGAAATTTATGACTGTTAATTAATTAGTCCACTGCTCAAAGTCTGGCAACCACGATGCCTCCATCTAACCTGCAGGACACTCTGACTCCCTTCAGCACATCCTTCACAAGGCCATGGGTTTCTGGCCCAGCCTCCGCAGGGCCTCCTTCACATCCTTGTTTCGCAGACTGTAGATGAGGGGATTGAGCATTGGGATGACCAGCGTGTAGAAGACAGAGACCACCTTGCCCTGCTCCATAGACTCAATTGCTCCTGGCTGGGCATACATGACAAAGACGGTCCCAAAAAAGAGAGTCACTGCAGTCATGTGGGAGCCACAGGTAGAGAAGACCTTACGTCTCCTAGCTCCTGATCCCATCCTCAGGATGGTCACTATGATGTAGCCATAGGAGATGAGGACCATAAATGCCAAACCCACAATGATGAGCCCACAGATGCCAAACAAGAGAAGTTCATTGATGGCTGTGTTGCCACAGGAGAGTTTGAGCAAGGGGACCACATCACAGAAGAAGTGGTTGATGCGGTTGGAGCTGCAGAATGGGAGGTGGAATGTGAAGCTGGTCTGCACAACAGAGTTGAAGCACCCTCCACAGTAGGCGCCCAGCACCAGGCAAGTGCAGGCAGACTGGCACATGGTGATGGGGTAACGCAAGGGGTTACAGATGGCCATGAAGCGGTCATAGGCCATGACACCCAGGAGGAAAGCTTCAGTTGTGCCCAGCAAGGACAAAAAGGAAAACTGCATGGCACATCCTGCAAAGGTGATGACCTTGGATGAGGAGAAGAAGTTGGCCAGTGCTTTCGGGGCAATGACAGATGAGTAGCACAAGTCAACAAAGGAGAGGTTCTTGAGGAAGAAGTACATTGGGGAGTGCAGGCGGGCATCCAGGGTGATAACGATGATCATGAGGAGGTTACCCAGTACAGTCACCATGTATAGAGCCAGGAACACAGCAAAGAGCAGGGCCTGGGTCTCCAGGCCACCCTCAAATCCCTCCAGCACAAAATCTTGAAAGTGGACCATGGAGAGGTTTCCATTTCTTTTGGGTGGCATGAGCTTCAGTCCTCACCAGGGAATTACACCTCCAGCGTGGGCAGGTTAAGTCGGTCAAGCTAAACTTCTTGCTGAAGACTACTTACAAGATAAATAACAGCAAAAACAAAATCTGATTGAATGTATAAGAGACTTAAGGTTTAGTAAAAGTTACAAATAAAATTCAAGAAAAACAGAGGCCCAGGGATTTCATTAGTGAGAGCCTCTTTTTCTCCTTAGACATAAGCCCATTTTGAAGAGGAAACTGAGAGACCAGGTGGCTGTTCATGGAGGTTTTGCCTGTCTTTCAGAGCTAATGCTGACAGTGGTTGTTTACCAGGGACCAAACAGGATGAACCATGGGAAGAGTTACATCAGGAGTTGGTATGCAGCTCAGCTTCTGACCTTTTCAATCACTGTAAGTGTATTAAAATGTGAAGGAGCCTCGGTGTCCATCGAAAGATGAATGGATAAAGAAGATGTGGTTTATGTATACAATGGAATATTACTCAGCCATTAGAAATGACAAATACCCACCATTTGGTTCAACGTGGATGGAGCTGGAGGGTATTATGCTGAGTGAAATAAGTCAATCGGAGAAGGACAAACATTATATGTTCTCACTCATTTGGGGAATATAAATAATAGTGAAAGGGAATAGAAGGGAAGGGAGAAGAAATGGGTAGGAAATATCAGAAAGGGAGACAGACCATAAAGACTCCTAACTCTGGGAAACAAACTAGAGGTGGTGGAAGGGGAGGAGGGTGGGGAGTGGGGGTGAATGAGTGACGGGAACTGAGGAGGGCACTTGATGGGATGAGCACTGGGTGTTATTCTGTATGTTGGCAAATTGAACACCAATAAAAAATAAATTTATTATTAAAAAATAAAATAAAGGCAAAATAAATAAATAAATAATAAATAATTCTTTAAAAATGTAAACATTTCTAACTTCATTTAGAAGATGTTATTTAGGGCAGCCCAGATGGCTCAGCGGTTTTGCGCCTGCCTTCGGCCCAGGGTCTGACCCTGGGGACCTGGGATTGAGTCCCACTTTGGGCTCTGTACATGGAGACTGCTTCTCCTTCTGCCTGTGTCTCTGCCTCTGTGTGTGTGTGTGTGTGTGCATCATGAATACATAAATAAATAAAATCTCTTTTTAAAAAGATGTTAATTAAAAAAATACACCCCTACAGAATTGTTCTAAGAATGAAGCAAAATAAAGTATTATGCAAAAAAAATGTGTTCTGAGTACTACTGCCTCTGAAATCCTGCAAAATAAACATATCTCAAGAGGAAGATGAGTTATCCGAGACTGCAAGTGTTATCTGTAAAAGTTTTGTGTAACTACTACTAGACAGAATTTAAAATTTGAGGAATCCTACAATATGAATAAAAATTATGAAGCCATAGAAGAACACAAAGAGGTTTCAGATTTTGGGGTGACACACATAAGCTTTATATAAAGTTATTATTTTTAAAGGATAAAAGATGAGACTAAGATCCTTACCAGAAGTGCAGAAGCAATCAAAAGAATAATATATAATTTGTAGAAGTACATTGACTAAAATTAGGGACTCAATGAATAATTTTAGAGATTAGAAATAGCTAAAGAGAAAACTTGTGAACTAGAATACAGGTCAGTAGAAAATATTCAGAGCGAAGTAGAGTCAAAACCATAGAAAAATAGAAATGAGAATTAGAGACCAAGTATATAGAAACACACATACATGAGTTCCTAAATAAGGGGAAAGAGATAAACAGGCTGAATCAGTGCTTGAAGAGATAATGGCCATGTATTATCTCAAACCAATGAAAGTTATTCTGCAGATTCATTAACCCTACAAAATCAAAGCAGGATTTATAAAAGAACACCACACATGGACATATCATAGTAATAATATTTAGAACCAAATAAAGAGAAAAAAATTAAAAGCAGCCTGTGATAGAAGACACAGTCACTTCAGGGATGCCTGGGTTGCACAGCTGGTTCCAACTCTGACTCCTGGTTTTTGTTCAGGTTGTAATCTCAGAGTTGTGAGATTGGGCCCCATGGGAGGTGCACACTCAGCACAGAGTCTGCTTGAGACACTCTCTCTCTCTGCCACTACTTCTCCTCTAATTACATAAATAAGTAAATTTTTGAAGTGACATAGTCGCTTCAAAGTTCAACTTTAGAAGTAAGACAGACAATTATCTTACCAGATTAAAAATAATGGAAGTCACCGAGGCTCCTTCCACAGTTTGGCTATTGTGGACATTGCTGCTATAAACATCGGGGTGCAGGTGTCCCGGCATTTCATTGCTTCTGTATCTTTGGGGTAAATCCTCAACAGTGCAATTGCTGGGTCGTAGGGCAGGTCTATTTTTAACTCTTTGAGGAACCTCCACACATTTTCCAGAGTGGCTGCACCAGTTCACATTCCCACCAACATGTGTAAGATGAATGGATAAAGAAGATGTGGTTTATGTATACAATGGAATATTACTCAGTCATTAGAAATGACAAATACCCACCATTTGCTTCGACGTGGATGGAACTGGAGGGTATTATGCTGAGTGAAATAAGTCAATCGGAGAAGGACAAACATTATATGTTCTCACTCATTTGGGGAATATAAATAATAGTGAAAGGGAATAGAAGGGAAGGGAGAAGAAATGGGTAGGAAATATCAGAAAGGGAGCCAGAACATAAAGACTCCTAACTCTGGGAAATGAACTAGGGTTGATGGAAGGGGAGGAGGGTGGGGGTTGGGGGTGAATGGGTGACGGGCACTGAAGGGGGCACTTGACGGGATGAGCACTGAGTGTTATTCTGTATGTGGGAAATTGAACACCAATAAAAAATAAATTTATTATTTAAAAAAGCCAAAAAATAAAAAATAAGAATAAAAATAAAAATAATGGAAGTCAAATTAAAATGAATTGTATTTTCCTTTGTTCAAAGAACTTAATTACCAACTAGAATTCTACATCTACCCAAAAATATCCTTCAGGACTCAAAGTGTAATTAACAATAATAATTTAAAACTTCAATACTTCTCTTTCAATAATGATACTACAGCAAATCTAAGTATCAGCAAGAAAATAATAGATTTGAACAGCATTATAAACCCAATGATCATAGAGGGCATATGCAGAACACATTGTATCCATCAATAGCAGAATACTCTCATCTCCAGTACAAGTGGAACATTATCCAGGATAGACATATGCTAGTTCACAAATCAAGTCTCAATAAATGTTAGAATATTTAAAGTACATGAAGTATGTTCCCCAAACAAAATGAAATGAAATCACAAAGCAACAACATAAGGCCATTTGGAAAATTTACAGACATATGGAAGCTAAACAACACATTTTTTAAAGATTTTATTTTATTTATTCATGAGAGGCAGAGAGAGAGAGAGAGAGAGAGAGAAGCAGGCTCCATGCAGGCAGCCCGACGCAGGACTCGATCCCAAGTCTTCAGGATCAGGCCCTGGCCGAAGGCAGCACTAAACTACTGGACCACCGGGGCTGCCACTAAACAACACATTTTAAAATCACCATGGGTTCAAACAAGAAATCACAGTGGAAATTACTAAGTATTATGAGATTAATGAAAATCAGAACACAAACACACCAAGACTTAGGAGATACAATGAAAGAAGGACTCAGAAATTTGCATCTTGAACACCAACATTAAAAAAAGATTTCAAATCAATAATTTAACTTTCCAGCTTAGGAAAGAAAGCAGAAAAAGAATACAAAACTAAGCTCAAAGGAAAGAGAACTAATGAAACAATAAAGTTTAGAGAAGAGATAAATGAATTGGAGGAGAGTAAAATAAGGCAGAAAATCAATGACACTAAAAGTTCTCTGAAAAGTTTAATCAACTTGAGAAACTTTCAACTAGATTGACAGAAAATGCCAGAAGACTTAAATATCTAAAATCAGAAATCAGGACGCCTGGGTGGCTCAGCAGTTGGGTGCCTGCCTTTGGCTCAGGTCGTGATCCCGGGATCCGGGACCAAGTCCTGCATCAGGCTCCCTGTGAGGAGCCTGCTTCTCCCTCTGCCTATGGCTCTGCCTCTCACTTTCTTAGTCTGTGTCTCTCATGAATAAATAAATAAATCTTAAAAATAAAATAAAATAAAATCAGAAATGAAAGAGACACATGACTTCAGACCTTACAGAAATAAAAAGTATCAGAAGAATATATTGGAACACTCATATGCTAACACATTAGCTAACCTAGATGAACTGAACCAATTCCTGGAAACACATAAACTAACATAAAGACGCAAGGAGAAATAGAAAATCTGAGAAGACCTATAACAAACGATTAAGTTAGTAGTCAAAAACCATTTCTAACAAATAAAGATTCAGGATCAGATGGTTTCAGCGGTGACTTTTACCAGTGAATACAAGAATTAACACTAGTACACACAAAGTCTAAAAATGTAGAGAGGAGAAAACATTTCCTAATTCATTCCATAAGGTCTGTATTGTTTCAACATTAAACTAAGAGAGAGATATTGCAAGTAAACTAAGCTACAGATCAATATCTCTCATGAATATGGATACAATTTACTTAACAAAATACTAGCAAACTAAATCTAGGAGAGAGAGAGTCAGAGACACAGGCAGAGGGAGAAGCAGGCTCCATCCTGGGAGCCTGAGGTGGGACTCGATCCCGGGTCTCCAGGATCATGCTCCAGGCCAAAGGCAGGCGCTAAACCACTGAGCCACCCAGGCTGCCCTAGAAGAACTTTAACGGGATTATGTAGCATAACCAAGTGAGAGCTATCCCAGTAATACAAGAGTGGATCAATATGCAAAAATCACTCAATATAATACAATATAATACACCATTCTCATAGAATTCAGGGAAAATAACCACATAATCATCTCAGTAGATATAGAAAAACTACAAAACATCACTCAACGAAATGAAAGAAGACCTACTAAAGAAATGTAAAGATATCCCATGTTCATGGACTGGAAGATTTGCTACTGACAAGATGTAGTACTTCCCATATTTATGTACATATTTAATTTAATACTATCAAAATTCTATTGCTTTTTTTTTTTTTTTTGCAGAAATCAACCCTGAATATCCAAAACAATATTTAAAAAGAAGAAAGTGGCACTGAGGGGGGCACTTGACGGGATGAGCACTGGGTGTTATACTATATGTTGGCAAATCGAGCTGTATTAAAAAAAAAAAAAAGAAAGGACAAAGTGGGACCCCTGGGTGGCTCAGTGATTGAGCCTCTGCCTTCAGCTCAGGTTGTCATCCCGGGATCCCAGGATCAAGTCCTACATCAGACTCATGACAGAGAACCTATTTATCCCTCTACCTATGTCTCTGAATCCCTCTGTGTGTCTCTCATGAATAAATAAATAAATAAATAAATAAATAAATAAATAAATAAATAATCTTTAAAAAGGCACTGAGGGGGGCACTTGACAGGATGAGCACTGTGTGTTATACGTTGTTTTTTAATTGGAGTTCAATATATGTTGGCAAATCGAACTCCAATAAAAAATATACAATACAATAAAATAAATAAAAATTTAAAGAAAGTAGGAGGACTAACACTTCCTGCTTTCAAATCTGACTTTGAAACAAAACTTGTGCTTGCATGAGGACAGACATGGGTCAAAGGAATGGAATCAAGAATACAGAAATAAACTCACACATCTGTGATTTTCACAAGGGCCCCAAGGGCACCCATCCAACAGTGAAAAAAGAGTCTTTTCCACAGATGGTGATGGGAAAACTGAATATTCACATGCAAAAGAAGGAATTAAAAACTTTACCACCACCACATACAAAAATTAACTCAGAATGGACAAAGATCCAAATGCAAGTGCCAAAACTATAAAACTACTAGAGGCGAAACAGACATCAGTATCAATTATTGTGACTTGGGATTAGTCAGCAGTTTCTTACATATAACATCAAAGTAGAAATATAAAAATAGGAATATTAAAACTAAAATAAGATATAATAGACAAGTTTAACTTCATCAGAATTAAAATCTTGTGCATCAAAGGACACTATCAAGAAGATGAAGAAAAAAACCTATATTATGGGAGAAAACTTCAACAAATTATATATCAAAATGGATCAGTATTCATGGAATATACAGAACATTTCCAACTAACCTCATGGAACACAGCATCCAACAGCTGGATGTACATTCTCTTCTCTCCTTTTTTTTAAAAGTTTTTGTTTAAAGTCAAGTGTAGTTAACAGAGTATAATATTAGTTTTATGCATACAATATAGTGATTCAGCACTTCATTCAACACGTGGTGCTCATCACAACAGGGGCGCTCCTTCAGCCTCATCACCTCATTCCTCTGCCCCCCCCCCACCTCCCTTCTCTTACCCTCAGTGTGTTCTCTGTAGTTCAGAGTCTGTTTTCTGGTTTGCTTCCCCTTTGTTCATTTGTTTTGTTTCTTAAATCCCACACATGAGTGAGATCATGTAATAACTGTCTTTCTCTGACTTCCTTCACTTAGTATAATACACTCTATATCCATCCATTCTATTTAAATCATAGGATTTCATTGCTTTTTTGGCTGAGTAATATTCCATTATATGTATATACCCCCTCTTCCAAATCCATTCATCAGAGGATTATGTTATTTTCAAGTTTACAATGAACATATTCACACATAGACTATATTCTAACCACTGAGCAGCTTTCAACACATTTCAAAGGATTGAAGGTGTATAAAGTATATATGTGTGCAATTTAAATTAATCCAAAGTTAAATCACAGAACATTTTAAAATCTTCACGTATTTTTTAACTAACAATGTAGTTCTAAGGAAGCCACGGGTGTAAACAATAATTTTCAAATTTAAAAGTTGCATAAGAGGAGTCACAAAAATAGTGCCTGGGGTGCATTTCAGTCTGCGTTTAAAGGGAAATTTATAGGCTTAAATCCATATGGTAGAAAAGAAGAAAAAACCGGAAATGAGCATTCATCTGAAAATATTATTAAAAGTTTAGTGAATGAAATTCCAAGGAAATAGAGTGGAAAAAGTAAAGAACAAAATTTATTAAATAGTAAATAGGCACACATTATAGAGATGTTATACCAAAAGGTGATTATTTGGGAAGACTGATCAAATGATAAGACTTCAAAGGGATGAAGGAGAAAAGGCAGCAATTACCGATGTCTGGAGCAAAAGGAGGATATCACTGAGATCCTAGAATTGGAGTGGATCGTGACAGAGTGTTTTCACAAACTTGAAAAGTTGAT
Source organism: Canis lupus dingo (assembly GCF_003254725.2). Lineage (NCBI taxonomy): Eukaryota > Metazoa > Chordata > Mammalia > Carnivora > Canidae > Canis > Canis lupus. The sequence goes on along the minus strand of NC_064267.1, from coordinate 50,224,197 downwards.
GACATTGGCAAAGTACTAGAAAGATATCACCCCCCACAACTGACCACAACTGACTACCCCCAATGAAGTAGAATATATGCGAGTTCCAGAGTTACTGAGAACTGTAATATGTACTTTAAAATCTTTCCATGCAAAAGATTCCAAGACCAGATGGCTTTATTGTGAAAGTAAATACTTCCACAAAAGATGACCAAATCTACTGAAATACTAATCTTATAAAAGATCTTCAAAACATTAGAAGAGGGACAACTTTCCATGTTTTCTTATGAGGCCCATGTAATCTTAATGCCTAAATCGAACAAGGATATTGTAAGAAATTTTTTTAAATTACTCTAACTCAATCACAGGCATATAGGCAAATTTACCAAAAAAAAATCTAATTAAGTAACATATAAAAATTATACTATGTCCAACACCAAGTTGTCTGTAATCCAGGAATGCATAAAACTGTTGAGAGAAACCAAAGTAGATTAAGTAACGTAGTGGGATTCTAGGTTCCCAAACCCGCACGCTCAATATTGCACAGATGCCAGTTCTCCCCACACTGAACTGAGTCAGTGTGATCACAGTGATTTTTATTTGCAGAATGTGAAAATCTGATCCTAAATGTGGAGTGAAATGTGCAAAAAAACAAGTATGTCCAAGACACACACATATATATATATATATATGTTTGACTTGCCAACATATAGTGTAACAGCCAGTGCTCATCCCATCAAGTGCTCCTCTCAGTGCCCATCACCCAGTCACCCCATCCCTCCCGCCTCCTCTTCCACTACCACTTGTTTGTTTCCCAGCTATAGGAGTCTCTCATGCTTTTGAGAAGGGAAACTGTGTAGGGATTTGCATATCAGACATGGACTCATGGAAGGTATAATGAAACAACGATGTTGGCAGAGGTTCGACCATCTGAGGATGGAACACAACAGAGAGCCTGGACGTCAACACCGTGGTTGTCTAGACACCCTGTTTACCCAACAGGTGGGTAGTCTATGGAAAAGTCAGAATACCTGGGACAGTTGATAGTCATAGTCTAAACACTGAGATTTGGCTCTTTCCTCATACTACACACAAAACTGTCCAGGCTGAATACAGATCTAGATTTAAAAGCAAAATAGTGAAGACAATAGAGAAGACCCTCATGACCCCAGCATGGGAAAGCGGGAAAGCACTTCCCAAATGTCCTGTGCAGGGAGCAAAAAGGAATAAAGCATAAAGGAAACACCTTGTAGATGGAACTACATGAAAATTGAGACAGTCTGCAGAGTGCGTAAAGGCAGAGCACAGCTTGGGAAGGCACACTGGAATACATGATGGGAAACCGACTTGTCTGCACAATACATAAATAATCCTTGACCCGCAAGAATAAGACAACCCCATAGAAATACAGGTGAGAGACTCCTAGAAGTGACAAGCAGAGGGGAGGAGCCAAATGTGCTGACACATTTGAAAATGTGCACAATCCTGCTAATCATCAGGATAAAGCAAGTTCCCACGTTAGAGATGTCCTCCTGCACACCCACCCAAACGTCTCAAACTAAGCAGAGGGGCAGTAACCAACGGTGTCAAGGATGGGAGCCACTGGAAGGGAGTGTAAATCAGGACATGTTTGTCATTTTCTACTGATGTGGAGGATCCCCGTTTCACCTGTGTCTTCACTTTCCCACTGGAAGTGTGCACAGGTGCACAGGGAGACCTCGGGGAGGCTGTTCTTGGCAGCGTTAGTACCATAGCTGGACTAGTGAGTTGTGGTGTGTTGCCTGGCGGAGAACTAGACAACAGTAAACAGGAAGCAGCATGATGCTGACCATGGACCACAGCCTGGTCACACCCCCTCTCACTGCCTGTGTCCCATCATATTGCACATGTTTGTTGTCATGTCTGCCTTCCTGCAGAGCCATGAGCTCCCAGGGCTGGACTTGGTCTACACTATTTCTGCATCCCCCACCCTGTGGCCATGTCCCTTAGAAGTGTGTGCTCAGTACTCTGGTGAGCTACAGATTTGAACCTGAGAAATGCACTTCAGGTCACAAGGGAGCCTGGTGCTGTCCTCTGATTACAATGAAAACCTTTCCTTTTAGTTGAAATGACCCTGAAGCCCAAGCCAGTGCTGTCCAGGGCAGGAGTGGGGTCACCACTTCAGCTGCTGAGGCAAGCCCTGAGTGCCTACTGTCTACCATAGCTCTGATGCCTCCCTTACACACACGGTGTCCTTCATACCCTGGACCCCTGAGGGATGGCTGTCTTGACCCTTACCTTTTTCAGGTGAGTCATGACTGCTCAATATCACAGAACCAACACCTGCTCTCCCAGGGTCCCGAAGCTCCTGGTCCACATCTGTGCAGATGATGATGTTAGGTGAGCATGGAGCACTCTCGCCCCTCCTCCTTCAGCTCTGGCTTCCCAAATAATGAAGAGAGAGTGGGGAGGGGGTAGGGTAGGGCCTCAGGGTCCCAGGGAGAGTCTGGCTGGGTGCTCCATGTTCGGGCTTCAGGAAGCTCCTAGATCTTGGTGGAAGCAGGGGACAGAGGGGTCTTGACTCACCTCAGCTTCCAGGTATTGTTGCTTCATCCAGGCAGCAGAGCAAGGACCTGTGCCTTGGGGTCACTGTGCTGGTAAGGTCTCTCTTCCTGCAGGACTGGGACTTGGAGACTTGATGGCCAATTAGGTGAGCTTGTTTGTGTCCTGGCCTCTGGAGTGCAGTGGGTCTCCTGGTTCTCCTGGGTACCACTGTCACTAAGCTTTGTCCTACCCACCCTCCTGACACAGCCAGACACCAAAGCCCAGAAACCTCTCTGGGCCCCAGAGTGTGAGCAGAAGAGGAAAATAGTGAAGGGTAGACCCTGTGGTCCAGAGTGGATTGTCCTCGCAGGCGTAGCAGGTGTGAACTCCTGAGCCCAAGTCATTTCATCAGTCCTTCCTCTCATTGCCTTAGTTATACCCATTCTTCTGTGAGCCCAAATGGTCTGTCAGGAAGCACTCCTCTTTGGGTCCATTTCTACTTGCCATTGGTTCGGAGCAGCAGAGCCTGATCCACAAGTGGGAGAAGACCACACTGAATACATTACCTTTCCTGGAGGAGCATCAGGTGGATGTTTCTTTTCAAAATCATAAAACCAAAATGTGTTTGAAAAATTCAAGTGACCAGAAAGTGTTTGCATGTAGTGAGGATGCCCCTCTGTATATCTTGATCATGCCCCAGCTCTGTGGGAGGTCTGGGGCATCCACCTTCACACCTGTTGGGAGAGAAGGTGGCCTGGGGGCGCTTGTGTCTTTTACTTAATTTGTTTATTTTTTCTTCTACAGAAATAGGATCACACCCCACACCAGGTCTGCATTTTTAATCTTTTTTACCAAATACTGTGCAATCGTCACCTCTTATGGCAGTGACATTCTCTTTCTGAGTCTTCAGTGTTCTGATGTGTGGGGGACAATGACTTCCTCATTTAACTATGTGAACGGATATTTAGGATGTGCATTTTTAAAATTTAAATTAGCCAACATTTATTATATCTTCTTTCAGATGTAGCGTTCAGTAATTCATCAGTTGCGTATAACCATCCGTTCTCATCACATCATGTGCCTCCTTAAAGCCCAGTGCCAGTTATCCCATCCCCTACACCCCTCCTGTCCAGCAACCCTCAGTTTTTTTTCTATAGTGAACAGTGTTTCTTGAAAATTTTATTCTGAAAAGAGCACTTAAGCTACTATCTACCGCTTAACAAATTTTAAGGGCACAATATATTATTGATTGTAGGTACAGCGTACAGCACATCTCTATGGCTTATTCCTCTTGTTTGAATGGAATTTATGCTTTGTTAATTAATAATTCCACCACCTTACTTTTGGCTACTGACATTCACTATTTGATTATATCGATTTGACTCTTTCAGATAACTCATCCACATGGAATCATACAATTTTGTCCTTCTGTGGCTGCTTATTTCACTTAGCATAATGTCCTCAAGGCTCATCCATGTTTTCAAAAGTTGCTAAATTTCCTTTTTCTTAAAGGCCGTGTAGTAAGTATTCCACTGTGGTTATAAACCATTCATGCATCCACAGCCAGTTGTGTTGCTTCCACCTCTTTGCCATCCTGAGTCGTGCTGCACTGAGTCTGGAAGAGCAGACACTTCTTCCAGATTCTGATTTCAGTTCTTTCCATACATTCCCAGAAATGGGATTCTTAGTCCCTATGTAGTTCTATTTTTAATATGTTGAGAAGCTTCTATACTTTTTTCATGGCAGCTGCACTATTCTGCATTCCAACCAACCATGTACATGTTCCAATTTCTACACATCTTCGCCTGAGTGTGTTGTATTTAAAAAAAATATTTTATTTATTTGTTTGGGATAGGGGGAGAGAGCCAGAGCAAGAGAGAGTGAGCACACAAGCAGGGGAGAGGCAGAGGGAGAGAGAGAAGCAGACTCCCTGCTGAGTAGGGAGTCCCACGTGGGGCTGGATTCCAGGAACTGGGATCATGACCTGAGCCAAAGTCAGACACTTAACCAACTGAGCCACCCAGTGACCCTGTTGTTTCCTTTTTTTAAAATAAAAAAACATCTTTGTGTATGGTGAAAGAGAGTGGTCTAGTTTCATTCTTCTTCATGTGGATGTCCAATGTTCCCAGCACCATTTATTGAAGAGACTGTCCTTTTTCCAGTGGATAATCTTTCCTCCTTTATCAAATATTAGTTGACCATAAAGTTGAGGGTCCACTTCTGGATTCTCTATTCTGTTCCATTGATCTATTGTCTGTTTTTGTGCCAGTACCACACTGTCTTGATGACCACAGCTTTGTAGTACAGCCTGAAATCTCGCATTGTGATGCCCCCAGCTATGGACATCCACATGCAGAAGAATGAAACTAGACCACTCTCTTGCACCAGACACAAAGATAAACTCAAAATGGATGAAAGATCTAAATGTGAGACAAGAGTCCATCAAAATCCTGGAGGAGAACACAGGCAACACCCTTTTTGAACTTGGCCACAGCAACTTCTTACAAGATACATCCATGAAGGCAAAAGAAACAAAAGCAAAAATGAACTATTGGGACTTCATCAAGATAAGAAGCTTTTGCACAGCAAAGGATACAGTCAACAAAACTAAAAGACAACCTACAGAATGGGAGAAGATATTTGCAAATGACGTATCAGATCAAGGGCTAGTATCCATCTATAAAGAACTTATTAAACTCAACAGCAAAGAAAAAGACAATCCAATCATGAAATGGGCAAAAGACACGAAGAGAAATCTCACAGAGGAAGACATAGACATGGCCAACACGCACATGAGAAAATGCTCTGTCACTTGCCATCAGGGAAATACAAATCAAAACCTCAATGAGATACCACCTCACCCCAGTGAGAATGGGGAAAATTAACAAGGCAGAAAACCACAAATGTTGGAGAGGATGCGGAGAAAAGGGAACCCTCTTACACTGTTGGTGGGAATGTGACCTGGTGCAGCCACTCTGGAAAACTGTGTGGAGGTTCCTCAAAGAGTTAAAAATAGACCTGCCCTACGACCCAGCAATTGCACTGTTGGGGATTTACCCCAAAGATACAGATGCGATGAAACTCTGGGACACCTGCACCCCGATGTTTCTAGCAGCAATGTCCACAATAGCCAAACTGTGGAAGGAGCCTCGGTGTCCATCGAAAGATGAATGGATAAAGAAGATGTGGTCTCTGTATACAATGGAATATTCCTCAGCCATTAGAAACGACAAATACCCACCATTTGCTTCAACGTGGATGGAACTGGAGGGTATTATGCTGCGTGAAGTAAGTCAATCGGAGAAGGACAAACATTATATGGTCTCATTCATTTGGGGAATATAAAAAATAGTGAAAGGGAATAAAGGGGAAAGGAGAAAAAATGAGTGGGAAATATCAGAAAGGGAGACAGAACATAAAGACTCCTAACTCTGGGAAACGAACTAGGGGTGGTGGAAGGGGAGGAGGGTGGGGGGTGGGGGTGAATGGGTGACGGGCACTGAGGGGGACACTTGACGGGATGAGCACTGGGTGTTATTCTGTATGTTGGCAAATTGAACACCAATAAAAAATAAATTTATTATTTAAAAAAATAAAATAAAATAATAAAAAAACATCCTGGCAGGTGTGAAGTGGCACCTCATTGTAGTTTCCATTCACATTTCCCTGATACTGAGAGACACAGAGCATTTTTTTGATATGCCTTCTGGCCATTTGTACATCTTCTTTAGGGACATGTCTATTCAAGTCCTTAACCCGTTTTTTACTTGGGTCCTTATGTATTTTTCTTTAAATTTTGAGTTGTAGGAGTTGCTTACATGAGGAGATTAATCCCTTATCAGATAGATGGTTTGCAAATATTTTCTCCTATTCCTTAGGTTGTTTTTGCATGCTATTGAATGTTTCCTTTGCTAGGCAGAAGCTTTTTAGTTTGATAGAGTCCCGTTTGTTTATTCTTTATTTTGTTGCATGTGCCAAGACTATTCCCATGGAGTTTTCCTTGTGTTTTCTCTTAGGAGTTTTACAGATAGGGGTCCTACATTTAAGAGTTTAATCCATTTTGAGTTTATGTTTGTGTATGGTATAAAATAAGGACCTAATGCATTCTTTTGCATTTTAGATACCTAACTTTCCCAGTTCCGTTTGTTGGAGAGCCTGTCCTTGCCTTATTGTGTACTCTTGTACAAAATGTCAAAGATCAATTGAACATACATAAATGGATTTATATCCAGGCTCTCTATTCTATCCTTTGATCTATGTATCTGTCTGTTTGATGGTATCATACTGTTTTGATTGTTGTAGCTTTATGGTACATTTTAAAACAAGAAACTGTGATACTTCCAGCTGTGTTTTTCTTTCTTTGTTTTTCTTTTCTCTTAAGATTGATTTGGCATTTAATGGTCCTTTGTAGTTCCATATGAGTTTTAAAACTGTCTTTTTTTATTTTTTTATTTTTTATTTTTTAAAGATTTTATTTATTTATTCATGAGAGAGAGAGAGACAGAGAGAGAGAGAGAGAGAGAGAAGCAGGCTCCATGCAGGGAGCCCGACGTGGGACTCGATCCCGGGTCTCCATATTCACGCCCTGGGCCAAAGGCAGGCGCCAAACCGCCGAGCCACCCTGGGATCCCCGTCTTTTTTTTATTTTTGTAAAATGCCATTGAGATTTTTTTGAAATATAATGAACATACAAGTGTTATGTAATTTTCAGGTGTATGATATAATGATTCAACAATTGTATGCATCACTCAGTGCTCATCACAATAAGTGTACTCTTAATCTCCATCCCCTATTTGAGCCATTGCCGTCTTCTTCTCCTCTCTGATAACCCTCAGTTTGTTCTCTATAGTTAAGAGTCTGTTTTTTCTTTTTCTATTTTTCTTTGTTTTGTTTCTTAAATTCCACATATGAGTGAAATCATATGGTATTTGTCTTTCTCTGACTTATTTCACTTGGCATTATATCTTCTGGATACATCAGTGTTGTTACAAATGGCAAGATTTTAATCTTTTTTATGTCTGAGCCTTATTCCACTATCTTTATCCATTTATCTATGAATGGACACGGGCTACTTTCATATCTTGTGGGTTGCAAATAATGCTGTGATGAATACAGGGATGCATATGTTTTTGAATTTGTATTTTCATTTTTGCAGGGTAAATACCCAGTAGTGGAATTGCTGGATCATATGTCAATTCTGTTTTTAACTTTTTGAGGAACTTCCATATTGTTTCCCACAGTGGCTGCATCAATGCAACAACTATGGATGGACCTACAAAGTATAATTCTAAGTGAAATAAGTCAGAGAAAGGTACCATATGACTCACTCATGTGTGGAATTAAAAACACAAAACAAATGATCAGCTTTGTAATATATTTTGAAATCTGAGATTATGATACTCCAGTTTTGTTCTTCTTTTTCAAGTTTGCTTCGCCTATTTGAGGTCTTTTGTGGTTCCATAGAAATTTTAGGATTATTTGTTTTAGCTCTGTGAAAAATACTGTTGGTATTTTGAAAGGGATTGCATTAAATCTGTAGATTTCTTTGGGTAATATGATCATTTAAACAATATTTGTTCTCCCAATACATCTTTTCATTTCTTCTTTTTTTATATTTTTTATTGGAGTTCAATTTGCCAACATATAGCATAACACCCAGTGCTTATCCCATCAAGTGCCCTCCTCAGTGCCCATTACCCAGTCATCCCATCCCCCTGCCCACCTCCCTTTCCATCACCCCTTGTTCGTTTCCCAGAGTTGGGAGTCTCTCAGGTTCTGTCATCCTCACTGATATTTTCACTCATTTTCTCTCCTTTCCCCTTTATTCTCTTTCACTATTTTTTACATTCCCCAAATGAATGAGACCATATAATGTTTGTCCTTCTCCTATTGACTTACTTCATTCCCTCCAGTTCCATCCATGTTGAAGCAAATGGTAGGTATTTGTCATTTCTAATGCCTGAGTACTATTCTAGTCCACAATAGCCAAATTGTGGAAGGAGCCTCGGTGTCCATGGAAAGATGAATGGATAAAGAAGATGTGGTTTATGTATACAATGGAATATTATTCAGCCATTAGATATGGGGTTAATATCCAAAATATATGAAGAACTTACGCAGCTCAAAACGAGAAAGAGAAAGAGAGAGAGAGAGAATTAATCCAATTTAAAAATGAGCAGAGGACATGAATAGACATTTCTCCAAAGAAGACATACAAATGGCCAACAGACACATGGAAAGATGTTGAACATCACTCATCATCAGGGAAATGCAAGTTAAAACAACAATGAGATATCGCCTCACATCTGTCAGAAGATGTAGAAAACAGGAACTTTCATGTACTGCAGGTGGGAACGCAGCCACTATGGAAAACAGTATGGAGGCTCCTCAAAATTTAACTATAGAACTACTAGATAATCCAGGAATTCTACTACTGAGTATTTAACCCCCACCCAAATGAAGACATTAATTTGGAATAGATATATACACCCCGATATTTATTGCAGTATTATTTTCAATAGACAAGATCTGGAAACAACCCAAGTGTCTACCATAGATGAATGGATAAGGAACACATGGAATAGGTATACAATAGAATATTACACAGCCTTAAAAAAGAGTGATATCTTGCCACTGAGATTTTGATAGATATTGCATTGAATCTGTAGATTGCTTTAGGTAATGCGGACATTTTTTTAAATAATAAATTTATTTTTTATTGGTGTTCAATTTGCCAACATACAGAATAACACCCAGTGCTCATCCCATCAAGTGCCCCCCTCAGTGCCCGTCACCCATTCACCCCCACCCCCCGCCCTCCGCCCCTTCCACCACCCCTAGTTCGTTTCCCAGAGTTAGGAGTCTTTATGTTTTGTCTCCCTTTCTGATATTTCCCACACACTTCTTCTCCCTTCCCTTCTATTCCCTTTCACTATTATTTATATTCCCCAAATGAATGAGAACATACAATGTTTGTCCTTCTCCGATTGACTTACTTAACAGTATTAAATCTTTAGTAAAAACCATATTAATATCTCACTTAGGTTTTTCACTATAGGATGTGAGTAGATGTATTTTGTCAAGTGAGAAAGTTTATAGAAAGTTTCATATAAATAATAGTTTAACTGTATCATCTAAATTTTGCTATTCAGAGTTTTCAGTACCATTTAGTTTTACTTGCTTAGGCTTTCAGTATTCTTTCTACTTTGACCCATGACTTATGAGGATGTGTCTTAAATTTCCAGATATTTAGGGGATTTTTAAATTTTTATTTTTATCCTATTATCTATCTATCTATCTATCTATCTATCTATCTATCTATCTATCTATCAATCATCAATCAATCATCTATCTTTACCTATCTATCTACACTTAGTATTTTGTTTTAAAAGGTTTTTTGTTTGTGAAAACTTTCCATCTATATTTATTAGTGAGTAGGGCCTGTGATTCTATAATGTCCTCATCAGATTTAGAAATCAAGGTTAAGCTGCCCTTACAAAATGAGTTCATTGGTATTACTTCCATTTCTATTTTCTGAAAAGGAATGACTATGCTTCTATCTTATATAGAAAATCACTGACAGAACTCTTTGCATCTATAATTTTTCCATGTGGAAAGCTTGGACTTTCAGAGTCAATGTCTTTATATAAAATTATTATTCAGTTTTTTGTTTTGTTTTTTTTATTTTTTATTTTTATTTTTTAATAATAAATTTATTTTTTATTGGTGTTTAATTTGCCAACATACAGAATAACACCCAGTGCTCATCCTGTCAAGTGCCCCCCTCAGTGCCCATCACCCATTCACCCCCACCCCCTGCCCTCCTCCCCTTCCACCGCCCCTAGTTCGTTTCCCAGAGTTAGGAGTCTTTATGTTCTGGCTCCCTTTCTGATATTTCCTACTCATTTCTTCTCCCTTCCCTTCTATTCCCTTTCACTATTATTTATATTCCCCAGATGAATGAGACCATATAATGTTTGTCTCTCCGATTGACTCATTTCGCTCAGCATAATACCCTCCAGTTCCATCCACATCAAAGCAAATGGTGGGTATTTGTCGTTTCTAATGCTGTGGTGTGTTTTTTTTTTTTAAATATCCCATTTGATGCTTCATCAATTTTGGAAAACTCAACTATTAGATATTCAAATATTGGTCCCAGCTCGTTCCTTCATTCCTTTATTTGAGGATTTCAATATATGTGAAGGCTTATTACCAAATCCTCTCTATCTCTTATTACTTTTCCAGTATTTTTGTCCTTTCATTTTTTCATGCTTTTAAGTATGAATATTTTCTTTTGATTGATATGGCAGTTTACTAAGTCTCTCTCCAGCTATGTTTAATCTTTGTTAATCCAATTCATTGCATTCTTGTTTGCAATTATTTTATTTTTTAATTTATACCTTTAATTCCTTGAACATACTTATTTTCAAGTCTATGTCTGAGATCTCTTTCTAATGTCTACTTTTTATTTTTCTTTTGTCACGTTTTTCTGAATGGCTCATTACTTTTGATTACATACTAGATAATAAATATTTTTAAAGGCAAGGGTAATTTAAGGCACTGGATGATGTTAACTCTCCTCTGAGAGAATTTCCTTTTGCTTCTACTCAGAAGTCAGACAAACAAACCTGACCACATTAATTCAATTAGAATCTAAAAAGATTTGGATCTGGAAAATGGTGTGAGACCTTGTGAAAGCTGGTCTACTAGGAACTTACTGCGATTTCTAGGATGTTGCCCTTCATACTCCCCCCTATTCATTGCCGATTTTTGCTGTCTCAGCCCCATGAGTCTGGCAGTCACTTCTCAGCATCTAAGCATCAACCTTAGTAGTTGACAACTTCCTCAAGGGAATTTTAATCTCACCTGTCTTGGCTTCATCTGTATTCCAATCTTTGCCCCCAAGGTCTTTCTGCCCTAGTTGGTGTCTAGTGCTTCCCAAAATTTTAAAAATAATTTAAAATACTCTATATTTCAGAAAGAGGGTGTGTCTGAAATACTTTTTCCCCATTGCCAGAACAGAATTCCTGTTATATCATTTTCCATTCTTTTCTTTTTGAACCTTTGATGCCATTTTGTTTTAGATTGTGTCTTGTGTACGAAGCATCGAAAAAAAAGTAGCATATTTTTCTTACCATTCTAAGAGCCATTTTCTCTGAAAAGGTAATTTATTACATTTATCTTTATTGCAATTTTTGATATGTTTAGACTTATAGCTCATGTATTTTCTTATGTGTTGGCCACTTTTCTTACCCTTTTTTGAAGAATTTCTGTACAAATTATTGATATTTTTCTTTCTCTTTTACTCTCAGTATTTGGAAATTACACGTTTATTTCTATTCTTCTAGTAGATACTCTTACATTTTTACTGCACATGTTAAAGTTATATTTTGTATTAATGTCTAGACTGAATCAGAATCTCCTTCCTCAAAGCCTGGGTAGCTCAGCAGTTTAGCGCTGCCTTCAGCCCAGGGTGTGATCCTGGAGACCCGTGATCAAGTTCCATGTCAGGTTCCCTGTGTGGAGCCTGCTTCTCCCTCTGCCTGTGTCTCTGCCTCTCTCATTCTCTCTGTGTCTCTCATGAATAAATAAGTAAAATCTTTTAAAAAAACAGAATCCCCTTCCTCAAGAGGCCAAGAGCATTAGAATATTCTTTCCCATAACCTCTCTAAATTAACATCATTTAGCATTTTAGAACTAGATTTCACTTTAAAAATAAACATTGTGTACATCCCGTATTAATGGTCATGAGGCTTAAAAATACATTTTACATTTTATTTTTTTACCATAATTTCTTTTATTGCTTGTTTTTATCTTTCTTTGAACCATTATTTTGCAGGAGCACATCACATAAACTATCTTGTTGTTTACTTGATAAAAACTATATACCAAATCTTGTTTGGGGAGTCTTTGGCTGCTTATACATGGCCATTCCTCTCTGGATCCAATTCCCACAAAATAGCACTTTTAACCTAATCCAATTCCCACAAAATGCCCTGCTATGCACCTTACTAAGATTGAGGTTGGTTTAGATTGGTTCAAAAGTAGATCCCAATCAGCGGGTGAAATCATGAAATTGCTTTCTCCTACTTGCATCTAAATACACTGGATTTAACACAACCCATGCCTACCTCCATAGCAATCTTCTCCTGTGTATTTCAAGGTTTTGATTACACTGTATTGGCTGCTCTTCACATCTTTTCCTTTTTGAAGTAATTCTTTAAAGTGCCTGATCACTGATTATCTTATTTCTGATTTTTGAGATTATCGTAGAGTTATTACATTTCCTATTCAACCATCTTGGCCCAATATAGATTTTTAGTAGTAGTATTTGTTTTGTAACAGTTACACCTATTATTTAGAGCTACACACTGGGCAAAGTGGTTTGTATTTCATCTTTTTTCCCTCAAATTTTTAATTAAATTCTACTTAACATAGTGCAATATTGGTTTCAGGAGTAGAATTCAGTGATTTATCACTTACGTACCATACCCAAGTGCTCATCACAAATGCCCTTGTTAATACCATCAACCATTTAACCCATCCCCCACCCATCTCCCTTCATCAACCCTCAGTTTTTTTCTCTGACTTTAAGAGTCTCTTATGGTTTGTTTCCCTCTCTATTTTTTCTGCTCGCCCCCCATACTTATCTGTTTTGTTTATTAAATTCCACATATGAGTGAAAGAACGTGGTATTTGTTTTTCTCAGACTGATTTAGCTCCATCCACATCATTCTAAAAGGCAAGATTTCGTTATTCTTGATGGCTGAGTAATATTCCATCACATCTATGCATATATATCACATCTTCTTATACCACATCTTCTTACCCATTCATCAGTCCGTGGATGGACGTTTGGGCTTTTCCATAGTTTGGCTATTGTTGATAATGCTGCTATAAACATTTGGGTGCATGTGCCCCTTCAAATATGTATTTTGGTAGCCCTTAGGTAAATATCTAGTCATGCAACTGCTGGGTCATAGGGTAGCTCTATTTTTAACTTTCCGAGGAACCTCCACACTGTTCTCCAGAGGGGGTGCACCAATTTGCATTGCCACCAATAGTGCAAGAGGATTCCCCTTTCTCTGCATCCTCACCAACATATGTTGCATCAAGAATTGTTAATTTTAGCCATTTTGACAGGTATGAGATGGTATCTCATCATGGTTTTGATTTGTATCTCCCTGACTATGGGTAATTTTGAGCATCTTCTCATGTGTCTGTTAGCCATCTGGATGTGTTCTTTGGAAAAATGTCTATTCATATCTTTTGCCCATTTCTTAATTGGATTATTGGATTTTGGCTGTTGAGTTTGATAAGTCCTTTACAGATTTTGGATACCAACCCTTTATCAGATATATAATTTGCAAATATCTTCTCCATAGGCTGCCTTTTAGTTTTGTTGGCTGTTTCCTTTGCTGTACAGAAGCTATTTATCTTGATGAAGTGCCAATAGTTCATTTTTGCTTTTGTTTCCCTTGTCTTTGGCAACATGTGTAGTAATAAGTTGCTGCAGCTGAGGTCACAGAGGTTACTGCCTGTGTCTCCTCTAGGATTTTGATGGTTTCCCGTCTCACATTTAGGTCTTTCATTCATTTTGAATTTATTTTTGTGTGTGGTAGAAGAAAGTGGTCCTGTTTCATACTTTTGCATGTTGCTGTCCAGTTTTCCCAGCACCATTTGTCGAAAAGACTGTCTTTTTTTTTCCATTGGATATTCTTTCCTACTTTGCTAAAGATGAGTTGACCATATAGGTGTGGTTCTATTTCTGGGTTTTTTATTCTGTTCACTGAGCTATGTGTTTGTTTTGTACCAGTACCATACTGCCTTGATGACTATAGTTTTGTAATATAGCTTAAAGAATGTAATTGTATGCCTCTGGGGTGGGGCCGCTGATCTGCTCAGCTCGGGTCCACCGGGCGGCAGGAGTATTACTCAGCCATTAGAAACGACCAGTACCCACCATTGGCTTTGATGTGGATGGAACTGGAGGGTATTATGCTGAGTGAATTAAGTCAATCAGAGAAGAACAAACATTATATGGTCTCATTCATTTGGGGAATATAAAAAATAGTGAAAGGGAATAAAGGGGAAAGGAGAAAAAATGAGTGGGAAATATCAGAAAGGGAGACAGAACATGAAAGACTCCTAACTCTGGGAGGCACAAGGGGTGGTGGAAGGGGAGGTGGGCGGGAGGTGGGGGTGACAAGGTGATGGGCACTGAGGGGGGCACTTGATGGGATGAGCACTGGGGGTTATATGTATATGTTGGCAAATCGAACTCCAATAAAAAAATATACCAAAATTTTTTTAAAAAATAGACTTAAAAAAAAAAGACTGCTTTTGCTGCATCCCAGAGGTTTTGGATTGTCATGTTTTCATTTTCCATTTGCTTTCATGTACTTTTTAATTTCTTCTTTAATTTCCTGGTTAACCCATTTCATTCTTCAATAGGATGTTCTTTTACCACCATGTTATTGTGGTCTTTCCAAATCTTTTCTTGTGGTTGACTTCAAGTGTCATAACGTTGTGGTCTGAAAAATATGCATGGTATGATCTTGATCTTTTTGTACTTGTTGAGGCCTGATTTGTGAACCAAGATATTATCTATTCTGAAGAATATTACATTTATTATCAAAAAAGAATGTATTCTGCTGCTTTAGGATGAAATGTTCTGAATATATCTGTTAAGTCTATCTGGTCCAGTGTGTTATTTAAATCCATTGTTTCCTTACTGATTTTCTGCTTAGATCATCTGCCCATTGCTATAAGTAGGGTGTTAAAGTCCTCTACTATTATTATCAATGAATTTCTTTATGTGTATTATTGATTGATTTATATATTTGGGTGCTCACAAGTTGGGGGAATATATTTTCTTTAAAAAAAAAGATTTTATTTATTTGAGACAGACAGAGACAACAAGCGGGATGGAGGACCAGAGGGAGAAGGAGAAGTAGGCTCCCTGCTGAGCAGGGAGTGCAATGTGGGGCTAGATCTGAGGACTCTGAGATCACAACCTGAGCCAGAGGCAGGTGCTTAACTGAGTGAGCCACCCAGGTGTCCCGGGGGGGAATATATTTTCAACTGTTAGATCTTCTTGATGGATAGACTCCTTAATTATGTTATAATACCCTTCTTCATATCTTGTTACAGTCTTTGTTTTATTTACTTTTAATATTTTATTTATTTATTCAGGAGAGAGAGAGAGAGGCAGAGACATAGGCAGAAGCAGGCTAGGGCTCAATCCCAGGACCCCAGGATCATACCCTGAGCAGAAGGCAGATGCTCAACTGCTGAGCCACCCAGGCATCACCAGTGTTTGTTTTAAAATCTAGTTTGTCTGATATAAGTATGACTATTCTGGCTTTCTTTTTCTGTTAGCATGATAGATGGTTCTTCATCCCCTGACTTTCAATCTGCAGGTGTCTTTAGATCTAAAATGAGCCTCTTGTAGGAAGCATATAGGTAGGTCTTGCTTTTTATCCATTCTGATGCCCTATGACTTTTTTAATAATAAATTTATTTTTTATTGGTGTTTAATTTGCCAACATACAGAATTACACCCAGTGCTCATCCCATCAAGTGCCCCCCTCAGTGCCCGCCACCGAGTCACTCCCACCCCCTGCCCTCCTCCCCTTCCACCACCCCTAGTTCGTTTCCCAGAGTTAGGAGTCTTTGTGTTCTGTCTCCCTTTCTGATATTTCCTACCCATTTCTTCTCCCTTCCCTTCTATTCCCTTTCACTATTATTTATATTCCCCAAAATGAATGAGAACATATAATGTTTGTCCTTCTCCGATTGACTTATTTCACTCAGCATAATATACTTTTGATTGGAGCATTTAGTCTATTTACATTCAGAGCGATTATTGAAAGATATGACTCTAGCCCATTGTGTTACCCATAAGTTGGTGTTTCTGGTGATGTTTTCTGAAACTTTATAGTCTTTGTTGCTTTTGGTCTTTTCTTCCCACTCAAAGAGCCCCGTTTAATATTTCTTGCATGGCTGGTTTAGTGGTCATGAACTCTTTTAGTTTGTGTTTGTCTGGGAAATTCTTCATCTCTCCTTCTATTCTGAATGACAGTCTTGATGGATAAAGTATTCTTAGCTGCATATTTTTCCCATCCAGTACATTGAATATACCTTACATTCGCTTCTGGCCTGCCAAGTTTCTGTGGACAGATATGCTTCAAACTTGATCTATCTTCCCTTGTAGGTTAGGGACATTTTCTTTCCTTGCTGCTTTCAGGATTCTTTCCTTGTCAGTGTATTTTGTGATTTTGACTATGGTATGTCTTGGCAACGGCTGACTTTTGTTGAATTGAATGCAAATCTTCTGCTTCTTGGATTTTGATGTTTGTGTCCTTCCCCAGATTAAGGAAGTTTTCAGCTATAATTTGCTTTAATAAACTTTCTGCCCTTTTTAATCTCTCTTCATCTTCTGGGACTCGTATGATACAAATATTATTATGATTTAAGGAGTCATTGAGTCCCCTAAGTCTACATTTGTGATCCAATACCTTTCTTTTCCTCTTCTTTTCAGCTTCATTATTTTCCATAATGCTATCTTCTACATCACTAAGTTGTTCCTCTGCTTTGTCCATCCTCATTGTCATGATGTCCATTCAGTTTTGTATCTTAGTTATAGAATTTTTAATTTTGGTCTGACTAGATTTTAATTCTTTTATCTCTGCAGTAAGGAATTCTGTTGTGTCTTCTACACTTTTTTTTTCAAGCCCAGTGGTTATCCTTATGATTGTTGTTTAAATTTTAGTTCAGATACCTTACTTATCTGTATTGATTAAATCCCTACCCATTACTTCTACTTCTTGTTCTTTCTTTTGGGGTGAATACCTCCATCTTGTCATTTTGTCCAGAGTTGGGGGAGTGAGGTCGGAAGCTAGATCCTGGGTGTGTTTGGTTTGCTTGTTAAAAGAAGCTTCCACAGGGTAATCATTTTTTTTCTACTTGTGGACTTTCAGTTTTGTTCTCTCAGTCCTCAAATTTATTTCTTGGGTGTTTAGCATAACTTGATATTTATCTAGCTATGTTCAAGAGATGAGGCAAGTGTAGGATGCCCCTTCTCCTCTGCCATCTTAACTCCTCCTCCTTTTCAATCCAATAGAGCTTTAATTTGTATAACAATGTAATAAATGACACCCTATGTCAGCCAAGTATTTGTATTTTTATTATGAATTTTCATTAATTTTCAAGTTAATTAATTGTATTCAGAAAAGAAAGGGTTCAAAAAGATTCAAAGGACAGAAAAGAGATTTTTAAATTTCTGAACACATGAATACTGGCATATCATTTGAATACATAAAATTTATTTAAATATTATATATATTCAAATTATAAATTATATTATTAGTATATACATATAAATTATCTTATAAAGTATAAATTGCAAATTTTTGAATATATAAATATTTATACATTTTTATTGAATATTTATATACTTATATTTATATCAAATATATTCAATGATATATCAGTATTCATGTGTTCAGATACTATAGTCAAATAGTAAAAAAAAAAGTAATGTTAATCGACCTCTTCTTATACTATGCTATGCAGCTAAAATGCACTTGTGTGCTTATTTAAATAAGAATAATACATTCTAACAATATTGTGAGTCAAATATTAATAGTTCCTACAAATATGTAATGCCCTTCTAGGGAGCGTACTGCTAGTGACTGAACTGGACTCCAACCCAGGTCTTCTGAACACATATCCAGAATCAATTCTACACAAAAGCTTCCCTTTTCCATTTGCCCTCTATCTTAACCCTATCAGAAGTGACTTAGCCATTACCTTGGACTGTATACTAATAATATTAGAATTTATTTTTCTCTTACCGTGAAGTTACATACTCCCCTGGGCTCTGCCTTTGAACGAACTCAGCTGATTCATTAAAGAGTATCTAATGAGCTAATTAAACAGGAATAGAGTTTGACCAAGGAAAAGGCCCACAGAGAATGTAGATTCTGAGGCTGGGAGAATAGGGATTTAACCCCCTGGAGAGGTCAGCCTGATGACTCAGGATCCTAATGAGCCTGGTATGGTTCCCAACAAGCTCCCAAGGAGCATATCTGATCAAACTGTGTATCATAATGATTGTGGGCTTTTGACCCTAGCCTCTAGTGACCCAGCTTGGCAAGCCACATCTTCTAAGGTAGTCACTTTGCCAAACCACCAACACCTACAAAGTTAAGTTTCATAATCCACTTGTTCTGCTGAGCAACTCATCTTCACAAAAAGTCTCCTCACCTGTTGAAACTATCAAAACACTAAATAATTCAATACCTCATGGGACTAGAGTGGAAGAACATAGAACTATCCAAAAGCTAATTTGGCCAAATCCCATCTATATCCTTTATCTAGGAGATGAGGCCTAGATAAACTGGGATTTTACTTGCTAATATAAATTCAGAAAGCAAGCATAAGTAGGTACAAAAATAACAAAGAATACTTTGAAAAAGAACAATGAATAGGCATTTTTTCCAGCCATATGTTAAAGTTTATTATAAAAGTAATGGTCTCAAAAAAAAGTAATGGTCTCTTGTGCTTTTTGCTTAGATGAATGACCATTTTCTCTGTTATCAGCCTGAGACTATAAGTACCAGATACTAGCTTTCCTAGCAACTGGCCCAGTAGTGACCAACAGCACATAATGGGGAAACATCTGGAAAACACTTTATTCATGAACAAAAGAGGGAGGCCAAAGTATTTTCTGTGAAATAGATTGATAATGCCTTTCAACATTCAGTTCCCTTTATTACATTATAATAGAATCCTTATTATTAACTGTTCACATGATTACTCAAAATAAAGACAGTAATTTCATCTTCTCTTGCAATGGGTGTGATCACATAACCAAGTACTGATAAACGTAATATAGCAACAATTTTATTAAATAAAAATGACTAGAATTTGGTTAAGGACAGCAAAGCCTATGTCATTTTGACCTGGGCTTCTCCCATCTCTCCCTTGGTACCTCCATGGATTGGTAGCCTTGAAAAGCATCCTTGCAGACACTAGAAGGGGAAGACTGATGTTACAGTTCCTCAATCCCTACAGCACAGTCTCTGCTTCTCCTGATCTGTAGTCTCTTGGAAAAGCCACATTCATGCAGTAGCTGTTTGGTCTGACCCAGAGCCCCAGTCTACCCCTAGAGAATTATCTAAGAGTCACTCAGCAGGTGATTAACATTGAAGTTGCCCAATGCTGCAATATCAGCATTATTGGGATAAAGAGGAGCTCAATCAACATTTTAAAGGAAGATCTGGAGAATTAGAGGTCCAAAAAGGGGTTTGAAAAGCTTATACCTATCACTGGAGATCTATAAATTTGCATTCATCATATGGCTGTGTGCATGCCCAGGAACTATCAAAGGGGCCTAGTCACTCACCTGTCAGTGATCTTGAGGCTCTGCCCAAGCAGGAGGTGAAGGCTAAGACAGATGTGTAAATTGTCTGAACTTTGAAGTAGAACCTCAACACACACAGATCTTAGCAAAGGGTGGTAGATTTACCACTGAAGTCATTTAAGAAAATCTGAGAAATCATTGACTGACTATTAATGTAAGTCTGAGCAAGTAACTCTTAGGATCACAGGCTTAAAAATAAAAACATAATTTAAAAAATACCAAAGACTTTGGTATCCACACAATGTAAGGACTACAGACTACATAATTAAACCAGAAAAGACATTAAACAAACAAACAGCAACAAAAGCAACTACAATGAACCCTGGGGTTTATCTTTTTCCAGAGTTGCATTGTTATATTTTCCAAAATATCAATTTATCAATTAAAAATTATGAAATATCCAGAGAAAGAAGAAAATATGGCCACATTCAGAAATAAGGCAGTCAATTGGAACTGTCCTTAAGGGGGCCTAGATGGTGGCCATGTTTACTAGGCAAACATGAAATCAGTTTTTATAAAAATGTTCAAAGAACAGAAGGAAATCATGTTTAAAGAATTTGGGGAAAGTAGGACAACTGTGTCTTCTCAAATAGAAAATATCAATAAAGAAATAGAAAAGAAGTTGTTGGTGTGTGTATGTGTGTATCCATATCTATATCTGTATCTATACCTCCATATAAAAATTATGAGATGAAAAGTACAAGAATTATCATGAAACTTCACTAGAGGAGCCCAACTGTAGAAGATTCAACCAGCAGAAAAAAAATCAGTGAACTTGAAGACAGGTCAATAGACTTTATTCATTCTGGGGAACAGAAAAAGAATCGCCAAAAATGACAGAGCTTCAGATATCTGTGAGACATTATCAAGCATATCATCATATGCATAGTAGAATCCCAGAAGGAGAAAAGGGAGAGAATAGAGCTAAAAAAAGTTATGAAGAAATAGTGGTGGAAAATTTCCCCAAATGATTAAAAAAAAACCATTAATCTGTATATTTTGGAAGCTCAATGAATTCCAAAACAGAAATCCAAAGATATCTACACCTAAACGCATCATAACCAAACTGTCAAAAGTCAGACCAAAAGAGAAAGCAGCAGGATTAAAAATAATCCATCACATAAAATGAATCCTCAATCAAATTAATGACTGACATTGACATTAGAAAACAGGGAAGTCAGAAATTAGTGTGATGATATCATCAATCTGCTGGAATAAAATTGGCTGTTGACCAAGAAAAAAATCAATATATAGCAAACTATAAGGATATTTTGAATATCCTTCAAAAATGAAGAATAAATTAAGACATCTTCAGATTTTTTTTTAATTTTTCACTAGATCCTACAAGAAATACTAGAAAGTGTCTGACCGGAAAGAAAGGGTACTAGATGGTAATTCAAATCATGAAGAAATAAAGAGCACTGGTAAAGGTAATTACACAAGTAAATATAAAAGACAATATAAATGTATATTTGGTAACTTTTTTAAATCCTAATTTAAAATATAACTGCATGAAACAGTAATTATAAAACTCTATTAATTGGCTTATAACACAGAAAAATGTAATTTGTATGACAATAATAGTACAGAGGAGAGGAGGGAAGGAATTATATTGGAATAAAGGTTCTATATATTATTGAAATTAAATCAGTACTTAACCAAACTAGGTTATTTTAACTTGAAATGTTAATCTAAATCACCAGGGGAACCACCAGGAAAATTACTCCAAAAATAGTAAAGAGAAGGAACTAAAAGGGGACATTAGGAAAAAAAATATAAACATAAAAGAAAGAAATAATGCAGAAATAAAGGAGCAAAAAGGGCAAAAGACTTATAGAAAGCCAGCAGCCCAATGGCATGCATAAATTCTACAATATTGATAATTACATTAAATGTAAATAGATTAAACACTCCAAAAAGCAAAATGAACAGAATGGATTTTTTTAAAAATCAGAATCTAATGAATGTACTATCTACACAAGGCATACTTTACATTCAAAGACATAAATGGATTTTTTAAAAGTGGAAAAAGAAGAAATATACAAACAGAAATCACAAGAGAATTGTATTGGCTACACTAATAGCAAACAAACAAAAAAGACAAACAAAAAAGACTTTAAAATGAGAGTTTTACTGCAGATAAGAAGATTTTATACTAATAGATGGGTTAATTTAATAGGAAGGAAGATACAGCAGCTATAAATATATATGTACCTAAGAACTGAGCCTCAAACAAATGAAAAAAGAATGATAGAATTGTAGGAGATGTAAACAGCTCAACAACAATAGTGGGAGACCCTCAATAATTGATTTTAAAAAACTAGACAAGAGAAGATGTGATATACAATGGAATATTACTCAGCCATTAGAAATGAATACTCACCATTTGCTTCGACGTGGATGGAACTGGAGGGTATTATGCTGAATGAAGTAAGTCAATCAGAGAAGGACAATCATTATATAGTTTCACTCATATGAGGAATATAAGAAATAGTGAAAGGGATTATAGGGGAAAGGAGGGGAACTGAGTGGGAAAAATTAGAGAGGGAGACAAAACATGAGAGACTCCTAACTCTGGGAAATGAACAAGGGGTAGTAGAAGGGGAAGCGGGCAGGGGGATTGGGTGACTGGGTGACAGACACTGAGGGAGGCACTCGATAGGATGCGATAGGATGAGCACTGGGTATTATACTATATGTTGGCAAATCGAACTTAAATAAAAATATATATATTAAAAATGTACTTATTTTAAGTTGCAAATTTTAATAATAATATATGTCATCTCACAAAAGTGAATGTTCTGTGCTGCCCACAATGCTTGGCACATTAGATGTAATCAGTAAAGTAAATATTTGTTGAGTGAAAAAAAAAAACTAGACAAAAAATTAGCAAAGATAGAAAAGACTTGAACAACATTATCAACCAACTTGATCTAACAAACATCTATAAAATACTCCACCCAACAACAGAGTACATATTCTGTTCAAGCTTACATGGAACATTCTTCAGGATAGACCATTTTTTAAGCCATAAAACAAGTCTCAGTAAATGTAGAAGAATTGAAATCATACAAAATACATTCTCTGAAAACAATGGAAGCAAATTAAAAATAAATAATAGAATAAAAATTGGGGGATCCCTGGGTGGCGCAGCGGTTTGGCACCTGCCTTTGGCCCAGGGCGTGATCCTGGAGACCCGGGATGGAATCCCACGTCGGGCTCCCGGTGCATGGAGCCTGCTTCTCCCTCTGCCTGTTGTGTCTCTGCCTCTCTCTCTCTAAAAAAAAAAAAAAAAAAAGAATAAAAATTGGGAAATTCACAAATATTTGGAAGTGAACAGCATAGTTTTAAATAGCCCATGTTTCAAAACAGAATTTATTGCAAGATAGGGGAACATGGGTGAGTCAGTTAGGCATCTGCCTCTTGATCTCAGCTCAGGTCTTGGTCTCAGGGCTGCAAATTCAAGTCCTGCATTGGCCTCTACACTTGGAGTGGAAATTACTTTAAAAAATTATTGCAAGATAAATGAGAAAGTATTTTTGAATTCAATGAAAATTAAAACACATTGTATCAAAATTTATTACATGCAGCTAAAGCAGTGCTTATAGGTAAATTTATAGCTTTAAAGACCTATATTAGAAAAGAAGAAAGATCTCAAACAAAATGCCCTAAATTTCTACCTTAAAAATCTGGGGGAGAAAAAAGAAAGCAAATTTAACCAAAGACCAAGAGAAGGAAGGAAATAATAAAGATTAGAGTGGAAATTGATGCATTATACAAGAGAACAATGACAGAGAAAATCAATTATTTTTTAAAAATTTTTATTCATGAGAGACACAGAGAGAGAGGGGCATAGCCACAGGCAGAGGGAGATGCCTGATGTGGGACTCAGTCCCAGGTCTCTAGGATCAGGCCCCGGCCCAAAGGTGGTGCTAAACCACTGAGCCACCTGGGCTGCCCCAATTCTTTTTTTCTAAAGATTTATTTATTTACTCTTGAGAGACTTAGAGAAAAAGAGAGAGAGGCAGAGACATAGGCAGAAGGAGAAGCAGGCTTCTTGCAGGGAGCCGGATGTGGGACTCGATCCCAGGACTCAGGGATCATGCCCTGGGCCAAAAGCAGGCACTCAACCATTGAGCCACCCAAGCATCCCCAGAGAAAATCAATTCAATCAAAAGTTGGCTCTTTGAAAAGATTGACAAAATTGTAAGACCTTTAGCTAGACTAAGAAACAGGATGGAAGGGATACATAGTTCATAAAAAGTAAAAGTGAAATAGGATTGATTAGTATGCACCCTTCAGAAATCAACATTATTATAAGAAAATACTGTAAACAACTTGATTCTAACAAATTTGAAGACTTCAATAGAATGGACAATTTCCCAGAAAGTCACAAATTACCAACTGGACTCAAGAAAAAATAAATGTAGACTATGAAGTAATTAAATTAGTAACTTTAAATTTTGCCACAAAGAAAAGCCCAGGCTTAAATACTTTTACTGATCATTTTTATCAAACATTTAAAGGGAAAATAATGCCAATACTCCAAAACCCCAGAAATATACCCATGCTAACATGACCGGCTGATTATTGACACAGGTATGAAAGCAATTCAATGGCATGAAGATAGCCTTTCAACAATTGGTACCATGGCCATTGGACATCCAGAGCCAAAACCAAACAAATCAGCAAAAACAGCTCAACCTAAATTTCCCACCTTGTATAAAAATGAACACAAATGGATCGTGAGCCTAAGTGGAAAACTTAGAACTATAAAGCTTTCTGTATGACTTCTTATTTCTTACAGCTGCATGCAAACCGACAGTTATCTCAAGGTAAAAAGGTAATTGAAAACACTCCTCGGTGAGCTTGAGGACAAAACAAAACCTAACTGAACAAAGCCTTAGAAAGTGCCAAGGATTTCATAGGATAAAAAAATTCCACACACACAAAAAATCCATAGCTGTTTCCATCTTTGACAAAACTCTGTAAGGAAAAGGAATCCATTGTGCGGGCAGGGGAAAGGGGAGGAAAACACAGGCCGGCTTTCCATGAACTTTTAGTCATGTCATCTTTCTGGTATTGGGAGATGGAACCTAGAGGAGTCCTAGCCATGAGTGGCATTGCAGCCACCAGGAAACCTGTAGTCATGGGTCTTCACCTTCTGCAGGGGATAGGACACCAGGGGGTGGGGGTGGGCAGAGAACGAGTTGAGAGATGTCAGTCCTGCAAAGGGATGTACACGTGTGAGGCGGTGCGGGGTGGCTAAAGAAACCCATCAGAGGCGCCCACGGCTCTCAGCTACAGAAGCGTGGTGTGTGCAGCTACACTGAGAACTGCAGACTCTTTTGTGTTCCATCTCGGAGAGGCTGACGATGGAGCAGGGAAACTGAGAGAAACCCCTCCAAGTCATTGCTGACATTCCCAGAATGGGCCCGCTGGGTATTCACAGCACTCTGCCATCCCCCCCCAACACCTCAGCATATTAAATATCCTACACTGAGGGCCACCTGGGTGACTCAATTGGTTACATGTCTGCCTTGGACTTGGGTCATGATCCCAGGGTCCTGAGATGGAGGCGTGTCAGTGTTGGGCTCTCTGCTCAGCCTGGAGTCTGCTTCTCCCCCCTGCTCATTCTATCTCTCTTTATCTCAAATAAATAAATAAAATCATAATAAATAAAATCCTAAAATAAATATCCTAAGCTGAAGGAATTTTTTTTTTTAATGGCAGAAACAGGAAGGTCGCTCTGACATCCCCTCCTCATCCCTCTTCCCTGAAAGGGGGCCATCAGACATCCCTGTTAGGAGGGCACTTGGTGTAATGAGCACTGGGTGTTACATGCAACTGATGAATTACTAATTTCTACCCCTGAAACTAATAATACACCATATGTTAACTAACTTGAATCTAAATAAAATCTAATATATATATATAATGTATTAGATATATATGTATATCTCTTGGTAGAAAGAAAATGATAAGAGATAGAGCCCTGCATCTTCAGGGAAGGAGTAAAGGATGCCAAGAGAGTACGGCTGAGCATATGAGAAATAAAAAAAACAAGTTTTGGAAAAAATAACAAGAGCCAGAAGTTCAGGAGGGGAGTCAGATGGAATCGGACAGATGGAACACTCCTACTGCTTATGTAATAGCGTAATATTAATTGGAGGTAGATATGCTATATTAAAGATGCATGTTTCAATTTCTAGAATAATCCCTGAAACTAACCGTATTACTTTCCTGTTGCTGCTGTAACAAATGAACACATCCTTAGTGGCTTGAAGCAACACAGAACTATTATCTTATAATTCTAGAAGCCAGACATCCAAAATGGGTCTGATGGAGATAAAATCAGCTGCACAAATGCTGTGCTCCCTCCGGAGGCTCCAGGAAAGGATCAAGGCTCTGCCTTTTCCTGCTTCTGGAGGCCACTGGCGTTCATGGCTCATGGCTCGTGGCTCCTGGGGGTGACACTGTAATCAGCACTCTTCCTCCCCTTCCATCCTTGTGATTACATTGTACAGATAATCCAGGACAATCTCCCTATCTAAAGAGGTCCTTATCGGGATGCCTGGGGGGCTCAGTCTGCCTTTGGCTCAGGTCGCGATCCCAGGGTCCTGGGATCCAGTCCCATGTGGGGCTCCCTGTAGGGAGCCTGCTTCTCCCTCTGCCTGTGTCTCTGCCTCTGTGTGTGTGTGTGTCTCATGAATACATAAATAAAATCTTTTAAAAAGAGAGAGATCCTTATCTTAATCAGATCTGCAAAGTCCCTTTGCAATGTAAAATAATATTTACATAGCTTAGGAGTTAGGATACGGGCACAGTGGGGGGACATCATGTGGACATCGCCACTGCTATTCTGACTACCACACTAACCAAAGAAGTAGAGCTAAAGTATCCATATGGACTACAAAATGAAACACTAAAAAATACACAATTTACCCAAAAGAAGAGAAGAAGAGAGAAACAGAAGCGAAGAACCAAAACCGTAGATAGAAAACATGGTACTAATGTGGGACATTTAGAACAGAACGTGCCTTTAATTATATTAAGTGTAAATGGAGTAAATATTCAAAACAAAGGACAGAAAGTTGCCTTTGTTTTTAAAACATATGTTCTAATTTCTGAATCAATAACCTTGCTTTGAAAAGACAGAATGTTTTGAAAGTACTGTTCACTCGGTTTCTCTGTGCTTGTCCAAGAATTGCAAAATGCCTGTCTCCTTTGCTTAGTGGTTTCCTGAGCTCGGGCATATGGGGCCAGTATCTTTCTCCTCCAATAAATATCCACTGCAAAGGCTGACGAGCATTTAATTGGCATTTTCCCCTTTGCAGAAAGAAAGGGGAATGTAGGCCAAGTAAAGTAGAAGCTTTCTCCAAGCATCCTTGACTGAAAGGATGTGAAATTCTCAGCCCGACACAGGTTGAACTGCCAAAACAATTTTCATCCTACCACTAGCTTCCAAACTCAAAGACATTAGCCAAACCTAATGTAACCTACACGGTTAGTATTAGTACCACGTTGCTTAGAAAGGGAACTGTTAAAAAAAAAAAAAAGAAAAGAAAAGAAAAAGAAAGGGAACTGTTCCACTAGGATTCTCTCTTCTTCTAAGTCCCAGGAACCTAACATTTAGAGTAAGCAGAAAATATTTTCCAAGGAAACTACTCTGGGTACTTTGTGACACCCATATTCCTCCGCTCAGCATGCCTACCCCATATTCCCATGAATATGTGCTTTGAATGAATGCTGCCACTTTCTTACATATTCAGAATCTTGGTCACTCTTGTTTTGTTGGAAGAAGGCACCAAATAGAGGATGGGGCAATTAGAGGTCTCCCCCCCAGGATTTTTAAAACAGCTTTAGAAGGACCAGAAGAGCAACTCACAACTGCCCAAAGGGGTGAAATAGGAAATGTGGAGCATGGAAACTGGTGGCAGCTGTTCTCTGCTGTGTAGACAAAGACTCTCTAGCCAGAGAAGGTCATAGACAGAGGAAATCAGGGTCTGGAAAGAGTGAGAGCGACCCTGAGCCCAGGAACCCCTGAGACCAGCTGGTCAACTGCTGTACCCGTTCTTCCACAAATCCATTCTTCAATGTCTTAGCTACCATTTCAAAATATAATCCAGCCTTTTCAAGATATAATCTCTTTCTCTCTCTCTCTATTTCTTTTCCTCATGGGACAGTCTTCTTCAAGCCAACACCAAGTTCTCTCCACCTAGGATATTCTCCTCCAAGGACCTCGCAGTTATTCCAATTACAGATGAAGGCCTCAAGCTATAATTTGCCTTTCTAATGTAATATGAACTTTCTAGCCTCTGAGCCTATAATCACCAATGATATTGCTTGTTTGCAGCAGGACTTCTAGATGTGCTAAAAATTGTTATTTTTTTATTAAGGCAATTTTAAAAAGTATAAGAAATATATATCTTTCTCTATATATAAATATGTTTTTCTATCCATCTGTTTTGCTGTGTGACAGCTATTCTTGAAGATTTGGTAATTGTAAGAATATTATGCCAACAAATTTGACAATGGTGATGAAAAGTCTACATACTTTAAAGATTCATCTTATCAAATCTGACACAAGGCACAATAGAAAATCTCAATAGCCATATTTCAATTAAATAAATAGAATTTGTAAACAAAATCTTCCTACAAAGAAAATTCTAGGTCCATATGGTTTCAGAGAAATTGCTATCAAAACATAAAGAAGACATCAAAAGATAAAAAGATTGCAGACTAATCCTGCATTAACATACTCACAGAAGTTTCTAAAAATATTAGCCAAAATATGCATATATACAAAAAGAGAATCAAATTACGATCAAGTGAGGTTTATTCCATGAATTCAAGATTGGGAGAACATTTAAAAGTTTCATCATTGTAATTCACTATATTAACAGAAAAAAGAGAAAAAAAATATGATCTTCTCAATAAATGCCGAAAAAATATATCTTTGACAAAAAAAAAATCAACACCCATTCAAAGTTATTATCTCAGAAGTAGGAATATTCACTTGAGTTGAGAAGGGCATCTTCAAACTTATAGCTAATATCATACATGATGGCAAAAAACAAAATGTTTTTTCTGACATCAGAAATGAGGTAAGGGTATCTGCTCTCACCACTTTCATTTAACACTGTGCTGGAGGTTTGAGCAAGGTCAGGAAGACAATAAAAAGAAATAAAAGACACAGAGAATGAACAAAAAATCATTAAAATGTTTATTCACAAATAACATGAGTTTCTATGTATAAAATAATCAGGAATCTACAATCCAAAACTATTCAATCTAATGAATAAACTTAGGTAGGCCATAGGATATAACTTATACAAAATTAAATGTTTTCCTATATACCAGCAACAAATAGCAGGAAAATGAAAAACTTAAAAGTCATTTGTGGGGATCCCTGGGTGGCCCAGGGGTTTAGCGCCTGCCTTCAGCCCAGGGCCTGATCCTGCAACGAGTCCCGTGTCGAGCTCCCTGCATGGAGCCTGCTTCTCCTTCTGCCTGTGTCTCTGCCTCTATCTCTCTCTGTGTGTCTCTCGTGAATAAATGAATAAAATCTTTAAAAATAAATAAATAAATAAATAAATAAATAAATAAATAAATAAATGACTAAGATAATTATGTTGGCTAAATAAAAACCCTATAAGCTCCTTACAAGTGACCTTCCATAAATATAAGGATGCAGAAAAGACGAAAGCAGGAGTGAGGGGGAAATGTACATTACATAAAGTTAAACAAAAGAAATCTTGTGTAGTTAAACTAGTATCAGGTGAATGTACTTTAAAGTAAGAAGAGACTCAATAAATAAAAAGAGAAATTTTATAATGATAAAGGCAGGTTTGCATGCTGTTCGGCCTAGGCAAGTGTACCCCCCCAACCCCTTATGAAAGACTGGGGTCTTAGTAGTTTCTTGGTTGAGGTGTTAACTCATTCTGTATGCAACCTGGGCCACTCAACATCGTCCCTGTGGTACTGGGGAGTGGACAAGGGGAAATTGATGCAAGTAGGAAAATCATTCTGCTGACTATGTCAAGAGTAACGAAATCCTATGTCTCTGATCTAGGAGCCTCATGTCTTCAGCCTCTATGAAGCCACGGCAGACCTAACCATGAACTTACAAGCTTATAAAATCTCAGGTCCTTCAGTTCTTGACACATATGGGTTGCCAATAAGCACACGAAAAGATATTCAACATTATCAGTATCAGAGGAATTAGGATTCAGAGCAA
Organism: Canis lupus dingo; assembly: GCF_003254725.2. Taxonomy (NCBI): domain Eukaryota; kingdom Metazoa; phylum Chordata; class Mammalia; order Carnivora; family Canidae; genus Canis; species Canis lupus. Next base: position 50,194,027 of record NC_064267.1, on the reverse strand, counting down.
CAAAACCCTCTAACATTGCTCTGCATTCCTCACCCAGATGGAGTAATGCCATTTTTTAAAATATTACTCATCCTAGTGACTGTGAGATATTTTATTGGTTTTAACTTCTCTAGTTACTGATGATGTTGAACATCTTTTCATGTGCTCATTGGCAACCCATATGTTGTTACAATCCATTGTAACACTGAGAATGTAAAATAGTACAGCCAGTATGAAGATTATTTGTCCGTGTCTTATACAGCTCAAAATACATTTTCTATATAACCCAGTAATTGCACTCCTTAAGTATTTATCCAGGAGAAATAAAAACCTCTGTATACACAGAGACACATACACAAATTTATTTATTTTTTTATACACAAATTTATAACTGCATTGTTCATAATGGTCAAAACAGAAACAACTGAAATGCCAATTAACAGGCAAATCAATAAAAAAGTATGGTGTATCCATAAGATGAGATACTCTTCAGCAATGAAAAGGAACAAATTACTTATATATACAACAATATGGATGAATCTCAAAAATGTTACGGTAATCAACAGAAGCCATCCTGCCTGGTTCCGGTCACATCACATTCTAGAAAAGGCAAATCTAATCTATGGTGGCCAAAAACTGATCAATAGTTTCCGAAGACAGTGGGTGAGGTCATTTGCTGCAAATGGACTTAAAGGAATTCTATGGAACGATGGGATGTTTGATCTTGATTGTGGTAATGTTACACAACTATATACATTCAACAAAGTTCATAAAACTGTACATTTAAAATGGGTGTATTTTAATAAATTAAAGCTCAATAAGATTGCCCTAAAATATTGTAATAAGAAAAATCTACAGAAGACATTATATTTCATAAGATATTAAAAGCTTCCTCCCCCCCCCCCCAGTACACATATATTCACCTTAAGAGACTTCCTTCTTATTTCCATTGTTTCAGGATCATTTGTTGAAAACTACTTTCCCTACCTTGGTACTTTTCTCAAAGATCAACTTATCATTTTATACATGGTCAATTTTTAGGTTATAGTATATTTTGTTCCATTGGACTATTAGTCTATCTTTATGCCAATCTCACATTGATTTGACTACTGTAACTTTATAGCAGATCTTAAAATCAGGTAGTAGACATTTTCCAATGTTGTTTTCTTTTTCAAAAATGGTTTTGCATTATATGGTCTCATTCATCTGGGGAATATAAAAAATAGTGAAAGGGAATAAAGGGGAAAGGAGAAAAATGAGTGGGAAATATCAGAAAGGGAGACAGAACATGAGAGACTCCTAACTCTGAGAAACGAGCTAGGGGTGGTGGAAGGGGAGGAGGGCGGGGGGTGGGGGTGACTGGGTGACGGGCACTGAGGGGGGCACTTGACGGGATGAGCACTGGGTGTTATTCTGTATGTTGGCAAATTGAACACCAATAAAAAATAAATTTATAAAAAATGTTTTTGGCTTTTGTAGGACTTTTCCTTTTCTGTAAAAATTTTAGAGTAAAATTTTCAATTTTGAAATCCTAATGGCATTTTTAGTTTGAGTGCATTATTGAATATATAAAACAATTCTGGGGAGAATTAACATCTCAATAATATTGGAAAATTTAATCTATGAACTTGGCATATCTCTCCATTAACTTTAGGTCTTTGTTATTTCCTTTCAGAAATGTGTTGCAGGGGATCCCTGGGTGGCACAGCGGTTAGCACCTTGCCTTTGGCCCAGGGTGTGATCCTGGAGACCCGGGATCGAATCCCACGTTGGGCTCCCGGTGCATGGAGCCTGCTTCTCCCTCTGCCTATGTCTCTGCCTCTCTCTCTCTCTCTCACTGTGTGCCTATCATGAATAAATAAAAGAAAAAAAATTTGAAAAAAAAAAAAGAAATGTGTTGCAGTATTTAGTCTTATGGATATTTTTCAGTCTTTAGTATGAGGGATGACAAAGGGTCAGGGTCTTCTGGCTCAGCCATTGGTTGGAGATCCAGCTATACACACTTGTGGGTGAAATGGCCAGAGGGTAGAGAAAAAATTGGGGGGGACTCTGAGACCGGGGAGCTTAATGCACAAGCCATCCAGGCTTGAATAAAGGGGTACCACCAGTGGCACCAGCAGTTCCTATTGTGACTTCAACGGTGTGAAAAATGCTGCAAGCTGAAAGAGATGTGTACTCTGGGGTATGTCTGGCAAATGCTTTTTTCTCGATCTCAGTCTCAGGAAGGAGTCGGCCATAGGCTGCCTTCATGTGAAAGGATCCCAATTTGCAAACAGCCAGAGTTCTCCGAATCCGCCAACTTACTGTCATAATTTGGTAGAAAGGATGCGGACTTGGTGCAGGTCTGAGTGTAAAAAAAAACACTGAGTTGATACCATGAGGATGGATGTCAGAAACTCGAAGAGCCAGCTGGGACTGCCTAGGGACAGGGCTGGTACCTGTCAACAAATCCAGCACAGACCGCAGGGCCCACGCAAATGGCCAGATTCTTAGGAATAACACGGTCGGAAGCCACCCGTGATGTCCCATGGGTGACTGAGGATAAGCTGCAGCCACAGCCTGACCCTGGGACGAAGGAACAAGCTCATGCATGACTGAACTGGACTTGGGAAGCAGCACATCCCACACCCGGGAGCGTTGCTGACTTCTATCCCCACCCAAAGGAGACCATGTCTGGAGGGGGGTCTGGACAACAGCAGGCTGCTGCGTCTGAACTGCAAAAAGCAGGAGCTCTATGGTTGCTCTTGGCCCTGGTGATTCACTCACACACAATTCTGGAAGGATCTGCGGTTTTCACAGGCTCCCAACCTGGAGCTCACAGCTAAAGCCCACGAGTGCCGCCTAGCGGCACACACTGGAATTCTGGATGCTTCTGGGGCCACCGAGCGGTGCATGCCCTCTGTCAGACAGTTGCCGGGTTGTTAGGTTGTTAGTGGCATTAATGCAAGCAAAGGCAGAGACCTAAAGTGTCTTGAAACTCGAAATATCCAGAATGTCTTGGGTGGTGTCAGAGAAGCAGTGATCAGGAGAGCTGTGCCTGGAAGAGCTCCGTGGTTAAACAGGAATGGTGCATTCCTGGAGCAGGAGGCCTGGGGAGCATGAGGAGGGACTCGCATTCAGGACCGGAGCGGCCGACAGCCAGCTGATGACTCCCAGATCCTACTGTCGCTCGCCGGTGTCCTGTGAGCGGCTCTTTATTGACCAGCCGTAAGCCACTTAGGTGTAGTTCAGGGTGGCCAGACTGCCACCGGTTGCAAAGCTCAGCCACCCTTTGACCAACTGGTGGAAAAGCCCTGGTTGAGGAAGGTGAGAACCAAGCAGCTCAGAAGTCAGGGTCGTATGCTGTGTTCTGGGCAGTGATGGAAGGATCGGACGACAAAGCCCCCAAGTTGGGGCGTTCACTCGCTCACTGTGCGGCCGGGAGATGGGTAATGGGGGGATTGGCTAATAAAGGGCTGGCCGTGGGGGGCGCAGCCCTACAGAAAGCTCTGAGGAGGCCTGGGGCCCATTAAAGTAGGACATGTCAGTGGCCCTCTCGAGAACCATTCAGGGCCGCAGGGTGATCGGAGGCACCCAACAGGTATCCTGGTGCGCTCACTGGAGGGGCTCGGCAGGGGGAGGAGACCATCGAGGGAGTGGCCATGGGGCCGCAGCAGCACAGGGGTGGGCTGAGCATCCACACATTCCTGTCGCACCCTCGGAGGCAGAACTGACTGCAGGTGGTCGTGGGGCGAGCCGCTCACACCCGCCCATGCCTCCGGGTGCCTACGGACGGTCCCGAGAGGAGAAGACGCCCGGCATACCCGAAGGTAGAGGAAAATGCTCGGGGTGGTATGAAAGGACTGGGAAGACGATGCTGTACCCATTTGGGCCACACAGTGACATTTCTTCACACCAGGGACACGTCGCAGCGGCCAGCCCGTGGTGTCCAACGGCGGCCAAAGAGCGGGCTCATCAAACGGGCGTGCATTTTGTACTCCGAGTGGTGGCTTGATGGGGGGCTGGAAGAGGCAGTGGGGAGCGCACAGGGCTTGAGGGCTGGCTTGCACACTTCCATGGGTGTGCACTCACACCCAGCATGAGGGAGGCCCAGGGAGGGTCTCCACCGGGGAGACCCCCCCCCTTTGCTGAGGGATCATGAGCGGAGGTGCTGGGGAAGATGCGGTTCTCCCCCGACTTTTCCTGTCCTGACTGGTGGTCCTGGGAGCGGGGCTGAGACCAGAGGTTCGGCAAGAAACTGTAACGACGCTGGAAGCCTTTGTGCCCGACTTTCTGCGGGTTGACGGGGCGGACGGGGCCCAGGTCCTACGAGGACACCCGGAGCTGGCGGGGAATGCAGCCGTGCCGCCTGGTGGTTGAGAAGGTCCCCGGCTCCGCACTAGGCTGGCCTTGGCCACCAGCAATCAGACCCGCTCAGAGGCCCGACCTCGCGTCCCTTCCCGAGATGGAAAAGCTCATGCTAAAATCAGCGACAGGTGGAGAGAAGCAGCGATAAGCCTGAGGAGAGGGGAATGCATGTTTTGCAACAAGGGGATCCAGACGGGCTTGGAAACAAGACGCGGCAGGCGTCTTTATGACTTCAGAGAAAGCAGACATCTCTTAAACGGGATGTTAAAAATTAGTGCCCCCCCCCCAAAGGAGCAAATGAGCCAAGGAGACTGTCGATGGAGGGGAAGGAAAGCGTCTTCCCGACGGTGTGACGGGCCAGCGGAGGTCCCGCGTCCACCCGAAGCCGTGAACTGCTTCCCAGGCGGTACCGCGAGCTGGTTTTCTGAATCTGGGTTCCTGTGCGTCCATCAGGGCCAATGGATGAGATTAACCGCATGCGGTTTAGAGGCTTGGCCTAATTAATACTTGTCCCAGGAGGGAGGAAGGGGTCCCCTTGGCCTGCGTCCCGCGAGCTGGGCTGGGGAGGGACGGACACCCAGACCGGCGGGGGCCCAGGGAGCTGTTGCTCCTGTGCAGCACGAGAAATGAGTGAGCGGATGAAGAGGGAAGACACAGTGAGAGAGCGGACTCGCGCTACGTGTAAAGGACAAAATATGTCTAAAGACACGAGGCCGAAAATTCCTACAGACGATGAGAGAAATCCAGGGAACCTGAACAAATAAGTGTGGGAGGCACTTGCTCCCCAAGGAGGGTCGCTGGGCGGCCAGAAAGGGCCTGAGTGCACGCCTGGCGCCCGGTTGTACGAGTGTGAGGGAGATGAGCCGCGAAGACGTCACACGTGTGCCCCAGCGTGGCCCCGACCCCACTGCGCCCCCCGACCTCCGTGGCCCTCCAACGTGGCCCTGACCCCACTGCGTCCCCGACCTCAGTGCCCCTCCAACGTGGCCCCGACCCCACTGCATCCCCCCAACCTCCGTGGCCCTCCAGCGTGGCCCCCGCCCCCCAACAAGTGAGGCCTCGAGGCTGCTCCATGTCCTCCGCCAGCTTGAGAGACGGTTCCCAGAGGGACCTTTGTTAGAGTTTAGGTTGATGATATTTGTGGGAAAAGTTCTTATCTTATACCAGAAACTCGGATTTCCGTGTCCCCGCGTGAATAACCACGTTCACGAGCTCTGGGGTAGCGCGGCACCCTGAGTGCACCCCCGGACCAGGCCATGGTGGCCGCGCCTGAAAAGTCCCGCGTCCCCGGCAGGGGTCATGCCCCCAGCCCTGCAGGGAGGCATAGGGGGTCCGAGGGGTCCACACCATGTGGATGGGGCTGAGTGGACGGGGGGGGGGGGTGGACCATGGGCAGGCGCGGGGCTGGTCATGGAGAGGCTGCCAGTGGCGGCGCCCAGGGGCCCGCGGGCCTGAGGTTCTGTGCTAATTGGTGGCGTGGGGCAGTCACAGCTCCGTGGCAGGTAATTGGGCCCTGGGGCCCCCACACGTGGGCCTGACGGGGACGGGAGCCAGCAGCCCTTCTCCCTGGCGCCTCCTTTAAGCCGGCAGTTGCTCCGGGGTGGCCCCTCAGGGTGTCGGAGAGAAGGGAGGCCAGTGGGCCTGCAGCCGTCCCAGGTAGGGCTGCTGGCATCCTTCCTGTTGCCGAGGGGGCGTCTAGGAAGCCTGGACCCGCTCCTTCAGGGAGGCGGCAGGCGTGAGGCCCAGACGGAGCCGCCCGGCCCTGGCCCTGGCCCCAAGTGGGCGTGGGGGGACTTCCTCCCCCACGCTTCCCCCACCCTCCCCGGATCTCCAGCGGCCCCCTCTCCCCCTGAGCTCCGAAGCCTCCAGTGAGGGGCACAGCCCCGCCTCCCGCTGCCCACCCCAGTGCACCCCCGTGAGATGCTGTGGCCTCCCCGCCGCAGGGCCCCAGGGTCCGGAGACCACCCAGCGCCGCCTGGACCCCGCTCTCTGCCTCTCTGCCCCGCTGCCCTGCCAGCCTGGCCCCCTTGCCCTTGTCCTCCCAAGGACCCTGCGGTCTGCTGAACCTGGGCATGGAGGAAGGTTTCGGAAGGGGCCACTTTTTCCGGCTGGCGTCGACCCAGCCAGCTCCCAGTCTGCTGCCATCCAGAGCGGGGGCTCCCGGCTGGTGGGAGAGCAGGGCCGCAGTGGGTGCTCCCTGCAGAGTGCCACCTCGCCGCTGCCCTTGCCCCCATCAGGGTGCCGACGGGCCAGCCTGGGGAGGACGTCCCTGCCCTGCCCACCTCCCCGACTGCCCCTCGCCCCCCCATCACTCTCCCCTTCTCTGCCTCCACCTCCTTCAAACCTCTTACCTTGTCTTTGATGAGGCCAGAAATGACCACACATTTGCCTTAACACCGGGAAGTTTGGGGAGCTGCAAGAAGTGCAAAGGGATTCAAAGAAAACACGGAGATTGCGTCCCTCACACGCTCTGCGGGGCCCGGTGGACGAAGGGCGAGGGGCGGTGTCCACCCTTTAGTGGGCCGGTTTCCCGGTCAGGGTGGGACTGGCGCCCCTGGGCAGGTGCATCGGGCCGCTCCAGCCCTAACCCATAACGAAGCCCGGACTCCAGTGCCAGGCTGGACTCCTGGGCAGAACCCACGCTCCACCCCAACCTCGCAGCTGGGCGGAGCCCCCACCCCTGCACGTTGGGCCGGGTGGGACGTGGTGGGTCTGAGAATTCGGGGAGGAGCGTGGAAAGGGACAGGGGCATGTTCTCGGTTCCGTCTGCTTTCCCTGCCCTGCGGCTCCTCCCTCGACTGCAGCTCGTACCTTGGGGCCTGAGCGGGTTTCCCAGACGCTGTCTCTGACCGGCCCCCAAGTCACCTCCCGGAGGACTCTTGTTTAGATGCTGACGCTTAGATTCTTGCTCCGTGCACTTCCCACGCTGCCCTCCATGGGGTCCAGACGCGGCCCCTGGGCCCAGGCAGCCTCCTGGGGGCTAACACCACCTCCTTCAAGACTCTGCCCCAGGCTCGCCTTCCCCTGATTGCCCAGCCCCCAGCGCCCCAGCCGCCCGGCCCGGCCCGACAGCTCCTTGCCCCCCCTCCTCCCTGCATGCTAACAGTTACCTCTCTGGGGTGGCTAGTCTCTGTGGCCGGTCTTCTCCGCCTCCACTAGAACTTGCTCTTCACCAGGGCGGAAGGTGTAGACAGCTTTCTCTCCCGACTTATCCCAGTCGCCTTGACGCAAGGACTGCGCATAGCAGGCCCTCGTGACCACACGGTGAGCCCCAGGTGACACCCTGCCCTGCGTCTCCGTGAGCTCGGACACCCTGGGCTTGGGCGGGAGGCCCCCGGCCGGTCCACAGGCACCTCCACTCCAGTGCATCTGAAACTGTCAGGTTTAATCCGATCGGTAGTAAAATGGAATGGAGAGGCCAGGCAAACGGTCGAAACAGGCTTTTATTTTATTTTATTTTTTTTTTTAAATTTATTTTTTATTGGTGTTCAATTTACTAACATACAGAATAATGGGTCACACTCTTGGGTGAGGTTCCGTGGCCCGCAGGGGAGGGAGAGAGCAGGGAAACTGGCTGGGGAAGTCGCGCCGGGGTAGCCGGCAGGGGGGTCTGAACAGTTCTTGGCGGGGAAGATGGGGGCAGGGCGGCATTCCAGTTAGGGCAAGGGTTATAGGTCTTTGTGCGCTAAGGGTAGGGCGGCAAGGCGGCCTTATTGGGAGGTTGCTGGCCTGGGGTCGGCCGTCTTGAGGTCCCCAGCCTCGCCAGCCCAACAGAAACCACCTCCTCATCTCCGTCTCTTTCCGAAAGAGTGCTTTGCCCTCTCCACCCGAACGCAAATGAAGGCAGGTGCCTGGAAGACACCCCGGGAGTCTCCGTTTCTGGGGGGGCATCTAGTGGCAGTGCTGGGGGCTCGCGGGAAACCTTCAGGAGGAGGCTGTGTCCGGGCCCATCCTGCCCGTGGACGGGACAGCCTGGGGCCCGTAATGAGCTGGAGGCCGCAGCTCATGAGGGGTGGGAACAAGAGGCCTGGGGTTCACGCCACGGGCGCTTGATGGACGGGGCTGGGACGGGGTTTCACACGCCTTTCTCTGCGGGCGGACGCGGGACCAGGTGAGGGCAGGAAAGACTGGATGGAGGCCAGCTGAGGCAGTGGCCGTGACCCAGGGTCGGGGTGATGGAGCCTGGACGGGGGGCAGTGCTGGAAGCCCACAGTGTGGACCCAGGAGACCTGCTTCTGGGGACATTTAGGATGTGCATGGGAAGGACTCTGTACTCATGTAGCGGGTGGGCAGGGGGAGAGAGACGAGTGGAGCGGATGCTGGGTTCCTGTCCTGGACGGGGGGGTGGACCATGCGCCATTTCCCGAGAGGAACAGGGGTGTGAACCCCATGGCCGTGGAGGTCTAGTCGTTGGCGGGGAGCCTGAGTGGGGTCCGCAGATGGACAGGGAGGACCAGGGGTGGTCAGACGGGCACGACGGTGGAAGATGTGAGGCGGGTGTCCGCGCTCAGGCGGACGGCGAGAACAGGAGGCGGGGCCCCCGCTGCCAAGTGCAGAAGAGGCGGGAGTGAAAACGTGTGCCCAGAAACCAGCGACAGGTGGGTCCCTGGCACCTGCAGGACAGCCAGACCCGGATGCGTGGGGACGGAAGTCAGGGGGCGGTGGGGGGGAGGCAGGGGCAGACCACGGCTGGAGGTGGAACAGGAGAGGACGGGAGGCTCCTTACAGAGCCGGGCAGCGGCCACAGGGAGGACAGGAAGGAGGGAGGCGGGAGGGGAGCCGCGGCAGCCGGCTCAGGGGCGGGGGCGCTGGCAGGTGCCGCAGGGTGCCCTGCCCGACGGGGGCTCGCAGCGGCATCCAGCCAGCTTGCCCCAGATCTTCCAGTTTTCCAAGAGAAGCCAGAAATCGGGGTTTCTACGTGAATGCTCTGGTTTCCCACCGTGATGGCCGCAGGGAAAGTCGTCAAGAATTCTCCTTAAGGAAAGCAAAGGGTAGAGTGGAGCCGTCGTAGCGGTGTCCGGGGCGGGCAGATGTGGTTCAGATTCTCACCGCGCCCGCAGGGACACCCCCTCCCCACCCCCGCCCCGTGGGGGAAATGTCAGCCGCAATCTTGGACGGAGGCGTCGCTCGCGGGCCACGGTGAGCGGATCTGCCTGCAGCATCCCTCGAGTCCGCGGGAAGGGAGCCAGGGGCTGCAGGACCCGCAGGCAGGCCCCCGACGCCACGTCCCTCGGAAACTCAGTGCCTGGGGTCACAGGAAGAAGAGGCCTCACTGCTTCCTTAGCAGACGTGCAACCCAGGGGCTGGGCATCATCCACTGAGCAGCCCACCCTCACCTGGCCGATGACATCCCGGTGCCCTCAGGTGTGCCTCGGCGCTTTCTGTATCGTTTCTGCGCCGCCCCATCGACGACCAAGGCGGTGCTCCCTGTTCTTCGTATTTCTTCCTATCTTCATTTTTACGGTCAATCCAAACTAGCAAGTCCTCTTCATTGGTCTCCTTTTCTTTTTCTTTTTCTTTTTTTTTTTTTTTTTTTTTAATTTTCATGGCTATTCCCATCGGTTCATATTTTCAGGTGATTCTAAGAATTATTTCTTCCCGTTTTAAGAAAAGCAAGACTTGGTGAGATTTCGAAGACAATTCAGTGAATTTTTGACATCAATTTGGAGATATTGGGATCCTTGCGTTAGGATGTTTCTTCAGCATGGAGCATTCTTATTAGTAATTGCTGGGATATGGGATGACTACTTTTTTAATATTCGCTTTGAAATCCCTTGATCGATTGTAATCATCTCCCGGGCTTTCTAGGTTAAAAGCCACGTGATGTGGAAACAAGGATAGTTTTGTCGATGCCTTTACCCCTTGTGTAGTGGGTACCAGTGCGTTTTCAGGAGGCTCCATCTCCATCCTGACCTCAGCGGGATGGGACCGACCCTCGTGTTCGGCTGCAGGGCTGCTGTAGGCTGTTGGCTGAGACGGGGATTATTTATCACGTTAAACCAAATCACCTCTCTGGGGGGACAAATGTATAAAACACTGGCGCAGTTTTCAGTCGAAGCTTTTCAGCATCGGCCGGGCTGTCACCGCAAGTCGTCCTAATAGATTTGCTAGCGGCGAGCTCCCCTCCCAGCCCTGGAACAGAGGAGGACGGTGCGCGGCACGTGCGCTTGTGCGCGTGTCGCCCAGCTCTGCTTGCCAGCACGCTGCTGGAATTTCGTGACTATAGTAAAAACAGGTTAGGCCGGCGGCAGGTGGCTTCCCTTTGTGCGACGCTTGCCAGGGCCCTGTGGTATCAGGGAAGCACCGGGCCTGCCGTGCACCGGCTTACAGAGCTCGGGAAAGCCCAGCCCCTTGCAGAGTTGCAGGCGCAGGCGGGGGAAGGAGCATCGGGGCCTGTCGGTGTCCCTGCAACGGCTCCAGCCATCCCCAGATCGCTTCCGTGACCATGTTGGGCTTTCTGTTTCCACTGGCCGGTCTCTCGGACGGTCGTCCCTCTGCCGCAGACTCTGACCTTTGCTGTCCCGCAGCAGCTCTCAGGAGCCGGGAAGGCTCGGGGGCACCGGAAGCCACAGGAAGGCCGCTGCAGGGATGCGCACAGTAGGTGCTTTATGGTGCTGCCCATCCTTCCCCTGCCACCTGCTGACTCTCTCTCTGTAGTCGGTACCTTCTCTCATCCCTCCAGTGGTGGCCGTGGGTTCCCTATTTTCCCATTTATTGGATGTGCTCCCTACTCTGTGGCTGCCCCCAGCCAGCTCTTGCCTCCGTTGATCAATCCTGTTCTTTTTCTTAATTAAAATAGATTCTTCCCTTCTCTTTCTTTCTTTCTTTTTTAAAAGATTTTATTTATTCATTCATGAGAGACACAGAGAGAGAGAGAGGCAGAGACACAGGCAGAGGGAGAAGCAGGCTCCATGCAGGGAGCCCGACGTGGGACTTGATCCCAGGACTCCAGGATCCTGCCCCAGGCCAAAGGCAGGTGCTAAACCACTGAGCCACCCAGGGATCTCCCCTTTTCTTTCTTTCCTTTTTTTTTTTTTAAGATTTTATTTATTCATGAGAGACACAGAGAGTTCCCTTTTCTTTCCTCTGCTTGTCCTCCAGTGGGCTTAATATATTTCCTGACTTTTTGAGTTTAATACTTACCTATTTTTTTCCCCTCCTTTTCGGCTAAAAGGGAAAAAAGCATTTAGAAGCACCCGTGAACACGTCTGGCCGAGTCCCGCGTGTGCGTGAGGCGTTGCTGGCCTCACCCCCACCCACCCCCCACCCCCACCCCAGGTCTGTAACCGCGGCTCTGGTTTGCTCGCCGACGTGGGAGCTCGTTAGCAGAGCGCTTTCCTCTCTTCCACACGGTCAGGAGTCCCGTTTAGCTGATGTGAACCGATTTCGATGCTTTGGTCCCATTGCTTTTAGGAAATTGGGGAATCGATGATGTCCGGTTTGGAGATACCGTGGACTGTCTTACGCTATTACAGATCATTTTTTTCCAAACTTTCTGTGGGCCCTTCCCTTTCTTCCAAGGTCCTGAATATAACAGCCCTTCAAGTCGGCCGTAAACCATGTTATTCTGACGCTCCGCATCCTCACCCGCTCCCGCCGGGGGGCCAGGGTGGGGGGTAGGTGAGCGGCAGGTGCTTGTCTGCGGCCTCCTTCCTTCTGCTGCTGTCTCTGCACCGGAGCCACCGCGGACTGCGGAGGTCGTGCTGGGGACCAGCAGGTTCAGAGAGAAGACCGGCCAGCAGGTCGGCAACATTACCTGATCTGAGGCTAATTCTGAAATCAGGCTTTCTGGTTGTTTGTCTGATGCACCCGAGCTAAGCCTGGCCTCAGCCCTCCCGAGCGTCTGCTTCTGCAGGGTACCGCGTAGTCTGGAATAGACTCCCTCACACGCGGAGAGTCTCCTCCTTGTGCCAGATGTTATTCTGCTCACGATGCTCGTGGCGACCGGTGCACTTCCTTGCCTGTGACCGTCCCCCTTTATTTACCTTCTCAGTGTTTTCTTCACTTTTACACTCTAGTGTGTCCTTTCAGGACCTACAGGGGCCACATCCTTTTGGGTGCTATTGTTTACTTCAAGGAATTTTAAGAACTCACGTTACTCTATTATAAAGTCTGAGAACAAGAAATACCTGTGGTTTTTCTTTTAAAGATTTTATTTATTTATTCATGAGGACACACAGAGAGAGGCAGAGACCCAGGCAGAGGGAGAAGCAGGATCCATGCAGGGAGCCCGACGCGGGACGCGGGACGCGGGACTCGATCCCGGGACCCCGGGGTCATGCCCTGGGCTGAAGGTAGATGCTCAACTGCTGAGCCACCCAGGGGGTCCCCGTTTTGTCATTATTCTATGCGATACCTCATTCGAGGCCACAGGATAGCTTCACTCCCAGTGACCCAGTCTGTCTGTAGGTTTTCCATTGGGATGTGAACTGTGGGGAAATGTTTACCTACTGACTGTTTAATCCAGCACATAACATTATTTTTTTAAAAGGAGCATTTGAGAATTTAAAAATAAGTAATGGATCACCATTTTGAATAACTAACACGAAACAAAATGGAGAAAGTAGCAAACTATCTCGTGGAGCCCTCTCTGTCCACCACTGTGTTCTAGGCACCTGCTTCCCACCCGGACAACGGGCATTGCCGGGTCCCTGCGTGAGGGTCCCACGTGGTCTGCTCACCTATGTGCCCTTACTTACATGCTAAGAATATCTAGAAGATTCAACTCTATGTCTCCGAAATCACTCCATACCTGCAGAGAGCCATGTTGCTTCTCAGTGACTGCTCGGTCGTCCAAGTACAGACGTGACAAATTTACTTAGGCAGCACTTTGTCCTTAGAGGGTACTGTCTGCCTTTCCTGCTCAAACACTTTTTATTTTGTGACCTTTCGTTCATAGAGCCTATTAGAGTCGGGTCAGAAGGCAGCCCGCAGCTCCACGTATCCATCTCAACAATTCTAGATTTCTGGCTGGAACCAGATGGGTTTGTTTTCTGTCTTGTGGATACCTCTGGTGGGGGGAGTTGCAGCCGTGGGGTCAGAGGGCCTGGGTTTGTGTCATGGTCTTGGATAAACCCATGAACATTTTGATTTGAGTCTCACTTGTCTGAGCATGAAGATGTCAGCTTTGCTTTCCCGGGGCCCTGGTGATGATGGCAGGATGTGTTTCATGTTAAAATACTTGGTTGGTGATGGTGATGAGGGTGACATGGTCCTTTGTCCCATTGAGGCCAGATCCGGGGACCCACACGTAGGATGGGGAGAGCCACATGGGGGCAGCCACTGGACTGTTCTGGAAACAGAATGCATGTAGGAGCCCTGTGTTCACCCACCTTCCCCCCATCACACCAGTCAGGTGCTGGGAAGATAGAGGCCCTGGAGAACATTCTAGACTTTTCTACTCTTGCTGCCCTAGCCACCTTTCTGTCATATCTTTTCTTTCCTCCTGAATTGGATCAGAATCCTTCCCTTGCTGATATGCCCTCCTGGTCTCTTTTTGATGTTATGGGTCTTTATATTTTTCTTTTTAAGATTTTATTTATGAGAGAGAGAGAGAGAGAGAACATGAGCAGGAGGAGAGGCAGAGGGAGAAGCAGCCTCCCCCCCACACCAGGCTTCATCCCAAGAGGACCTCAGGATCATGACCTGAGCCAAAGGCCGGTGCTTCACCAACTAAGACACCCAGGTGCCCCTGGGTTTTTATCTTTTTCCTCTTTTGTCGTATTTTCAGCGGTACTGAGATGACACAAAGATTGACATGTGAGCGCTCTCCTCTCTTGACCTGGGAGACTCCTGCCACTCCTCAAGGCTCCCAGCCCTGTGGGTGTGCCAGGGTCTGGGGTCTGGCTGCCCTGGGACACTATACCCCAGCATCCTATAAGCCTGCTGCTGTCCCTTCCTCTTATAAAATTGACTCTGAAACCAGGTGGAAGGTTTAGTATCTATTGATTTAGAAAGAATGTGCCAGATGACCAACAACAGGCCCAGGCAACCCAGGGTGCAGACAACTTGGATTTCCTATTGTCTTTAGAATCTTTGGAGAACTCGGGGCTGTGGGGAAACAAGACCACCAACAAGACTTGGGGGAGGATGTGGGTGGGTATTCCAGAGCCCTGTCCTCCTCAGCATGACCAGCCTCAGGGACACCAGGAAGCTCCTGATGGGAGAGGCTTCAGCTGGAGATGGTTCCTCCTCCCCTTGCTGCTGATAGAGCCAGACATCTGATCGTTGGGCCCACACCCAGCTGGGGGTGAGCTCCATTTCCCCCCCGCCCCGAGCCCCCGCAGCCCCTCACTCCGGGACGACGGTGTTTTGCAGGCCTGGGCGTCCGGCTCACAGGATGCGGGGACGGAACGCCACCAAGCTCAGCGTCTTTGTCCTGCTGGGCTTCCCCACGGCCCCTCAGCTGCAGTACGTGCTCTTCCTCGTCTTCCTGCTCACCTACCTCTTCGTCCTGGTGGAGAACCTCGTCATCATTGTCACCGTCCACCGCAGCGCCCCCCTCCACAGGCCCATGTACTACTTCCTGAGCACCCTGTCTGTCCTGGAGGTCTGGTACGTGTCTGACATCATCCCCAAGATGCTGGGGGGGTTCCTCCTGCAGCAGAAACTCATCTCCTTTGCTGGCTGCATGACCCAGCTCTACTTCTTCAGCTCCCTGGTGTGCACCGAATGCGTGCTCCTGGCCTCCATGGCCTACGACCGCTACGTGGCCATCTGCCACCCCCTGCGCTACCAAGTCATCATGACCACGGGGCTCTGCGTCCGGCTGGTGGCCTTCTCCTTCGTCAGCGGCTTCTCCATCTCTGTGATCAAGGTGTACTTTATCTCCAGGGCCACGTTCTGTGGCTCCAACGTCCTGAACCACTTCTTCTGTGACATTTCCCCCATCCTCAAGCTGGCCTGCACCGACTTCTCGACCGCGGAGCTGGTGGACTTCATCCTGGCCTTCATCATCCTGGTGTCGCCCCTGGTGGCCACCGTGCTGTCTTACGGGCACATCACCCTGGCCGTCCTGCGCATCCCCTCGGCCACGGGCCGCTGGAGGGCCTTCTCCACCTGCGCCTCCCACCTCACCGTGGTCACCATCTTCTACACGGCCTTACTTTTCATGTATGTCCGGCCCCAGGCCATCGATTCCCGGAGCTCCAACAAGCTCATCTCTGTTCTCTACACTGTCCTCACCCCGATAATCAACCCCTTGATCTACTGCCTGAGGAACAAAGAATTTAAGGCTGCCTTGAAAAAGGCTCTGGGCTTTGGTCAAGTTCCCACGTAGAGGGCATGCCCTGGCATTCTACTATTCTGGAACATAATCTGAAAAAATATATTTTCTCTGATGGGGCAATTTAGTTTGGAATAATGGGAATTCCCTCCATCATGACAAAGATTGCTCCCGCTTCCTATGTCTCCTTCAGCTCATGGAAGGAGCTCAGTACCAGAGGAGCTGGTGTACTTACACGACTAGTTTCTTCATTTTATATCCGAGCAAAGTGGAATTCGTGTTTTTTTTCATCCTTACCATTGCCCTGCGCGTTTCAGGAAAGAATCAAACATACCAGGTCATCTGAGGTGTTAAAGTCCTAATAATTGCAATGTTTTATAGAGTTAACTCTTGGGCAGCCCGGGTGGCTCAGCGGGTAGCACCGCCTGCAGCCCATGGCATGATCCTAGACACCCTGGATCGGGTCCCGTGTCGTGCTCTCTGTATGATGCCTGCTTCTCCCTCTGCCTGTGCCTCTGCGCCTCTCTCTGTGTGTCTCTATGAATAAATAAATAAAATCTTTTTAAAAAGTAAAGAGTTAACTCTTAGAGATGCCTCGGTGGCTCTGCAGTTCAGCATCTGCTTTGGGCTCAGGTCATGAACCCGGGTTCCTGGGATCGAGTCCTGCTCAGGGAGGAGCCTGCTTCTCCCTCTGCTGCTCCCCCTGCTTGTGCTATCTCTCAAATAAATAAATAAAATCTTAAAAAAAAAAAAGTCACAGTTTCAGGGGCACCTGAGTGGCTCAGTGGTTGAGTATGTATCTGCCTTCGGCTCAGAGCATGATCCTGGGGTAGAGATCGAGTCCCCCATCGTGCTCTCCTCAGGGAGCCTGCTTCTCCCTCTGCCTGTGTCTCTGCCCCTCTCTCTGTGTCTCTCATGAATAAATAAATTCTTTAAAAAAAAAAAGTTGACCCTTGGACTATGTGGTGAGATGAGCCTCAAGCGTCCCCACAGCAAACTCCGTCCAGGATCGTAAGAACCTATAGACTTGTGTTTAAACACACAATATTTCTTCTGCAAAGTCCTGAGCTAGCCACCAATCTCTCCTTTTTCTGGGCGTCAGCCCCTCACCCATCAGCTGCTGAAAGAATAAGACGCGATCTTGGTTGAGCTGTAATACAGGCAGGCGGGGACCATGTCTGGGGACCCTCGCAGTTCTACATGGTGCCTGGTGGGCAGTTGACAAACATTTGTTGAATTAGTTCCCCGAGGTACAAAAAGGACATTCTCAGTGTGGTCGTCAGGGAACAACCTGGAGCCTCTGGAGACCCCAGCCTCATCCCCCAGGGAGCCCTGCCCCAGGGCCACGAACAGGACCTGGCACCCTCGGAGTGAGTGTCCTGTGGGGCCGGGCACGCCGAGCCCCAGGTCAGATCCTCAGGATGTGCCCAGCGTGTGCCCAGACCCTTCAGACATTCCAGGTGACTCTGATCGTCTCCAGGCTTCCAAAGCCCCAGTCTGTTGGACGACTGGGACCAAGTAAGAGAACACGTGGGCAGGCACCCACACCATCAGGGCAGGACTGGGGACATGAGGAGGATGGAGGGGTCCGTGGAGACCAGCAGACAACCCCAGGGCGCAGACGGGACAGCCCCGCGGCCTCCTTGCCCTCCGCCCCCAGGGTCTGCAGCCACCAGCCCTCCTGGAGCCCTGGAGTGTAAAGATGCGCATAGGCCCTTTGTCCTCACTGGTCCTTATCAGGAATCCTGTAAAAAGTCCCAGAGTGATGGGCGCTGAGGAGGGCACTGGACGGGATGAGCACTGGGTGTTATTCTATTGGTTGGCAAACTGAACACCAATAAAAAATAAATTTATATAAAAAAAAATCTGGAGTTCAGGGGAGCGGGGACTGAGACCGAGTCCTGGAGCGTCTCTCACAGGCGGCGGGACGGGCTTCTGCACTCGGAGCAGCCCCGCCGCGCTGCCTGGGACTCTTGCCCCCGTCTTCGCTCACTTCTTTGCTGGTCTGTCCCGGTTTGGTGTCCTTGCTGGCCGGCCTCCTGCGTCAGGCCCGAGGTCCGTGCTGGAGGGACAGAGGATGGACACTCGCCCCCGGAGCCCAGCGAGGCGGGCATGGCCACCCGGGGCGACGGCCGCTCGGCAGCCAGAGGGGAGAGGGCGAGCCCATGGGGGGCTGCAGAGGCCCCCCCGGGGCCTGTTCAAGGTGAAGGGTGGTCAGGGGCCCAGGCGTGCTGGGCAGCGTCCGTGTCACCAAGGCCAGAGGCAGGGGCAGCTCGAGCGTGGGGAGCTCAGAGAGGCCGGTGCTGGCGCCCTGCGCTCACAGAGGGACACCTGAGGGGCAGGTGGGGGCAGCGCTGAGAGTGGCCCAGGCTGTGGCAGGCGGCAGATGGGGGATGGGGGGTTAGGATGGAGAGGATGACCAGGCCAGCGAGGGGAGGCCGTGGCGGAGGCTGCAGCTCTGGGAGGGGGGAGCACCGCCTGCCCCGCTGGGAAGCTCCTCGCAGAACCTTCTGTGGGTAGCAATCGGCCCGGGGCTGAGGGGGCTCCAGGGCACTTCCAGATTCCAGGGGAGGGGCCGGATGGAAAACAGCTTCTCAAGGAGACGGAGGACGGGGAGCTCGTCTGAAGGGCAGCAGGTGTTTCCTGGGCCCTGGGATTTGGAGACCATCTGGAAGCCCGAGGTTCCGGGAAATGCCATGAGATGGGCAAGATTAGGGCCCAGGGCCGAGGAATTGCACTCAGGCCAGGGGAGCGGTGGGGCTTCCCTGAGGCTCAGGACGGTAGTGGCAGTTGGGGTTTGGGGTGTTTGGTTTAAGGGTTCACGTATTTCATGTTCACATCAGGAGGAATCTGGCAAGCAGGGGCAGGGGCAGGTGGCAGGTGCAGGGGGCAGGGGGCAGATGCAGGGAGCAGGGGCAGGGGCTGGGGCAGGGCCTGGGGCTGGGCAGGCCTGTGGGAGGAGCGGGGCAGGGTGGGATTCCAGGGGAAGGGACGGGAGGGGCAGTGGTGAGGCACAGGGGAGGCCCCGCGGAGGTCCTGAGCAGGGGCGTCGGGACCCGCCTCGTGTCCTCCTGGGCCCTCTGGCTGCGGGCGGCCACCTGGGGGACGGGGACAGCTTGGGCGGGGTTGGCTCTGGCTCTGACCGGCAGCCGCTGTCCGCACCGACCCGCCCTCCCGCGAGCCAAAGCTCAGCGCAGCTGTGACCTGCCCGTCGCTGGGTGCAGGACCCGGGCTGGCCTGGGGGCGCGGCTCCAAGGTCAGGGACCCCGCCACCAACGTGTGTGCCCATCCAGCCAAACGGGGGCCACGGGGCCTGGGCTCCACAGACCTGCCCAGGGGCCCTCAGCCGGGGTGGGGGACCAGACTGGCCCCAGAGGCACAAGGACCCGCTAATTGGCATTGAGTCGCGTCGTCAGCTTGGCGGGGGTAATTGGGCCCTGGAGTCCCCGAGCTCCCGCAGAAAAGGCCACAGGCGGTCCCCCGGCAGCCTGCTTCTGCGGAGCGTGTGGGTCGCGCCGCGGGCAGCCTGGGCGTCGCTGGGCACGCGGAGAAGCCGGTCCTACCCCGCGGGCCGCCTCCGTCGCTCCGTGAGGCTTCCGGGGCCGCAGGTAGGAGGCAACAGTGTCCAAGCCCACGCCTGGCCCATTTCGCTGTGACGTTAGAGTAGGACGCTTACCCTGCGATGCGGCGGCGTGTGCGTGTGTGCTCGCGTGTGTGCACGCGCTGTGCCTCCCCGACCACAGATCTGCCCACACCCGCCCTGGGGCAGGGGCTCGGAGCGGGTCCCCTCTGCAGGACACCTCGTGGGGGAGGTGGCCTCACGGCAGCCGAGGGAAGGCCTGGGGACCCGCGGAACTGTCTCCGCCGTTGTCTATTCATGTCGAGTTACCCCGAAATGAGTTTATTTATTTATTTATTTATTTATTTATATTTAAATATTATTTATTTATGATAGTCACAGAGACAGAGAGAGAGAGAGAGGCAGAGACACAGGCAGAGGGAGAAGCAGGCTCCATGCACCGGGAGCCCGATGTGGGATTTGATCCCGGGTTTCCAGGATCACGCCCTGGGCCAAAGGCAGGAGCCAAACCGCTGCGCCACCCAGGGATCCCCTGAAAGTTTATTTAAAAAGAAAATACATCCGTTGTCCAAGAGCAGGGGAGGGGGAGCGCGCTTTCAAGGGGCCTGGATGTGTAAGTAAACTCGGGCTTCCACGGAGCTGATGGGTCTGGCACAAACGCGCCGGCTCCCTGGTGCTTCCCAGCGGGCTCACGGCGGCTGCGGCGCCCGGACACACAGGCTCCTGCCAACGTCGCTGTCCTGTGCACGTCGGAGCGTCCCCCAGGCTCCCCGAGTTCTGCTCCGCTCCCCCCCCCCCCCCCCCCCCGCCTCGGCTCCCGCTGGCTCCTCCACAGCTCTGGCTAGCCTCCTCTGCTGCCTTGAGGAGCCCCCGTGGCCTCCCGGGGGGTCCGCCCGGTGCCCTCCTCCCATCCAGCCACCTGAGCACCCCATCCCCGCCGGAGCACATAGCGCCCTTCACTCACCAGGTGGCCTCGATGACCCCAGGCCCGCTGGGGCCGGGCACCACAGCCCCTCCCTTCCCGGGAGCTTTCCCGACACGTGTCCCCTACCCAGGCTGGCTGGGACTTGCTCTGGTTGTCTGGTGGCCCCGACTTCTTGCTGAATTCCGTCTGCTCCTGCTCAGTGTCCTCTGCATGGACTTGAAGGGACCTTCCTGGTCTGTGGCAGATGCTGAGGCCTCTGGGGGTCACCCAGGGGCCCTGCTCTGCATGTGCCCACCGGAGGGTCCCTAAGTGAATATCACCCAGGGTCAGAGCTCTGAGTCCTGGTCCTGCCCCCACCCCCTCCCCGGGCGTCCTGCCCCTCTGTCTGCACGGCTGCTGCCTGGGCACCCGTCCTCGTGTTCCCGGTGTGGTTCCTCCCACGGGCCGGCCGCCCCAGGAGCATGTGCGTATGCATGTAGTGGTGGGTGTATGTCCACAAACGTATAGGGGTGTGTGTGTGCACCTGTGCATGTAGTGGTGTGTACATGCTCGCAGCATGTGTACGGTGGTGAGTGTATGGTGGCATGCATGTGCATGTGCACGGTTGTGTGCTGTGCTGTGTGCATGCATGTACGTGTATGGTGGCATGTGTGCAATGCTGTGTGTGTATATAGTGGTGCGTGCATTGCATACAGGTGTGTGTGCACACATGTGGGCAGTGGTGTGTGTAGAGTGGTGCGTGCTCATGTGTGTACAGTGCATGCATGCGCATAGTTGTGTATTGTGGTGTGTGCATGCCTGTGCGTACAGCGTGTACACGTGTGCCTGTGTACAGTGTGTGCATGTGTGTGCAAGTGTGTATGGTCCGTGCATGGAGTTTTGTGTGTGGTGTGTGGGTGTGCGTGTGAGTGTGCAGCACGGGTTGAGGTCAGGGCACGTCGGCCAGAGAATCGGGGCCCCTCCCTCACTGGCAGCAGCTCGCTTCTCCAGAGAGAGGTGGGCACGACCCCACTTTGCTGTACCAGGTTGTCCTCCCGTGGCGACCGTTCCATGCCCTGGTGCGACATAGCAGGGTTGGATCACCAGCCTTGACCATCTCTAAAATTTAGGGGGAAAATTAAACAAGGCTTCGTCATGACCGTCCTGACTGAGGTGGTGGCAGCAGTGGATGTCAGCGATGGCCAGGGCCCCAAGGCGGGTGTGTGCTTGTCAACAGGACCCCACGCCCTGCGGGACCAAGGGAGCAGGCCCGGCCGTCGCCACCCGTCCAGGCAGACGGCTCCGTTCCTCAGGCCCCGCGCACTCCTCCCCCGCCCCTCGTCTCTCCCGGCTCCGGCCCCATAACTCAAGCACCAGGGCCTCCTGCTCAGGAACGTGGACCCAAGTGTGTCACCACTAGGTCCACACCCAGCTGGGGTGAGCTCCGCTCCCCCCCCCCGAGCCCCCGCAGCCCCTCACTCCAGGATGACGGTGTTTTGCAGGCCCGGGCGCCCGGCTCACAGGATGCGGGGACGGAACGCCACCAAGGTCAGCGTCTTCGTCCTGCTGGGCTTCCCCACGGCCCCTCAGCTGCAGTACGTGCTCTTCCTCGTCTTCCTGCTCACCTACCTCTTCATCCTGGTGGAGAACCTCGTCATCATCGTCACCGTCCGCCGCAGCGCCCCCCTCCACAGGCCCATGTACTACTTCCTGGGCGCCCTGTCTGTCCTGGAGGTCTGGTACGTGTCCGTCATCATCCCCAAGATGCTGGGGGGGCTCCTCCTGCAGCAGAAACTCATCTCCTTTGCCGGCTGCATGACCCAGCTCTACTTCTTCAGCTCCCTGGTGTGCACCGAATGCGTGCTCCTGGCCTCCATGGCCTACGACCGCTACGTGGCCATCTGCCACCCCCTGCGCTACCAAGTCATCATGACCACGGGGCTCTGCGTCCGGCTGGTGGCCTTCTCCTTCGTCAGCGGCTTCTCCATCTCTATGATCAAGGTGTTCTTTGTCTCCAGGGCCACGTTCTGTGGCTCCAACGTCCTGAACCACTTCTTCTGTGACATTTCCCCCATCCTCAAGCTGGCCTGCACCGACTTCTCGACCGCGGAGCTGGTGGACTTCATCCTGGCCTTCATCATCCTGGTGTCGCCCCTGGTGGCCACCGTGCTGTCTTACGGGCACATCACCCTGGCCGTCCTGCGCATCCCCTCGGCCACGGGCCGCTGGAGGGCCTTCTCCACCTGCGCCTCCCACCTCACCGTGGTCACCATCTTCTACACGGCCATGATCTTCATGTACGTCCGGCCCCAGGCCATCGATTCCCGGAGCTCCAACAAGCTCATCTCTGCGGTGTACACTGTCCTCACCCCGATAATCAACCCCTTGATCTACTGCCTGAGGAACAAAGAATTTAAGGCTGCCTTGAAAAAGGCTCTGGGCTTTGGTCAAGTTCCCACGTAGAGGGCATGCCCTGGCATTCTACTCTTCTGGAACATAATCTGAAAAAATATATTTTCTCTGATGGGGCCATTTAGTTTGGAATAATGGGAATTCCCTCCATCATGACAAAGATTGCTCCCGCTTCCTTATGTCTCCTTCAGCTCATGGAAGGAGCTCAGTACCAGAGGAGCTGGTGTACTTACACAACTAGTTTCTTCATTTTTATCCGAGCAAAATGGAATTCGTGATTTTTTTCATCCTTACCATTGCCCTGCGCGTTTCAGGAAAGAATCAAACATACCAGGTCATCTGAGGTGTTAAAGTCCTAATAATTGCAATGTTTTATAGAGTTAACTCTTGGGCAGCCCGGGTGGCTCAGTGGGTAGCACCGCCTGCAGCCCATGGCATGATCCTAGACACCCTGGATCGGGTCCCGTGACGTGCTCTCTGTATGATGCCTGCTTCTCCCTCTGCCTGTGCCTCTGCGCCTCTCTCTGTGTGTCTCTATGAATAAATAAATAAAATCTTTTAAAAAAGTAAAGAGTCAACTCTTAGAGATGCCTGGGTGGCTCTGCAGTTCAGCATCTGCTTTGGGCTCAGGTCATGAACCCGGGGTCCTGGGATCGAGTCCTGCTCAGGGAGGAGCCTGCTTCTCCCTCTGCTGCTCCCCCTGCTTGTGCTATCTCTCAAATAAATAAATAAAATCTTTAAAAAAAAGTCACAGTTTCAGGGTCACCTGAGTGGCTCAGTGGTTGAGTATGTATCTGCCTTCGGCTCAGAGCATGATCCTGGGGTCGAGTTCGAGTCCCCCATCGTGCTCTCCTCAGGGAGCCTGCTTCTCCCTCTGCCTGTGTCTCTGCCCCTCTCTCTGTGTCTCTCATGAATAAATAAATTCTTTAAAAAAAAAAAGTTGACTCTTGGACTATGTGGTGACATGAGCCTCAAGCGTCCCCACAGCAAACTCCGTCCAGGATCGTAAGAACCTATAGACTTGTGTTTAAACACACAATATTTCTTCTGCAAAGTCCTGAGCTAGCCACCAATCTCTCCTTTTTCTGGGCGTCAGCCCCTCACCCATCAGCTGCTGAAAGAATAAGACGCGATCTTGGTTGAGCTGTAATACAGGCAGGCGGGGACCATGTCTGGGGACCCTCGCAGTTCTACATGGTGCCTGGTGGGCAGTTGACAAACCTTTGTTGAATTAGTTCCCCGAGGTACAAAAAGGACATTCTCAGTGTGGTCGTCAGGGAACAACCTGGAGCCTCTGGAGACCCCAGCCTCATCCCCCAGGGAGCCCTGCCCCAGGGCCACGAACAGGACCTGGCACCCTCGGAGTGAGTGTCCTGTGGGGCCGGGCACGCCGAGCCCCAGGTCAGATCCTTAGGATGTGCCCAGCGTGTGCCCAGACCCTTCAGACATTCCAGGTGACTCTGATCGTATCCAGGCTTCCAAAGCCCCAGTCTGTTGGACGACTGGGACCAAGTAAGAGAACACGTGGGCAGGCACCCACACCATCAGGGCAGGACTGGGGACATGAGGAGGATGGAGGGGTCCGTGGAGACCAGCAGACAACCCCAGGGCGCAGACGGGACAGCCCCGCGGCCTCCTTGCCCTCCGCCCCCAGGGTCTGCAGCCACCAGTCCTCCTGGAGCCCTGGAGTGTAAAGATGCGCATAGGCCCTTTGTCCTCACTGGTCCTTATCAGGAATCCTGTAAAAAGTCCCGGAGTGATGGGCGCTGACGGAGGGCTACTGGACGGGATGAGCACTGGGTGTTATTCTATAGGTTGGCAAACTGAACACCAATAAAAAATAAATTTATATAAAAAAAAAATCTGGAGTTCAAGGGAGCGGGGGCTGAGACCGAGTCCTGGAGCGTCTCTCACAGGCGGCGGGACGGGCTTCTGCACTCGGAGCAGCCCCGCCGCGCTGCCTGGGACTCTTGCCCCCGTCTGCGCTCACTTCTTTGCTGGTCTGTCCCGGTTTGGTGTCCTTGCTGGCCGGCCTCCTGTGTCAGGCCCGAGGCCCGTGCTGGAGGGACAGAGGATGGACACTCGCCCCCGGAGCCCAGCGAGGCAGGGCATGGCCACCCGGGGCGACGGCCGCTCGGCAGCCAGAGGGGAGAGGGCGAGCCCATGGGGGGCTGCAGAGGCCCCCCCCGGGGCCTGTTCAAGGTGAAGGGTAGTCAGGGGCCCAGGCGTGCTGGGCAGCGTCCGTGTCACCAAGACCAGAGGCAGGGGCAGCTCGGAGCGTGGGGAGCTCAGAGAGGCCGGTGCTGGCGCCCTGCGCTCACAGAGGGACACCTGAGGGGCAGGTGGGGGCAGCGCTGAGAGTGGCCCAGGCTGTGGCAGGCGGCAGATGGGAGATGGGGGGTTAGGATGGAGAGGATGACTCCAGGGGAGGGGCCGGATGGAAAACAGCTTCTCAAGGAGACGGAGGACGGGGAGCTTGTCTGAAGGGCAGCAGGTGTTTCCTGGGCCCTGGGATTTGGAGACCATCTGGAAGCCCGAGGTTCCGGGAAATGCCATGAGATGGGCAAGATTAGGGCCCAGGGCCGAGGAATTGCACTCAGGCCAGGGGAGCGGTGGGGCTTCCCTGAGGCTCACGACGGTAGGGCAGTTGGGGTTTGGGGTGTTTGGTTTAAGGGTTCACGTATTTCATGTTCACATCAGGAGGAATCTGGCAAGCAGGGGCAGGGGCAGTTGGCAGGTGCAGGGGGCAGGGGGCAGATGCAGGGAGCAGGGGCAGAGGCTGGGGCAGGGCCTGGGGCTGGGCAGGCCTGTGGGAGGAGCGGGGCAGGGTGGGATTCCAGGGGAAGGGACGGGAGGGGCAGTGGTGAGGCACAGGGGAGGCCCCGCGGAGGTCCTGAGCGGGGGCGTCGGGACCCGCCTCGTGTCCTCCTGGGCCCTCTGGCTGTGGGCGGCCACCTGGGGGACGGGGACAGCTCAGGCGGGGTAGGCTCTGGCTCTGACCGGCAGCGCTGTCCGCACCGACCCGCCCTCCCGGGAGCCAAAGCTCAGCGCAGCCGTGACCTGCCCGTCACTGGGTGCAGGACCCGGGCTGGCCTGGGGGCGCGGCTCCAAGGTCAGGGACCCCGCCACCAACGTGTGTGCCCATCCAGCCAAACGGGGGCCACGGGGCCTGGGTTCCACAGACCTGCCCGGGGGCCCTCAGCCGGGGTGGGGGACCAGACTGGCCCCAGAGGCACAAGGACCCGCTAATTGGCAGTGAGTCGCGTCGTCAGCTTGGCGGGGGTAATTGGGCCCTGGAGTCCCCGAGCTCCCGCAGAAAAGGCCACAGGCAGTCCCCCGGCAGCCTGCTTCTGCGGAGCGTGTGGGTCGTGCCGCGGGCAGCCTGGGCGTCGCTGGGCACGCGAGAAGCCGGTCCTACCCCGCCGGCCGCCTCCGTTGCTCCGTGAGGCTTCCGGGGCCGCAGGTAGGAGGCAACAGTGTCCAAGCCCACGCCTGGCCCATTTCGCTGTGACGTTAGAGTAGGACGCTTACCCTGCGATGCGGCGGCGTGTGCGTGTGTGCTCGCGTGTGTGCACGCGCCTGTGCCTCCCCGACCACAGATCTGCCCACACCCGCCCTGGGGCAGGGGCTCAGAGCGGGTCCCCTCTGCACGACGCCTCCTGGGGGAGGTGGCCTCACGGCAGCCGAGGGAAGGCCTGGGGACCCGCGGAACTGTCTCCGCCGTTGTCTATTCATGTCGAGTTACCCCGAAATGAGTTTATTTATTTATTTATTTATTTATTTATTTATTTTTAAATTTTTATTTATTTATGATAGTCACAGAGACAGAGAGAGAGAGAGAGGCAGAGACACAGGCAGAGGGAGAAGCAGGCTCCATGCACCAGGAGCCCGACGTGGGATTTGATCCCGGGTCTCCAGGATCGCGCCCTGGGCCAAAGGCAGGCGCCAAACCGCTGCGCCACCCAGGGATCCCCTGAAAGTTTATTTAAAAAGAAAATACAGCCGTTGTCCAAGAGCAGGGGAGGGGGAGCGCGCTTTCAAGGGGCCTGGATGTGTAAGTAAACTCGGGCTTCCACGGAGCTGATGGGTCTGGCACAAACGCGCCGGCTCCCTGGCGCTTCCCAGCGGGCTCACGGCGGCTGCGGCGCCCGGACACACAGGCTCCTGCCAACGTCGCTGTGCTGTGCACGTCGGAGCGTCCCCCAGGCTCCCCGAGTTCTGCTCCGCTCCCCCCCCCCCCCCCCCCCCCCCCCCCGGCCTCGGCTCCCGCTGGCTCCTCCACAGCTCTGGCTAGCCTCCTCTGCTGCCTTGAGGAGCCCCCGTGGCCTCGCGGGGGGTCCGCCCGGTGCCCTCCTCCCATCCAGCCACCTGAGCACCCCGTCCCCGCCGGAGCACATAGCGCCCTTCACTCACCACGTGGCCTCGATGACCCCAGGCCCGCTGGGGCCGGGCACCACAGCCCCTCCCTTCCCGGGAGCTTTCCCGACACGTGTCCCCTACCCAGGCTGGCTGGGACTTGCTCTGGTTGTCTGGTGGCCCCGACTTCTTGCCGAATTCCGTCTGCTCCTGCTCAGTGTCCACTGCATGGACTTGAAGGGACCTTCCTGGTCTGTGGCAGATGCTGAGGCCTCTGGGGGTCACCCAGGGGCCCTGCTCTGCATGTGCCCACCGGAGGGTCCCTAAGTGAATATCACCCAGGGTCAGAGCTCTGAGTCCTGGTCCTGCGCCCTCCCCCTCCCCGGGCGTCCTGCCCCTCTGTCTGCACGGCTGCTGCCTGGGCACCCGTCCTCGTGTTCCCGGTGTGGTTCCTCCCACGGGCCGGCCGCCCCAGGAGCATGTGCGTATGCATGTAGTGGTGGGTGTATGTCCACAAACGTATAGGGGTGTGTGTGTGCACCTGTGCATGTAGTGGTGTGTACATGCTCGCAGCATGTGTACGGTGGTGAGTGTATGGTGGCATGCATGTGCACGTGCACGGTTGTGTGCTGTGCTGTGTGCATGCATGTACGTGTATGGTGGCATGTGTGCAATGCTGTGTGTGTATATAGTGGTGCGTGCATTGCATACAGGTGTGTGTGCACACATGTGGGCAGTGGTGTGTGTAGAGTGGTGCGTGCTCATGTGTGTACAGTGCATGCATGCGCATAGTTGTGTATTGTGGTGTGTGCATGCCTGTGCGTACAGCGTGTACATGTGTGCCTGTGTACAGTGTGTGCATGTGTGTGCAAGTGTGTATGGTCCATGCATGGAGTTTTGTGTGTGGTGTGTGGGTGTGCGTGTGAGTGTGCAGCACGGGTTGAGGTCAGGGCACGTCGGCCAGAGAATCGGGGCCCCTCCGTCACTGGCAGCAGCTCGCTTCTCCAGAGAGAGGTGGGCACGACCCCACTTTGCTGTACCAGGTTGTCTTCCCGTGGCGACCGTTCCATGCCCTGGTGCGACATAGCAGGGTTGGATCACCAGCCTTGACCATCTCTAAAATTTAGGGGGAAAATTAAACAAGGCTTCGTCATGACCGTCCTGACTGAGGTGGTGGCAGCAGTGGATGTCAGCGATGGCCAGGGCCCCAAGGCGGGTGTGTGCTTGTCCACAGGACCCCACGCCCAGCGGGACCAAGGGAGCAGGCCCGGCCGTCGCCACCCGTCCAGGAGACGGCTCCGTTCCTCAGGCCCCGCGCACTCCTCCCCCGCCCCTCGTCTCTCCCAGCTCCGGCCCCGTAACTCAAGCACCAGGGCCTCCTGCTCAGGAACGTGGACCCAATTGTGTCACCACTAGGTCCACACCCAGTTGGGGTGAGCTCCGTTTCCCCCCTCCCCCGACCCCCCGCAGCCCCTCACTCCCGGACGACGGTGTTTTGCAGTCCCAGGCGCCCGGCTCACAGGATGCGGGGACGGAACGCCACCAAGGTCAGCGTCTTCGTCCTGCTGGGCTTCCCCACGGCCCCTCAGCTGCAGTACGTGCTCTTCCTCGTCTTCCTGCTCACCTACCTCTTCATCCTGGTGGAGAACCTGGTCATCATCGTCACCGTCCGCCGCAGCGCCCCCCTCCACAGGCCCATGTACTACTTCCTGGGCGCCCTGTCTGTCCTGGAGGTCTGGTACGTGTCTGACATCGTCCCCAAGATGCTGGGGGGACTCCTCCTGCAGCAGAAACTCATCTCCTTTGCCGGCTGCATGACCCAGCTCTACTTCTTCAGCTCCCTGGTGTGCACCGAATGCGTGCTCCTGGCCTCCATGGCCTACGACCGCTACGTGGCCATCTGCCACCCCTTGCGCTACCAAGTCATCATGACCACGGGGCTCTGCGTCCGGCTGGTGGCCTTCTCCTTCGTCAGCGGCTTCTCCATCTCTGTGATCAAGGTGTGCTTTATCTCCAGGGCCACGTTTTGTGGCTCCAACGTCCTGAACCACTTCTTCTGTGACATTTCCCCCATCCTCAAGCTGGCCTGCACCGATTTCTCGACCGCGGAGCTGGTGGACTTCATCCTGGCCTTCATCATCCTGGTGTCGCCCCTGGTGGCCACCGTGCTGTCTTACGGGCACATCACCCTGGCCGTCCTGCGCATCCCCTCGGCCACGGGCCGCTGGAGGGCCTTCTCCACCTGCGCCTCCCACCTCACCGTGGTCACCATCTTCTACACGGCCATGATCTTCATGTACGTCCGGCCCCAGGCCATCGATTCCCGGAGCTCCAACAAGCTCATCTCTGCGGTGTACACTGTCCTCACCCCGATAATCAACCCCTTGATCTACTGCCTGAGGAACAAAGAATTTAAGGCTGCCTTGAAAAAGGCTCTGGGCTTTGGTCCATCTTCACGGTAGGACAACCGAACGTCCTGAAACCTAATTTGTAGCGATGATGAACCGCTATCTTAGGTGGCATTTCATGCTTTTTAACGTAAGTCTTCAATGAAATTTAGCAAGCTGTAATACCACGCACAGATAAGAAACCCTCAACAGCTTTCATTTCCATAAAGGGTAGCAGTCCGTTTGGGTGGTTTTTTAAAGTTTTTTATTTATTTATGATAGTCACAGAGACAGAGAGAGGCAGAGACACAGGCAGAGGGAGAAGCAGGCTCCATGCACCGGGAGCCCAACATGGGATTCGATCCCGGGTCTCCAGGATCGTGCCCTGGGCCAAAGGCAGGCGCTAAACTGCTGCGCCACCCAGGGATCCCCGTTTGGGTGTTTTTGAGGGTCTTGTGCATGCAGTGGTGCGGATGCTTTTATGTTCCTTTCATTCAGCGTGATGCTTGAGTGAATCCTGGATGTTAACTGCATGTAGCAATGATGCGTGCACATCCTGTAGAGCATTGCACTGTGTGAACGTATCACATGCACCTACACGTTGGTTGTGTGGACAGTGTTACACACAAAGCCCATTATTACTATGGCCGGTACTGCTGTAAGCATTTGAACTAATTTTTTTTTTTTTTTCTGACATGCATTCAGTTTGCCTAGGCTAGATAGAGATACGCACAGGTGACACAATACCTGCTGCAACACAAAGTATGCGTTTGGGCGGTTTTAGTAGAAACTGCCAAACTTGTTCTCCCGGGGCGGATACACCAACTTTCGCTCCCATGAGCAGTGTGGAGGGTCTGAGCAGCCTGGAGCACACCCTCCCCATCCCCGACCCTTGGTGCTCTATTTCTCAGTGCAGCCGTTCTGCTGGCGTCATAGTGGGATCTGGCCGCACTTTAAACTCTAGTTCCCTGATGACAAATGCGGAGTGCCCCTGTGATGCTCGCGGTCTGCTGTCCTTCTCGGGTGCCCGTCACCATGGCGTCACCTAGTCTTATATCTAGTTGCCGTTTCTGTTTAACGCAAGGACATTCTTACGTAGTCTGGACACATGCCTCAATTGTCGCATTTACTGTGAAAATGTCCAAGCTTCTGGGCTTGCCTTCTCATTCCCATAAGGGCATTTTTAATTTATTTATTTTTTAAAGATTTTATTTATTCATGAGAGGGACGCAGAGAGAGAGAGGCAGAGACACAGGCAGAGGGAGGAGCAGGCTCCCTGCAGGGAGCCAGATGTGGGACTCGATCCCGGGACTCAGGGATCACGTCCTGGGCCGAAGGCAGACACTCAACCGCCGAGCCACCCAGGTGTCCCCCATAAGGGTGTTTCTTTAATGAGGAACACTGCTCTATTATGACATCTAGCTTGTCCATTCTCTCCCTTTATACTTGGCTTATTTTCCATTTAAGAAGTGCTTGCCTATTCTAAGCCATAAAGATAATTTAATTCCTATTAATTCTAGATCCTCTTTAATTCTAGAAGCTTTGCTGTTTTACCTTTCATGTCTAGATTTACAACCCATCTGAAATCGGTTTTTATTGATGGTATGTGATACACGTTAAAATTCATTGTTTTCTATAAGGATATCGATTGACCCAGCGCCCGCCCTGTATTGAGAAGATCCTGCCTTCTCCTCTGCGCTGTCACCCTTTCCATAAACCAAAGGTCTAGCTGTCTGCCCACCCATCTGTCCATCCATCCTCTTCTTTTCAGACTCCTTGTTCTATTCCATTTGTCTATGTGTCTGTTGCTGCACCAAGGCCAGGCTGTTGTAGTTACTATAGTTTTTTTTATATCCTGATATCTGGTATTAAATGCTCCATCCTTGTTCTTGTTTTTCAAGACCACCTTGGTTGTTCTTAGCCCTTCCCAAATGGGTGGGTGGGTGGGGATATAAAACTGAGAAATGGCCTGAAATCGGGGATCCCTGGGTGGCTCAGTGGTTTAGCACCTGCCTTCGGCCCAGGGTGTGATCCTGGAGTCCTGGGATTGAGTCCCACGTCGGGCTCCCTGCATGGAGCCTGATTCTCCCTCTGTCTGTGTCTCTGCCTCTGTGTGTGTGTCTCGTGAATAAATAAATAAAATCTTTAAAAAAAAAAACCTGAGAATTGGTCTGAAATTTGTTGGATTCTTATTGGGCTTGTAATGAATCTATAGATCAACCTGGAGAGAACGGTCACCTTTACGATTTTGGGGCTCCTAATCTAAGAGCAAGGCACAGTCCTGTATTCACATACGACTTCCTCAACTTCTCAGTACTATTTTGTGATTTTTCAGCGTATCTATCATCTGCATATTTCTGCATATATTTGAGTTTGAGTTTTTTTTTAAACTAACACAAATGGTAGCTTTTATTTTTAATTTTTTAAATTAAAAAATTATCTCTGTTCCTTCATTCCTGGTACATATAACATGATCTTTAAACTTTCTTTTTGAAACAGTTATAGATTTTCAAGAAGTTGCAGACAAATACAGAGGGAGGTTCTCTGTGTCCTTTGCCTAGCCTTCACTGCTGGCACCATCCTGCATGACCAGTTCAGCATCAATACCAGGACATTTACTTCGATGGAACCCACAGAACATATTCACATCCCACTATGGGAAATGGGAAATTCACCCATTTCCCTGGTGATGGGTGACGCTGAGTGTCTTTCCGTGTGTCTGGTGGCCATCTGGATGTCTTGTCAGAGACAAAGTCCATTCATGTCTTCTGCTCATCTGCAGTTGGATCATATACGTGTGCTCATCTGTGGGTGCCTGTGTGCATGTAGCTCCATAGTTTTATCACCCGTGTGGCTTTGTGGACTACCACCTTCACAGGATGTGGAATGTTTCCATCACCACAAGACACATCCTTGATGTCCTAGCCTCTGGCTACCGCTAATCTGCTCTCTGTCTCTATGTTGTTATTTCAAGGATGTTTCATGAACGCAATCATAATCTATTTGAGGTTGGTTCTCTCTATTCAACAAAATACCGCTGTTTCCACCAGCAGTAAGCAAGTGAGCGGTTTTTGCAAGTTCCCCAGCATCGGGATCATCACCATGTCTTGCTTAGCGTTTCTGGGAGGTGCGTAGTGACATCTCATTGCGGGTTTATTTTACATTTTTCTAACTGCTAATGATGTTGAGCATCCTTTCCTGTGCTTATTGGCCATCTGTGTGTCCTATTCAATGAAGTCTGTTCAAATCTCTTTCCTAACCTCTCTTTCTCTCTCTTATTTTTCAAGATTTGAGAGTGAGAGAGAGAGAGAGAGAGAGAGAGGAGAGCAGGGGGAGGGGCACAAGGAGAGAGAGAATCTCAAGCAGACTCCATGCTGAGTGGGAAGCCCCACATAGGGCTTGATCCCAGGATCCTGAAATCATGACATGAGCTGAAGCCAAGAGTTGGATGCTTAACTGACTGAGCCACCTGGGCACACCTCCCGTTTCCTAAGTGGATTGTTTCTGAATGTTCAGTTTTGAGAGCTGTTTACATATTCTGGACCCAAGTCCTTTGTCAGATCGCACACCTTTTCTCCATCTGACACCTGCCTTTCCATTTGTGTAGGGTCACTGATGGAAGCATTTCAATTTTGCTTAGTTCCAATGTACCACATTTTCCTTTTGTGTATCATGCTCTTGAAGCCAAGTCCAAGATTTCTTCCCCTGACCCTTGGTCCTGAAGGTTTTGTTCTATGACTGTTTTCTAAAAGCTGTATAGTTTTACATTTACATTTAGGTCTGTAATCTATTTTAATTTTTGCATGTGGTGTGAAGATCATATCAAGGTTCATTTGTGTGTGTGTGTCCATGTTCGTCCAGTTTCTGCAACACCACTGTGCAAGAAGCGATCCTTCCTTTACTGAATCGCATTTGAATCTTCGTAAAACATCAGTTGAGAATATTTGTGTTGGTTTATTTCTGGTCCTGCATTCTGTTCCGTTGATCTGTGCGTCTGTCCCTCCACCAACATGCATGGGCTTGAGAAATGTTGCTATTTACTAAATTCTTAACATAGCAAGAATGATTGCTTCCCTTCATTCTTTCTTCTTTTTCAAAATGAATGTGGCTATTCTAGGGTCTATATGTTTCCTTATAAATTTTATAATAAGCTTGTTTATGTGTACAAAGAATCTTGATGGAGTTTTAGTAAGAATTGCATTGAACCTACAGATCATTTTGGGGAGAATTGGTGTTGTTGCCTGCTGAGTCTTCCAACCCAGGGACATAGCAAATCTCTCCGATGATTGATGTTTTCTCTGACTTCTTACTCTGGTGGATTGTGGTTTCCAGAACACATATCCTATATATGCCTTGTTAGATTATACCCATGTAGTACGCTTTTTTTTTTTTCCTGGAGCAATTACAAACAGTACTGCATTTTTAAATTTCAGCCTCCAATTACTTGCTGTTAGTATACAGAAAGGCAGATTTTTGTGTGTTGACCTTGTAACCTGCAGCCTCACAGACCTCATGTATTAGTTCTTGGGGACTTGGGCGTACATTGCTTTGGATTTTCTACATAGCCAACCATGTTATCTGTGAATAAAGGCAGTCTAATTTCTTCCCTTTTCTTCTTCCTTTCCTATCCTTTCTACTCCTGCCTTATTGTACGGTCTAGGATGCCAGGGCTGTTGAATGAGAGCAGGGATGGTGGGTATCTTTGCTGTTTCCTCTCTTACAAGGATTAGAAGGAAGGCATCAGCCCATCACCATCGAGTGTGATGTCAGCCATGGGATTTGCAGACATTCTTTACCAAGTTGAATGAAGCAGCTCTCCCTTTATTCCCTGCTTGCTAGGTTTGGTTTAAAAAAAAAATCAATGAATGAGCGTTGTTATCTTGTCAAATGCTTCTTCTACTGCAGGGGTTCTGATCACTGATTCTTCTTCACCTGTTAAGGTGGATTGTAGTGACTGACTTTTGAATAGAAAGTCGGCCTTGCATCCTTTAAACAAATCCCATTTGGTGGTGGTGTAGTCTTCATTTTATTCATTGCTGGATTCAATTTGCTAAGGTTTTGCTGAGGATTTTGGGGTCTAAGTTCAAGAGAAATATTGGTCTATAATGTTATTTTCATTTTTTTGTGCTATCCTTGCCCATCTGAGTATCATAAAATGGGCTGGGAGCATTCGCTCTTCTTCTGTTTTCCAGAGGAGACTCTATAAAGTTAAATCTTTAAGTGTTTGACAAAATTCTCCACTGAAATCATCTGGGCCTGGAAATTTCCCTTTTGGGGCAGGGGAGGTGGGGGAAATTATAAAATTACAAATTCAATTTGGATAACTTAGGTTATCAAATCATTGTTAGGGCTTATGTCTCTTTTCCGTTTTGTTTCTTCCCTCTGCTTCTTTTGTCTTGCCTTATGGTTGGAAACCTTTTCACTTTCTAGAGACCCATCAAGATTAGTTCCATCATAATAATAGTTCAATTTCCTTATGAGGTGGTGTTTTGGTTAGTGCCATTCTGTATCCTATGGTTTCCTTACCGGTTGCTCTGGATGTGGCCGTGCATACCTGTGACCTATCACAACCTGTCATATCACTGCTTTACCACTTTGGGTGAATAGTCAACTTCTGTTGACATCCTTGTGCCTGCCCCACTTTCTAAATGTGAATGCTCTGAGTGTTTCCTCCATGCACAGCAAACATGCTTCAACCATCTGATGTGATCTGAGCAGCTCATGATGAAAGGTCATTTAACCCTATGCCATGGTTTTCCCTTCATTCTAAAGTTCCCATTCTCCTCTTGCCACCATCTTCTTTGCACTCGCAAGCTCCCGTAGCCACGCTTTAGGGTGGGGTCTGATGGAAGCAAAGTCTCTCAGTGTTCCTTCACCTCAGAATGTCTTTGTTTCCCCCCCTTTACACCTGAAGCACAGCTATGCTGGATGCAGGAGTCCCAGTCCAGGGGCTCATTCTTCCTCTGTGTTGATGGACAGTCCCCCCAGTGTCACCAGCTGAACCCAGCAAGAGTCTGCCAACCAGTGGTTGGGGAAAGTAAAAGAGGAACACTTCCCACATAATTTCATGAATCCAGTATTATCCTGATAGAATAATCTTACAAAGACAGTCCAGATTGAAAACTACAGCCCATCTCTCTCATGAATATACATGAAAAATTCTTTTAAAATATTTGCAAATAGGGTCCGGCAATATACCAAAAGCATGAGACAATCTGACCATGTGGTGTTTAGTAGGATTCAAGACTGGTTCAATATTCAAAAGCCAATCAGTGAGATCCACTGTATTAATAGGCTGGAGCAGAAGTTACATGCCTCTATCCATAGATGCAGGAAAACGGTTTAACAGTATCTAACATCATCCACGCTAACAATTCTCAGAAAACAAAGAACCGAGGAGCTGCTCCAACTTCATAAAGAGCATTTATAAATCTCCCGGAGTTAGCATTACACTTTGCCAAAAACTGAGTGTTTTCCCCTAAGAATGCAAGGAGGTGGGGCTCTTGCCACTGCCGTCCAACACAGAACTAGAAGTTCTGTCCAGTGTAATAAAGACAGGGGAAGAAGTGAGGGGCATCCAGGCTGGAAAGAATGAAATAAAACCGTTCCTACTTATAGATGACATGACTGTCTGCACAGGAAGTCCCCAGGATTCTGTACAACATCTTCTAGAACTAACAGTGTATTCAGCAAGGCCACAGAATACACACTAAGCATACAAAAGCCAGTTGTGTTCTTATGTACCAGCAATGAACACAAGTGAAACAAAATTTAAAATACCATTTGATTTCCCCTAAGATCGGGAACAAGACAGGGATGTCCACTATCACCACTTCTATTCAACATAGTACTGGAAGTCCTAGCCTCAGCACTCAGACAACAAAAAGAAATAAATGCATTCAAATTGGCAAAGAAGAAGTCAAACTCTCCCTCTTCGCCAATGACATGATACTCTACCTAGAAAACCCAAAAGCCTCCACCCCAAGATTGCTAGAACTCATACAGCAATTTGGTAGCGTGGCAGGATACAAAATCAATGCCCAGAAATCAGTGGCATTTCTATACACTAACAATGAGACTGAAGAAAGAGAAATTAAGGAGTCAATCCCATTTACAATTGCACCCAAAAGCATAAGATACCTAGGAATAAACCTAACCAAAGAGGTAAAGGATCTATACCCTAAAAACTATAGAACACTTCCGAAAGAAATTGAGGAAGACACAGAGAGATGGAAAAATATTCCATGCCCATGGATTGGCAGAACTAATATTGTGAAAATGTCAATGTTACCCAGGGCAATTTACACGTTTAATGCAATCCCTATCAAAATACCATGGACTTTCTTCAGAGAGTTGGAACAAATTATCTTAAGATTTGTGTGGAATCAGAAAAGACCCCGAATAGCCAGGGGAATTTTAAAAAAGAAAACCATATCTGGGGGCATCACAATGCCAGATTTCAGGTTGTACTACAAAGCTGTGGTCATCAAGACAGTGTGGTACTGGCACAAAAACAGACACATAGATCAATGGAACAGAACAGAGAATCCAGAGGTGGGCCCTCAAGTTTATGGTCAACTAATATTCGATAAAGGAGGAAAGACTATCCACTGGAAGAAAGACAGTCTCTTCAATAAAT
Source organism: Canis lupus dingo (assembly GCF_003254725.2). NCBI lineage: Eukaryota > Metazoa > Chordata > Mammalia > Carnivora > Canidae > Canis > Canis lupus. The sequence continues at coordinate 50,157,199 of NC_064267.1, read as the reverse complement.
GGTGCTGGGAACACTGGACATCCACATGCAGAAGAATGAAACTAGACCACTCTCTTGCACCAGACACAAAGATAAACTCAAAATGGATGAAAGATCTAAATGTGAGACAAGATTCCATCAAAATCCTAGAGGAGAACACAGGCAACACCCTTTTTGAACTCAGCCACAGTAACTTCTTGCAAGATACATCCACGAAGGCAAAAGAAACAAAAGCAAAAATGAACTCTTGGGACTTCATCAAGATAAGAAGCTTTTGCACGGCAAAGGATACAGTCAACAGAACTAAAAGACAACCTACAGAATGGGAGAAGAGATTTGCAAATGACGTATCAGATCAAGGGCTAGTTTCCAAGACCTATAAAGAACCTATTAACCTCAACAGCAAAGAAACAAGCTAACTCTGGGAAACGAACTAGGGGTGGTAGAAGGGGAGGAGGGCGGGGGGTGGGAGTGAATGGGTGACGGGCACTGGGGATTATTCTGTATGTTAGTAAATTGAACACCAATAAAAAATAAATTAAAAAAAATAAAATATAATCACCCTAAAAAAAAACAGTAAAAAAAAAAAAAACCTAAATGCAGGGTCCCTGGGGGGCTCAGCGGTTGAGCATCTGCCTTCGGGGTCCTGGGATCGAGTCCCACATCGGGGTCCCTGCAGGGAGCCTGCTTCTCCCTCTACCTGTGTCTCTGACTCTCTCCCTCTGTCTCTCTTGAATAAATAAATAAAATCTTTAAAAAAAAAACAAAAACAAAAACCTAGATGCAGAAGCCAGACAATAGAAGACCAAAATATCACCTTTAAAGGGAAATCCTGGATTAGATCCTGGACCAGAAAGATCTGTGGAAAAGCTGATGAAATTCAAATAAGATCTGTGGATTGGTGTATTGTATCGTGTTGTGAATCTCCTGCTCTCTGTCTTTGTACTGTGGTTAGCAGGCCAGTAATAGCATCAGGGGAAGCTGGACAAAGGGTATATGGGAACTCTCTATTTTGGCAACCTGCCCGTAAGTCGAAAGTCATTTCAAAATTTAAATGTCTCCTTTATTACTAATAAAGCTCTTATTAGAAAATAAAAAAAAGAAACAAACAATCCAATCATAAAACGTGCAGGAGACATGAAGAGAAATCTCACAGAGGAAGACATTGACATGGCCAATACGCACATGAGGAAATGCTCCGCATCACTTGCCATCAGGGAAATACAAATCAAAACCACCATGAGATCCCACCTCACAGCAGTGAGAATGGGGAAAATTAACAAGGCAGAAAACCACAAATGTTGGAGAGGATGCAGAGAAAAGGGAACCCTCTTACACTGTTGGTGGGAATGTGAACTGGTGCAGCCACTCTGGAAAACTGTGTGGAGGTTCCTCAAAGAGTTAAAAATAGACCTGCCCTACGACCCAGCAATTGCACTGCTGGGGATTTACCCCAAAGATACAGATGCAGTGAAACGCCGGGACACCTGCACCCCGATGTTTCTAGCAGCAATGTCCACAATAGCCACCCTGTGGAAGGAGCCTCGGTGTCCATCGAAAGATGAATGGATAAAGAATATGTGGTTTATGTACACAATGGAATATTCCTCAGTGATTAAAAACGACGAATACCCACCATTTGCTTCAACGTGGATGGAACTGGAGGGTATTGTGCTGAGTGAAGTAAGTCAATCGGAGAAGGACAAACCTTATATGGTCTCATTCATTTGGGGAATATAAAAAACAGTGAAAGGGAATAAAGGGGAAAGGAGAGAAAATGAGTGGAAAATATCAGTGAGGGAGACAGAACGTGAGAGACTCCTACCTCTGGGAAATGAACAAGGGGTGATGGAAGGGGAGGTGGGCGGCGGATTGGGGTGACGGGGTGACAGGCACTGAGAGGGGCACTTGACGAGATAACCACTGGGTCATATGCTATATGTTGGCAAATTGAACTCCAATGAAAAAATACTTAAAAATGAATGAATGAATAAATAAATAAATTTTCAAATCAAAAAGAAAAAAATAAAAATAAATAAAAATAAAAAAATAAAATACCATATGAAGACACTAAACATTTTTTAAGTGTTTAGGTGTACTCGACCCAAACTGTAGAACTTCCATGCTGGAAAGTGTGCGGTGCTGGCGGCAGGACTCAGAGAGGGTGCAGATAAATGGGGGGGGGGAAGGAGGGTGGGGGGGGGAAATCTGCTGGGCATGGGGGGTAGGAGTCAGCACAGCAAAGAGGCTAATCCTCCCCAAACTGCTATGCATGTTTATCGCAATTACTATCAGAATCGCAGCAAGAGTTTCCATACGTACAGGGAAGACGACCCTAAAATTTATATGAAAAGGCAAAAGTAGAACGGCTAACAGTTTCGAAGGAGAATAAAGCTGGAGGAATTAGTCTACTGACCTTGAGACTCCCTCTACAACTACAGTCATCGAGGGTATTGTTGCGACACAGATGTTGGTGGGACAGACCAGAGAAGCCCCATAGAACTACTGGCGGCTTCTGTAATTAAAAACTTTACTCAAGTAACGGTAGATTCACACGCAGGTATAGGAAGTAACACGGAGATCCTTTGCAAACTTCACCCAATTTCTCCCAAAGATAACATTCGCGTGACTCTAGTAGCGTCACCACCGGGACGTGGGTGCTGATCGTCCGCTCACCTCCTTCAGACTTCCCGCGTTTCCTGTGCTTATTTGCGTCTGCGTCACTGTGCGTGTCCTAAGTTTTACAAAACGTTTTCATCTGTGTAGGTTTTGGGTCCACCACCTCCACCACCACCGCCCCCCTCAAGACACCGAACTGCCCAACACCACGCGGATTCCTCGTGCTGGTCTTGTCAGTGCACCGCCTTACTCTCATTCCTGCAAACTTCCCCCCACTGCTAACCCTGCGGCTATCACTGAATGTGGCCTTGGTCTCCGAAACGTCATTTCAAAATTGTGTCAACGGAGTCGTGCCTCCTCAGAAGTCATTTTCTCAGAGTGCGATTCCTCGTTCTTTTCCACGTCCGTGCTGGCTGCACTCCGTGGTGTGCACCGGTCCGTTTACCGCTCACCCTTTGAAGGACACCCCGCCTGGTTACCCCAGTGTCTGGCTGTTATGATACAGCTGCCACAAACGCCCATGCACAGGTTTTTGTGGGGACACAAGTTCTCGGGGAAGAAGTCAGAGGTGACACAACAATAGTGCTTGGGATCTAGGTCAACAATAGTGCTTGGGATCTAGGTCTAGTCAAGTGCTTGGGATCTAGGTCAAGCTGTACATGCCGCCACGGGCATGCGCACACGCACGAGGCGTGTGGGTTCCTGTGAGGTTTCCATCACTTGCTTTCCATTGCTAGCCAGCGTGGACGTGTCGGGTGCTACACACACGATCTCACGTGGAGACTGGAGAGATTATGATCTGGGGGATGGTGTTTTACAAGCATACACTACGTAAATGTGAATCATATTAGTAGTCTCCCAAGTCATGTGACTTCGGGATAGAGCAAGAACCTGCCCATTCATCCAGAAACATCCACTTTTTCTTATGAACCAATATTGAGTTTTCCCTCACTTGGTTTCACTGCGGTAGTGATCATATAAGGAGCCAGACCGGAGCTGGACAGAAGCACGGCTTGCAGGATATTTGTAAACGAAGCTCATCTGGAAGTGAATTCCCTGAGCCCGTGGTTTTCCCGCCCCAGTGTTTCTGGACAGGGAAGGACACGTTGGTTGTAGCCGGTTACACGGGTCTCCATCGGGGGCAAAGCTGGGAAAGAAAACGGGCAGCGCTAGAGACAAGATGTGAGTGGGATGGATAACGGGGCAAGATGAGAACAGACAACAGAGGGTGCCCCCCCCACCCCCGCCAGCCTGGAAGGGGCGCTGGGCTCCCTGGAGACAGAGGTTGAGCGGGGATGAGGTCTTGGGCAGGAGGTGACCCCACGGGGCAGGAGGTGCACCTGCAATGTGGAGGAGCTTTGCTTGGGGCTGGGACTTGGCGGGGTAGGAAGCGAGGGTGGGTTTAGCAAGGGCGCCCCTCAATGGGGACCACTGCCCCAGGTTTCAGGGCCCACCTGCCATCTCCTAGTTGCCCTGCATCCGCCCCCTGGGACCCCGCATCCCGACCAGCACCAGCTTTCAAGCCCGACAAACATCCGCTGGAAGACCTTGGTTTCCAGCCCCGCGTCCCACGCTGGCCCCCACCTCCCCGAGCATCCCCAAAGGCCGGGACCCAGCGCAAGTCCAACCACAGAAAACCCTTCAGAGCAGCGGCCAGAGGAGAGACCCTGCTGAGCGACCCCTGGGAGGGCGCAGTTCCGGGGAGCGCTCAGGGCTCGCGGGGTCGGGGGCGATGCTGTCCGAGGAGGTAGGGGCGCCAGGGGCCCGAGGCCCCCCATCCCGGCCGGGAGTACGGACATGCGGCGGGGAGCCCTGTCCTGCATGTGCTCTGGGCCGAGAGGTCCGTGTCCACCCCGGGCCCCCATCCCGGCCTGGAGGATGGGGTCGGGGTCGGGGAGCCCTGCCCTGCGCCCTGGGGCGGCGAGGTCCGCGTGCACCCCGGGCCCCCATCCCGGCCGGGAGGATGGGGTCAGGGTGGGGGAGCCCTGGCCCTGCGCCCTGGGGCGGCGAGGTCCGCGTGCACACCTGGGCCCCCATCCCGGCCGGGAGGATGGGGTCGGGGAGCCCTGCCCTGCGCCCTGGGGCAGCGAGGTCCGCGTGCACCCCGGGCCCCCATCCCGGCCGGGAGGATGGGGTCAGGGTGGGGGAGCCCTGGCCCTGCGCCCTGGGGCGGCGAGGTCCGCGTGCACACCTGGGCCCCCATCCCGGCCGGGAGGATGGGGTCGGGGAGCCCTGCCCTGCGCCCTGGGGCAGCGAGGTCCGCGTGCACCCCGGGCCCCCATCCCGGCCGGGAGGATGGGGTCAGGGTGGGGGAGCCCTGCCCTGCGCCCTGGGGCGGCGAGGTCCGCGTGCACCCCGGGCCCCCATCCCGGCCGGGAGGATGGGGTCAGGGTGGGGGAGCCCTGCCCTGCGCCCTGGGGCGGCGAGGTCCGCGTGCACCCCGGGCCCCCATCCCGGCCGGGAGGATGGGGTCAGGGTGGGGGAGCCCTGGCCCTGCGCCCTGGGGCGGCGAGGTCCGCGTGCACACCTGGGCCCCCATCCCGGCCGGGAGGATGGGGTCGGGGAGCCCTGCCCTGCGCCCTGGGGCAGCGAGGTCCGCGTGCACCCCGGGCCCCCATCCCGGCCGGGAGGATGGGGTCAGGGTGGGGGAGCCCTGCCCTGCGCCCTGGGGCGGCGAGGTCCGCGTGCACCCCGGGCCCCCGTCCCGGCCGGGAGGATGGGGTCAGGGTGGGGGAGCCCTGCCCTGCGCCCTGGGGCGGCGAGGCCCGCGTGCACCCCGGGCCCCCGTCCCGGCCGGGAGGATGGGGTCGGGGAGCCCTGCCCTGCGCCCTGGGGCGGATGTTCAGCTGCGCACCGGCAGCCCAGGGGACGCAGGGGGGCGGCCTCGGCTCCGCGCCCCGCACCCCCGATCCCGCGCAGACGCGCTCTCGGTCGCAGCCCCGGGGCCGGGTCGGGCGGCGGGACCCGCTCTGGGCGCATGCGCCGCCCCGCCCCCCGCGGCAGCTCCCGGCAGGCGCCGCGGGCACCCCGTCCGTGACGTCACGCGGCGCGCCGGCGGCGGAAGAGGCCCCCGTCGCGCCCGCGTCCCCTCGGGTCCTTGAGCCGGTGCCGAGCGCGGAGCCATGGCGTCGAGGCTGCTGAGAGCGCTCCCTGCGTCCGCGGCGGCCGCCCTCCGCGCGGTGAGGCGGGAGCGGGCGGCGGGGTGCTGCTGGGCCGTCCTCCCGGCGCCGGCCCGGTGGTGGGAGAGGCCGGGGGGCGACCCCGGGGGGGCGGGCGGGGGAGAGGGCGAGCCGGAGGACACGGGCCGGGGGCGGCCGCAGGGGACGCTGGGAAACCGGCTGCTGTTTGTGTTTATTGTAACCGGGTCGCGCGGGTGCCTCTGCCTGCAGGTGCCTCGCCGCGCGTCGGGGTCGGACCGCGGAGGGCCCTGCCTGACCTCCCAGCTGAGCGTGCCGGCCGGAGGGTTCGCAAGAGGACGGCGCAGTGGCCTTTTAAAAAAAAAAAAAGCCTTTATTTATTGCTGAGAGAGAGAGAGGCAGAGACCCAGGCAGAGGGGGAAGCAGGCTCCATGCAGGGAGCCCGACGTGGGACTCGATCCCGGGACCCGGGGTCACGCCCTGGGCCCAAGGCTGATGCTCAACCGCTGAGCCTCCCAGGGGTCCCCAGTGCAGTCTTTTTTTTTTTTTTTTAAACATTATTTATTTATTAATGAGAGACAGAGGGAGAAGGAGGCTCCCTGCGGGGACCCCGACATGGGACTCGATCCTGGGACCCCGGGTCCCGCCCTGGGCCCAAGGCAGAGGCTCAACCGCGGAGCCCACCCCCCCCATCCCCGGGCGTCCCCAGTGCAGTAGTCTTACTAGAAAGCCACCTACATGTTTCCAAGACACGACTCAGGCAGCCAAAGAGAAGAAACCTAGGAATAGCGGTCACCTTTATAACTGCAGTGTCCTGCGAATGGCTAGTGGAAGTGAGGGGCCCAGAATCGAGGAGGTGCGCGGGGCTGCAGGTGCCAGCATTAGGCCTCCCCGCCCCCCCCCCACCGTCGTCACAGCGTGCTCACTTGCTGCTGGTACCCTCTGCAGGGGGTGTGGGTGAGCTTCAGCCAGTCCCGAGAAAACAGGAGTAGGATGGAGAAGGTAGACGGCCCTGTTACCCGGGTAATTGAAGGAATTGGGAATGTGTCGCGAAAGGTCAGCTGTCCCGTGTGGTTCTGGAGAGCAGTAAGACACGACCGAGAGCGCGGAATCATGGAGAATTGTGCCATGACTGTGAAAAAGCACTCTGTAACGATTTCAGTCGGTAGTTGGCTGTGGCCTGGTCAGACGTTCCCGGGCACCTGCTGCGAGCCCCGTGTGTGCCGCGGTCAAGCTGTGGGCACGGATGGAGAGCGTTTGCACCGGGCTCCTGGGTAGCCAGGGGCAGAGAGCTTAGTTTCCAGGGTGCAAGGTGCAGCGTGACTGGCACCCCCTTACCTCCTCTGCTGCTCCCCAGTCCACTTGGCATGAGCTACACTGGCCTTGCTGATGTTGCAGTGCTCTTGCCTCCACTCTCCCTGAAAGACCCTCTTGCAGATGTCCAGCTGGCCAGTCCCCTTGGCGCCTTCACATCTTTGTCCACCCGTCACCCTGTCCCCCAGAATAGCATACCTGGCCCATACGCTGTGCTGCCCTCCCCAGCACTTATTTCATATGCAGTGGACAACACAGGTTTGAACTGCGCAGGTCCACTTATTTGCTGATTTAAAAAAAAAAAAAAGTACAGTATTGTAGTTTCTCTTCTTTATGAGTTTCTTAAAGTCATAAAGTTTCCTCCAGCTTTATTGTAAGAAAACAGTGTACGGTATGTATAACATACAAAATACACGTTAATCGATTTTTTATATTATCAGCAAGGCCTCCAGCCCACAGGAGGCTATTAGTAGTTAACTTCTCGGGGACTCAAAAGTTATACGTGGATTTTTAACTGCACAGGGGAGGGGAGGGCAGCATCCCAGCTCCTGCATTGTTCAAGGCTCAACTGTAACAACTTTTTTTATTTTGTTGTCCCGTTGAATCCATTGGCTCGTTTCCATATCCACATTGTCTAGAGAAAGTGCTTTGCATTGTGTAGGCTCCTGATAAATACTTGTTGAATGAATAAATAAGTGAGTGAACGTTTCTTTATATGGTTTTTGGCTAGTTTTAATACTTTCAAAATAAGCTACGCATTCCAGGGATCCCTGAGTGGCGGGCCCAGGGCGCGATCCTGGAGACCCAGGATCGAATCCCACGTCGGGCTCCCGGTGCATGGAGCCTGCTTCTCCCTCTGCCTGTGTCTCTGCCTCTCTCTATGTGACTATCATAAATAAATAAAAGTTAAAAAAAAAAAAGCTACGCATTCCTATTTTTCCATATTCTATCGATATTCCTTATTGATCCGTATAACCTTTATATACACTAGGGATTTTCTTAGCTGTTTGCCTTTTGATTGTGTCTCTTTATGTCGTGTGTTTTGTTATGTGTGTTGGTGGGGGTAGGTCATTTGGCCTTTCGAGCAGAGAATAGGTTAGGTATGTTGGAGACAGGAGATGAAGCGGGCATTGCATCATAGATGAGAGACGTGAAGATGTCTGCACAGTCGTGGCGGGGATAGGGAGGAGACAGTTTGCTCCAGAGTTAAGGTCAGTAGGATTTTGTGAATGATACGGTTGAAGGAAGGAGTAGGATATCCAAGGTGATTCCCATGTGTGCTCGGTTTTGGTTGGTGGATGGCAGATAGGGAGCTTGGGGGGAGAGCAGATTCGGGGGGGTTAGGGTATGGATGTTCAATTTCAGTTCTAAGCCTGTCAGCTTTCAGATATTTTCAGGTCCTCTAGATGGAGCTGTTTAAAAGCAGGTAACCATCGAGTCTGGAGCTCAGGATGAAGTCTGGACTAGAAAAATGCTCTGTTCCTCTTCTCTCTAACTTCCATTTCCTTCCTCTCTGTCTTCCATCCATCCATCCATCCATCCTTTATAGAACACGGTATGCATATTCTATTCCAGACCATGAGGATTTAGCTGTAAACAAAGCGGATAGTCTCTCTGTCCTTATGAACTTACAGTAGGGGTGGAGCAGGGAGACCAGTAGTTAAGTAAGTAGGTAATAAAAATGTAGGTATTGGCATTTTTATCACCAGGGGTCTTCTCGGCCCTTTTCCCTAATGGCTGCTGGTGCCTGCAGTAACCAGAATGCTCACGTGGTGCTGTTGTGTTTTTCAGGGAGGAATCCATACAAGTGCACAGTGTAAGCTACAGTATGGCCCTTTGGCATACATACTCGGCGAAAGAACAACCAAAAAGTTCACGGAACGCAGCAAAGTGATAACTGTAGATGGCAATATATGTTCTGGAAAAAGCAAGGTTGCGAAAGAAATAGCAGAGAAATTAGGTACGGACTTCTGTCTCGTGGAGTACCTTCCTCCCAGGTGCACAACTGCTTCTCTGAGTTTGGTATTACTGTAGCATTGACTAGGTACAATTGGGCCCAAGGTAGGCATTTTACATTTTTAAAATACATTAAACTGTGTTTTTAATGATTGCATTTAATGAAAAATTTAAAAATTCGTACTGGTCGTCAATTTGAATTGGAGGTTTTTCTTGATGATGTCAGCAGAGCACGTTCACATGAGTGGTCTTATTTGAGCTTTGTGACAGTCCTCAGAAGTAGAGCCCCGCTTACTGCTGTCACTCACACGTGGGTACACTCCATAAGAAGCTGCTGTCACACGGCGGCTGATTCGTACAAAGCCAGGATTTGAACCCTGTGTCCTGACTCCTGGTGAAGGTGTTTGTCCATCATCCTTTTCTGTAGTAGTTGGCTGGTGCCCACTTGAACATGGGGGGCTCCCACAGTCCCAGGCCCTTTCCTTTTGGGGAGGAACTTCCATGGGAGCATTGACCCCTGGCAGCACAGCCCTCTCGCTGATGTGCTTCTGTTGCACACGTGTTCTAGATAACGTCTTCAGTGTCTCGTGTAAACATGGGTGTGAGGGTGGCTCAGCCTCAGAGATGTGTCTAGATGGGGCTTTGTTCCTGGAGTCCGTGTTGCCCGCGAGGGCAGATGAGGCACTCGTGTCACGTTTCTTCTTTCAGGCTTGAGGCACTTCCCTGAAGCAGGGATACATTACGCCGACAGCACTACAGGAGACGGCAGGCCGTTGGACGTGGAGTTCAGTGGCAGCTGCAGCATGGAGAAGTTCTACGACGACCCGAGGAGTAACGATGGCAACAGCTACCGCCTGCAGTCCTGGCTGTATGCCAACCGCCTCCTGCAGTACGCGGACGCCTTGGAGCACTTGCTGAGCACAGGTGCAGTACCCGTGACCTGGTAGCTGTGGGGCGTGCTCAGCACTCGAACCCTGTTCTGGAGTCGAGCCATTTTAGATTGCCACGAAGTAGAGCTTTTCTTTGAGAGTATTTGATGAGGCAAGTCCTGTCTTCTTAAGAAGATCATAAATTCCCCGAGATCCACATTATTCCTGCTTTGGAATAAAATTCACTTAGTGTTATTTCATTTCTGTACTGGAGTGAGGTTCATGGATTATATGGAATTTCCATGCCGCTGCTCTAGGCTCCTAGGTGGGATGTATCCACAGATGCAGGAAAGAGAGAGCCTATAAATGTGATGAAGGGGAGTCACACGTGCAGTGGAGCCAAGCCGTGAGTCACGCAGAGATGTGACACACAAAGTAGGCTTGTGTCTGAGGGCCCAGGGTGGGCTGGGATTCACCTTCTCCACCCCTGGGTAGCAGCTAAACCTGGAGAAAGTGCAGAGGCCGGGGGGATTGGCGGGGTGAGTAGAGCACACAGAGCCCCATGGGCCCATACAGTGGAAGGAGGTGTACTTCTGGAAGTCTTTGGAAGCCGGCAAGAAATGGACAAGGGCCATATATTGGGTTAGGCACTGTTTGGGAGACGGGGAGCAGGGGTCAGGACGTAAAGTTAGTGCAGAGAAGGGTCCAGTCCAGAAGGGACTGCATCATCCCGGGTACCAGCAGTGTGGGGTTGAACGTGGCTCCTACCCCAGAATGTGCTGGTGTAGCAGACACTGCTGTCCTGGGCCAAAGCTCGTGAGAGAAGGAGATGCAGATTGTATGAGCCGCGTGTCCACCCCTTACGGCAGTGGTGGTCACTACAAGTCAGCTGTCAGTTACCTGGTGAGCTCATTTACAGACCGCTTAGCTGCCACCCAGAGGGTCGTGGTGTGAGAGCAAGAAGGTATTTTGACAAGGGCCCCAGGTGGCTGAGGAACTGGTTCACAAACCTGCATTTGGGAACCACTGCCTTGTGTTCTAGCAGACTCCGCTGTGCGGTACATGTCCCGGCGGGGCTGCACATACACAGCACCTGCTCCGGGGAGCCTCTGCAAATGTACGGTACATGCTCTGGTGGGCTTCACCATATGGTACATGCTCCAGCAGGGCTCCGCGTATATGGACATGCTCTAGCCAGTCTCCACATATATGGTACATGCTCCAGCGGGGCTCCGCATATATGGACATGCTCTGGCAGGCTCCACATTTATGGATCTGCTCCAGCTGGCTACGTGTATATGGTACATGCTCTAGCCAGTCTCCACATATATGGTACATGCTCCAGCGGGGCTGCACGTATATGGTACGTGTTCCAGCGGGGTTCCACGTATGTGTACGTGTTCCAGCGGTGTTCCACTCTGCAGTAATGCTCCAGGGGGCTCCACATATATGGTACATGCTCTGGCAGTCTCCAAGGATACAGTATATGCCATGAGATGCAGGATTCACTCTTCAGTTAAACGGTTATAGAGGAGTCAGGTTATTGTCTTGTTTTTCCAAAATTTTCCTAGTGATACTTTTCCTCAGATGAAGGTAATCATGATTTTCGTTAGTGCTGCTCCTGAGAAGAAATGTGGTGTCCCTTGTGATACCTGTACCAGGACCCGGCTCACAGCAACTGCGTGGTGGCTCAGAATACATACTGCTACTGGGCTTACTTCAGATTCTTTTAGAAGCATATTTCAGCCCTTTGTTAGGATTTCCTATTAAAGTCAAAAAGGAGCATTTTAAATGAAAACTTACTCATTTATTCTTGTTATGTTAATCATTGAACACTGTGTGAGTGCCTGCTGTGTGCCAGGTGCCAGGTGCGTTCTAGAAGCCAGGGTGTAGGAAGCGAAGCCTGCAGCCTCCTGGAGCTTACACTGTGGTGGGGAGATAAAGAGTAAACGTGAGATGCTCAGAAGGGGTTTGCAGTGGGGCTGGGGCTGTGCTTCCAGGTGGGAAGGTCGGGGAGGCCTCAGTGCTGGCACAGCAGGGCTGAGTGCAGGGATCCTGGGGGGCAGGAGCCAGGAGGGACCGTGCTCAGGGCGGCTGTGGTCACAGGAGGACACTGTCACATAAGTGCCACGAGTGGGCTGGGAATGAATGAGACAGAGAAGTTTGGCCTGGGCAAGATGGTTTTCCTCTGGGGGAGAGAGGAAGCCATGGGAGGCTTGAGCGCAGTTTTGAGAGTGCCCATCTGTGTCTGGGAGAGCGGCTGGGAGCAAGGGCAGAGACAGGCCCTAGTTGGTGCTGAGGCTGGGACCTTGCCAGCAGTGAGGAGGTCTTCCTTGGGGGGAGGTGGCTGTGGGAGCCATGTAGAACGGTCGGGTTCAAGACGTGGTTAGGAGAAAGTTGGTGGTTCACTTGGTTCACTGAGACTTGGGCACGGGGCATGGGGGGAGAGTCATGCATGCTGCTGGGGACTGGCCAAGCAGTCAGACGGGGGCAGGATTGGGGTGGGTAGCTGGGGTGGGAAAGCTGTGGTTTCAGACAGAAATACTTCCCTCTTAACTAGGTAGCTGGCAGGAGGGGACAGTGTTACATCACCAAGACCAGGGGTGTTCTACTAGTTTTTGGAAATGTTTAGTATGCGAATGGTGTTATCAATAACTTGACTTTCTAAAATGAAGTTACTTGTTCCCACTGGCTTGATTTTTACCTGATTTCTGATTTTTATTTCCCTGTTTTTATACAGGACAAGGTGTCGTATTGGAACGCTCCATCTTCAGTGATTTTGTTTTCTTGGAGGCGATGTACAACCAGCAATTCATCCGAAAGCAGTGTGAGTCGGGGCTGCAATCAGGCCTTCTTGGGTGTGTTGTGTTGCTTTGTAAAGGTTCTATAGATTCCCCTTGCACTTAGGGTGCCCTCTGTGCATCTATTAAACATAGGACTAGATGCCATTACCTGTTACATTAACATAGGAAAAAAGAGGGTTCCCTCCACCCTCTTTTCCTCCTAAGTTCATATCTCCTGGTGAAAGCAGAGGTTCCACCTAACCTTTCCCAAAACCACACCCTCCGTCCCCATCTCTCTTCAACCTTGCAAAATACCTAAGCCCACTTCCTCTGATCTGGTTTAGTTTCGCTGAACTGACCAATTTCTAGTGTGTGATTTTGTGTGTCATTCGGAGGTCTGTTTTCCTTGTGCCGGCACCTGCATGACAGCATGATCATCGTCTTCTCCTTCTGTCTGATATGGTGCTGTCCTAATGCTTCTAGGGACAGCCACAGCATGTGGGGGGAGTTGAAAGTGCGACAGGTGGCACATGGACGAGGCTAAGGACTGGTCAAAGGGGGCCTGACGGAGGAGTCACAGACAGGTCGGGGAGGGGCCGGGAGGACATTTCACCTGAGAGCTCTGCCGGCTGGAGCTGGCGGGTGGCTCACCCTGGAGGGCAGAGTACCAGGGGCTGGTTCGTGAACGGGCAGTGGAGCAAGCCAGGAGACCATGAGGGATCCTCTGCTTACACGTTCTGCTGTTAGGGTGGTGCCTGGGCTCGCAGAGAGCGCCGCCAGAGCCCTTGCTTCTGGCCCGGGCACCGGCCCTCTCTGGGCATTCGGAGCAGCAGTAGGGGTTTCTGGGGCAGGCAGACACAGCAATGTCAGTGCCCGTTCCTCCAGGGTGCTGTGGGCACACACAGGAGAGCTCTAACTGGCTGGGAGACCCGGGGCTGCCCTCGACAGCATCCCTGAGAAGTGGGCCCGGGCAGGCTGGCAGCAGGGTGCCGAGGAGCTAGGTGAGGCACGGCCGGAGGAGCCTGTGGTGTTGAGGCGGGGAGGGCCCGTGCTGGCAGGGACGGCGCAGGACAGGCCTGCGCCCCGGCGAGGATGGTTGGCTTCTTCCTGAAAGTACTGAGGAGCCGCTGAAGGTGTTGGGTGTGGAAGGATGTGGTCGTGTTGAGTTCATTCGTCAGAGGGGAAATCAAAGGAAAGGAGGCCTGAGGGGGGGAAGTCAGCGTGGGATGGCGTGTCTTACTTAGGATGACGGCCACACTAGGTACTCAGCTTTGCAGGGGGAGATGGGGGAGTCACACAGATTCACCAGGCTTGCTCCCCTGCAAAGAGGGTGGGAAGCGGCAGCGGGCCGGGATGGAGGTGTCACTCACAGGCGTGCCGAGTTCCAGATCCCCGTGAGATGGTCCGGTGCACGTTCTGGCTGGTGGTCATGTTTCACAGACATGGCTTGGGGGGCTCGGCAGACAGGAAAGCCCCACCTGAGACCTACACACGGTGGCCGGGGTCCTTGGGCCTTCTGGGATTCTGGGCAGGGAAGCCTGCTGCGGAATTGAAGCTGAATCAGGTCAGTGAAGGTGGCCCGGGCACAGTGGTCGCACGAGTGTGCAGGATCTCCTGGGACAGCAGCTGAGAGGTGCCCTTGGGGAGGCCATGACATCAGCCAGAATCCTTTCCGTGTGGGGCTGGGGGAGAACAATGACTTGAGACTGGCTGGTGCAGCACGAGGTGGAAGATGGCCTCAGAAGTGGGAAGCTCCCAGGAGCACGGAGAAGGAGGCAGAAGAATGCGCATCTTGCCTGAGGGTGGGCGAGGCTGGCCTGGTTCCGGGCTGACCAGGTAGGAAGCCGGTATCAGGCCGAGTGTTTTCTGCCCGACAGGAGGACAGTACCCCCAGGTGAGCCTCGGGCACTCGCTGTCCCCTCCCCACCGTGCATCGCAGAGCCTTGCCGACCTTTGGGTCTGTCCCGAATTGCCGCTAGAGCCACAGTTGCCAGCCGTGGTCACCTGAATGTTTCCTTTAGAGCAGAATTGTCTTTCTGTGGCTCCTTGTGTGATTCCCGGAGTTTGTTGCTTCTGGAAGTTTCCACCCTGTGGATATCTGCAGAGCTGGCTCTGGTTCCGTCGCTGTACGCGGAGGCCATCTGGGGGCAGAGTGCTCCTCGGAACAGCATGGATGTGCTTAGTGTCACAAGTTACGGGGCTGTGGTCTGTGGCCTGTTCTGCCCAGTGCTAACTCGAGGACAGTTCTCTCTCTGCCTTAATTGCTCTTTTATTTCTTATTAGTAAATCTGCTTCACTAGGTAGTTCTGTGTAGTTGATTAAATTTACTGAAGTACGTTGGAACCAGGAAAATATAGTTTCACATTGTTGAGTTCTTTGGAAAATAAAGTGCATAACAAACGTCTGTACTCCTGGAGAATATGAGACTGTTCTCTCCTGCTGTACACAGCAGGGGTGCATGATGCGTTCCAGCCACGGGCTGCCAGGGCGGACGCTCGTGCCCTCCCCTTGCCTAGGAAGTAGATGTAGGTGCTGCATTATGGTCGGATGCCCTTAGAATATGACCTTTCGAATGTTCCTAAGGCCTGTGTTTAAGTCTCATCGTTCCACCCTGGATGTGACGTGCTGTCTCTGGGCCCCCTGCTTGGGGTCTGACAGGGCCGAGCGGCACTGGGGTGCGGGGCTGTGGGAGTGGCGCGCCCTGGCACCTGCAGCAGGTCACGGGTCACATGTGTGCAGCCAGTGCCGACAGTGGTGCATTCCGGATTCAGATTGACATGTGGAATTGCCTAGACCTTTGCGTTTTTATTCAAAAGGGCACGTGTTGTGAACGCATGTGGTGGCCTGTACGTGACGGATGTGCCTGTCTTGTGTGTCCAGGTGTGGACCACTACAACGAGGTGAAGAAGGTCACCATCTGTGAATACCTGCCTCCTCACGTGGTGATCTACATCGACGTGCCTGTTCCAGAGATCCAGAGTCGGATTCAGAAGAAAGGAGATGTAATTCAGCTTTTCAGTTGAAGACCACTCTCTTTTCACGTGTCCTTGTTATTTTGACGTAGATCGGCACTTACTGGTGACGTTCCCAGCAGTTCGCTGTCGGGCACCGCCGACCTTCACGGGGATGGGCGGCACGCAGTGGGGCCCCTGAGAGCGGGCCCTGGTCAGCCCTGCTCTCTAGCAGTGCTCTGCAGCCCCCAGCGCCAGCCCACTGTCATGCCCTGCCCCCTGTCCCCCGAGCCACCCTGTGAGGATGGGTCAGTGTCCTGGGAGGCCAGCTCTGCCCTGCACCTTTCTGTTCTCTAGTGGGGTTTCCACGCCCTATTTTTCTCCTGCAGATTGTGACTTCTAATATCCTTCAGTTCTTCCCTCCCGCCTAACCCAGATTGAGCCCCTCTCTCTTCCGTGCATGGAGACTCTCGAACAGCCGGGCAGCTGTCTCCACACGGGTGGCGTTGGGTGAGCCTGGATCAGGGCACCGAAGCTGCGGTTGGAGCAGCTCACTGGCTCTGCGGGCACGATGCAGGAGACGGGTCACGAAGACCGTCACTGCCCCTCGGGCGGGTTCTTGTTTGGAAATACCAGTCCCCCCCCCCCAAAAAAAAAAAAGAAAATACCACTCCCACTTAGAGTGGTTCTTCCTGGGGCAGAATATGGGTTTCTCCCTGATGCTGGGATGAAGTGTATAGTCGCGTGTGGGAGAGGTCAGCAGCACACAGGGAGACGAGGAACGTGTCAGGCGAGGTCAGTGCCCGGGGGGATCACGAGATGGGAGATAATGTGGCTTGCTCAGCTGTAGGAGGTTTTAGACTGAAACTTGCCTCTCAGAATAGGAGTTTTCAGCTTCTGAATTTGGCTTAGCACACGTCAGGCGATAAGGGAGGCGAGCAATGGAGAAAGTGGGAGAGGTAGTTGGGGTGTGAGGGGGGAAGGCAGTGTGTGAGGGTAGGGGGAGAGGTGGGCCAGTGCCCCTGTCGTCAGTGGTCTGCTGCCAGGCTCTGTATGTGTGCACATGTGCTGTATGTGTGTCATAGTGTATACTCTGCTGTCTGTGTGTATACGTTCGTACACGTATTCTCTGTACCATATGCTCTTTGCTGTATGTGTACACGTGTGCGCTGTATGTACTGTATACCATGTGCTCCATGCTGTGCATATATGTGCACATGCTGTGCGTGTGTGCTATGTACCGAATACCATATGTTCCGTGCTATATGTGTGTATATGTGCGTGTGTGCTGTATGTGTGCCGTACGTATATACTCCTGTATGTGTGTATACATACATACGTGTATTCCCTGTGTACATGTGCTTTATGTGTGTGCGTGTTGTGCATGTACCGTACACCATATGCTCCGAGCTGTGTATGTGTACACATATGCGCTGTGTGTACTATATACCATATGCTCCGCGCTGTGTGTATATGTGCACGTATGCTGTGTGTGTGCTGTGTGCGTACCACATACCATATGTTCTGTGCTGTATGTGTGTACATGTGCGTGTGTGTGCTGTGCATGTGTGCCCTGTATACCATATGCTCTGTGCTGTATGTGCCCTGTATACCATATGCTCTGAGCTCTGTGTGTGTATATATTTGCACACATGTGCTCTGTGTGTACTGTATACCACATGCTCCATGCTGTATGTGTGCATGCGTGCACACATGTGCTCTGTGCTGTATGTGTATATACATGTGTGTGCTCCATGATGTATGTGTGTATACATGTGCACGTGTGCTCCGTGCCGTGTGTATACGTGCACACGTGTGCTCCGTGCCATGTGTACTGTAAAAGGGGGCTCTTCTGATCCCATTCTAAGCACGTGTCTTAAAGCCCGTGAGAGGTCATGCTGTGGGATCCCCTGGGTAGATGTGGGCTTCACTGTGGGAGAATGAGGATGATCCTGACCAGTGCCGAGGCCCATTCTCTGTCGTCCCTGCAACTACCACGACTTATTCCAAGACAACCGTGTCTGTTGCTTGTTTTCCCCTCGTATAGATGCCCAAGTGAAAACAAAAGTCTAAACGTGTCACTTGTTTTCTTCTGTTTAGCCCCATGAAATGAAGGTCACGTCCGCCTACCTGCAGGACATCGAGAACGCCTATAAGAAGACCTTCCTGCCTGAGATGAGGTGAGCCAAGCGCGTGCTTGGTTTCTGTGACCGGAACATCTGTACAGACGGCCCCCTCTGCCCAGCAGCCCAGTAGTCCGCTCTCATGACTGCAGTGCACGTCTGTGCTGTTTTAACCTGACGTGTATGAGCGAGAATGACACACATTTCAGCTTGACTGGTGGGGGTTTTCAGTTTGCATATTTTGTCCATACCTCTGTTGTATTTCCAGCATCATTTGAAGCTGGGAGTAAACCCGTGCTGTATCTCACAGTGGTGAAGCTCTCTGATGGTGTTGGCATCGGAGAACTCTATATTTTGACCTGAGGTGGCAGCTGAACATTCCTGCTTACCTGGAAGGCTTGCTCGATTCCGCGTGGAGAATCCATAAAAGACAAGCAATCCCTGAAGATACTTCTAAAAATTATTCTTAGAGGTTGTTTGGATACAGTGAGATCCCACAGATTCTCCTGTTTGTTTCCCTCCTCCTGCTGTCATTGTTCCTTTACTGAAAGCACAAAGGGAAACGTTGTGCGCTCTGCTCGTCATCCTGTGGTCCGTGGGCTGCCCGCATGTGAGGGAGGTAGCGGCCACTGTCGCTCGAGTCCCGCTAGAAGGTCTCTACCAGCTTTTCTTAAGTTCTTTTAAACCAAAGCCTCTTGATACCTAAAATTTTCATTCCATAGTTTAAGATTTCAACATATGAAATTGTGAATAAAAACAAAGTACATTGTAGTAATTTTGGAAGAAAAGTTTGATTTGTAAGTTGAAAACCAAGTTTTTTTACGCGTAAGCATTGATGCTTACATTACTGCCTCTCTCTTGTGATAAGCTGTTACCTGGCAGCAGTACGGGCAGGACGCTGCAGGCCCATCTTCCTGGTATACTGCTTTAAGACCAGAGGTGCAGGAAAAGTCAGTTTTTTAAAATCTGTGCTAAGGGGAATGTCTAGAGATACATGAAAAAGCAGAAGAAACAGCTTTCATTGACCCTCGTGTGGGTTCCAAAAACTCTTGGAGATCTTCTGACTACAAAAACATCAACTGAAAAATTCTCAAATAGAATTTCTAGCTAATAATGCCCAAGTTCAACTTGCCAGTCAGGGTGAGGTTTTCCTTTACTTTGCGGTTATTTTCAAGAACTCCTCAAGGGCTTCCTGGTCACAGAGTGTGTTTAGCAGCCGTCCTGAGCGTCTCTTGCATCATTTGGTTGCCAAGACTTGACTTGCAGTGGGAGTTCACCCTGCAGCCTCACGTGCTGTGTGCCCTGGCTCCCGTACGCCTCTCCGAGGCCCAGAGTGGTGCTGGTGTCCATCGTGCTGGCCGGCTGGCCCAGCCTAGCATGTTTGGCGATGCTGATCCCTGCGTGGAGTGGAGCAAAGCAGTGTTCAGATCCTTACAAGTCAGGGCAGGCGATGTGTGCTTTGTGTTTCTTCGGGTGTGGACCTCATGGATCACGCACAGAGTTTGGACATCATTGCTTGGCAGTGCCTGACATGACAGTTCCTGTGGGTGGAACGGCCACTGTGCGCTCAGCGCACCCATCCTGGTTCAGCGTACTGAGCCTGATGAGTTGCAGCACAGTGTCGCAAATGCTCTTAGCCTGGGAGGTGATATCCAGTCCTTCCCCACGGTCCTGGCCTCAGGCCCTGATCATATAGGCCAGGGTGTCTCCTGCATCCCTGAGAGGCCCCCGCTCGGCGTTCAGAGCCCTTGTTGGCAGGCAGTGCCGAGGATGTGCAGTGCTCTTTGGAGCTTTGTGTTCTTGTGAGTTCACGTGGGGCCTCACGGCCTGTGCTGAGTCCTGGTAGTACAGTGCCTCCTGCTCGGATGAGAAGCAGAGGCTCACACTTTGGGGGAGAGAGCTCCCCTCCTTCCTTCCCAGGATGTTTGGATGTTTCTCAGGTCCAGGCGTTCATGCCACCATGAGTCAGGAGGTTTAGACTTACAGAGAAAACAGACCTCTGTTTTGAATAAGAGAAGTGCTTTTAGCTTGAATGTTAGTATTTGAAGTAGAGCGGATTTACTGGACACGATTGGTGGCCACTGTCTGGGAGGCTCTGGATGCCTGTCTGCTCCTGAGCTGGCCTCACCTGTGTGAGCTCTTTCATGACCGGGACACATGGCAATGCATCATTGTCTTTTTACATGACGTTTGTGAGCACGTGAAGAACGGTGAGGCTTTAGCCGAAGTCAGCATTGGTGAGATTTTAGGAGGCAGAGTGAGCTACCAGAGGAATTTTCTGGTATTTTCTGGCCATGTCAACATTGACGCTTAAAATTGTCGGAGAACGTGTTTTTATCCTCATTACCTGATTCTGAATGTGTTGTAAGTAAGTTTGAGCGATAGCTCGGTTTAGCAGACATCGGTGCATCACTCATGAAGACGTTTACTTTGCTCTGTCTGTAAATGTCGCCATCAGCACCGCGGTTCCCAGAGACCTGGTGGTTCCTGGGACAGGTGGGTCTGGGGCGTCAGTCGGTTTTGAGTTGCTCCTTAGGCCTTGCCGATGTCCCCAAATCTGAGACCCTTGTTGGCCACCCTCTTTGTTCCGGCCTCCTTCACAAACCAGTAGGAGCGAGAGGCGAGCGCGACCCAACAGGAGGATTTGCTTTGTCCTGTGTCCTTTGTCGGTTTGTTACTGGGACATTTGGCATGGGATGCTGCTCATTATAAGCACACAGAAAATAAAAGTTCATTGAATTGAGTCACACGGAAGATGGAAACATTAGGCTTTGAAATTGGCTCTGTAGGTTTGCAGTCGATGGTCTGGAATCTCAAATTCTGTCAGCAGAAGCCCCATCTTTGTCCCCTTGTCCACCCCATGCAGCGCCTGGTGGGGGCTTCGGAAATGTGCCGATCGCTGTGCTGGAGGTACCTATCACTGCTTTCCTGACCTGTGACTGCTATGCCAGGGAGCCACATCGATTCTGGGCGTCTCCATTGCTGTGTGATAGACAATAACGTTTCCATGCCAGCTGCCCTCCCTGGATTGTCAAGGAGTGTCCCCAACCTGTGCCCTCTGCACACTTGGTTTAATCCTGACGTGTGTGGCTTTAGAGGGAGATCACCTTTGTGCCTTTCTCCTCATAGTGACGGTGGGAGGCCGCAGGCCCTTGAGGAGCAAATACACTGAGTTCCCTAATGATGGGTAGCTTTTACTCCAGCTGGAAGGCGGGTGCAGTGAGCGCACGTTTCCGGCCTTATGGATCCATCGTCATTCTGCTTATGGTTTCTGACCATTTTCACGTATCTTTACTGATGCAGAGTTGCAGTGACTCCGCTGCAATGAGAAACGGTTACCTAGTTGGATGGCTTCCTTTGAATGTAGGATATAGGCTTATCTATAATCACGGCTCCTCAGAAGTTTGGGCTTAGTAGGAGTTGGTGGTAATGATGCTAATACAGGTACTTCAGCGGTACCGAGTTCATTAACCTGGGGGCTGGCTGCAAGGTGGTTCCCGGCTGCTGAAGCTGGATACCATTGCAGAGGGCAGATGGGGAGTTGAGGTTGAGCCCAGCTTGTGAAGCCTTGGACTCTCTAGACTGATGCCCATCAGTAGGGAGGTGCTGTGGTAAGGACACCTAAAAGAGGGAGCGTCCTTGTTTATGCCGTGCAGATGGTCTGTGGGACGTCTGTCCATGACATTACACTGTCCCCTCTGTGGGAAGGGGGTCAGACATTTCTGCAGTGATGGGCTTTCCAGTGGGACTCCGGTCTGGGCAGCCTTGCCGGCCTCTCTTGTCGGGGTTGTGGCCTGGGATCGCCCACTGGCTGGTCTGGAGGTGGTGGCAGAGGCAGCCTGCTTCATTTGTCAGGTGCAGACTTAGCAATCTGTTGGCTTCCAGTCCTCTCCCGGGGGGGCAGTCTACCATCCGAATGGTGGTACACACGTGGTGGGGGAAATGGGCAGGCATGCTGGAAATGGCAGCCTGCTGCCCCCTTCTTTTTGGGACCTACCTGTGATTCTTCAGTGTCCAGACTAAGGGCCAAGGACTGAGGAAACTGAGCTGCTGCCTTTCTGCTGCAGAGTTGGGTTGAAACAGGTCATCGTGACACAGTTGGTTTGTCTCCTGGATTCCAGCAGCTCAAGTCCCCCGCGGTGGTCCTCCAGCCCCCCTTGACTGCTTTCTGTGCCCCGTGTCCCCCTTGGCCGCTGGTCTCCTGCTCACCACGTTTCTGCTGCTGGCAGGTGCTCCTCAGCCATTCTAGCCACACGAGCCAGCATGTGTCCAGCACATTGTTCTAGCCTAAGAATGCAGTCTTAGTGTTTATAGGGGTAGACTTTAACGTCATGTGTTAAAGCTTGCAAAATTTACATTACGTTAAGCTTGCAAAATTTACATTAAATTCTCGTGTTTTCTTACAGTGAGAAATGTGAGGTTTTACAGTATAGTGCAAGGGAAGCTCAAGATGCAGAAAAGGTAAGAAATTGGTGGGAGAGTTTATAGTTCTTAAATTTAATTTGTATATAAGGTTCTTGTAAATCGTATGACCGGTTCTGCTCCTACAGGTCTTAGAAATGTTTGTATTTCATAAGCTAAAAGAGGTACTAAGCCAACCTGTTGCACTCCCATCATGAGATTTTCATTTTCGTTTAAATAATTCAGTTTCTAAGATCCTAAAATTGTAGAAGATACATTATTAAGTGCATTTGTAAAATTCAAGTCAATCTCAGTGCAATTTTCAGGAGAACTTAATGAATAACAGCCAAAAAATTTGAAAAAGAAAGGAACATTTGCCTTTCCCAGTACAGAAACATAGTCCAAAATCATGGTAATGAAAGCGCTGTGATGTTAACACAGGAATTAATAAATAGCTTAATGGAATGGATCAGAGAGTGGGAAACAGGTGCATGTGTCAGCACACGTGTGTGCAAGTGTGTGTTTGTCTTGACTTTGGTAAAGGCAGTGCTTTGAAGGATAATAACGAAGTAGAAGAAAATTATTTCTTAAATGTCATTGGGGCAATGGATCATCCATTAGACAAAAAAAAGGTCCCATTTTTATATATATTAATCATGAATTACTAAAATGCAAAACAAAAGGTATAAAAATTCTAGAAGAAAATAACTGGTTTTATGATCTGGGATCGAGGCCTATGTGGTGGTATGAGCAGGACTGAAGAGGTGACTGCTGCGGTGCACACCTGCGGCGGTCAGCTCCCGGCGCGGAAGGGGTGAATGTTGCGAGGAAGGTCTTCTCCACAGAGTAGTGCCCTCGCTTAGGTCCGTGTCCCGGTGCGGCCTTGGGACAGCACTGAGGACTGCACCCGGCCTGTTGTGCTTGGATGACACTATTCCACATGCTTTTGTTGCTGTGACCTGAACGTGTGTGTGTTTACACTATTTTACACCTGGACAGACTGTTCAGATGCCATGCGTCTGAGTAGAGGAACACGTTCCCTCTCTAAGACCACGCTGTGTTTTGAGTTCATAACTGAATGTATCAAATGCTTGAAACCTAAGAGAGGATCCTGAGTTTGGCATGTTTGGGGGCAGCCCCTCTGGGAGGACTGCAGGGTGCGGGGTGGGGGTGTGGAAACAGGTTATTAGATCTCTCTAGGAAGTGCATCAATTTTCTTGTTGTTCTGTTGCCTTCAGTGGCTAGGTCTTATGTTCTAGAATGAAGTCCCTGGGCAGGAATTGAGCAGTTAGTCACTGACACTGGTGCCCCCCTTCTTGATTCTTCTTTTGTCCTGTGCTGCTTCTCCCAGCCTCACGTGTAGTTTCTGCACCACTCGTGTGTTAACTGGGCCACACTGGGGGTCACCTGGGCCAGGCTCCCACACTGGGGGTCATTGCCACCCCCCAACCCCAGGGTCACCTGGGACCTGGCACCCATACCGGGGGTCACCTGAGCTGGGTTCCCATGCTGAGGATCAGTGCCACCCCCCAACCCCGGTGTCACCGGGGGCCCAGCACCCACAGGGGGTGAGCGCTCTGTCCCATTTCTCACTGAAGCCCATCTGTCTAATTTTTCTTTTTGATTTCTGTGGTGATTCTTCCTGCTATATATTTGTGGCTTACGATGTGTTAAAATGCTGTCTCATTTAAATTTCCGAAGTGGGACTCTGCATTAAAACTGGAATTGTCTCTGTCTTAGGTAATAGAGGATATCGAATACCTCAAGTATGACAAAGGGCCGTGGCTCGATCAGGACGACCGGACTTTTCACCATCTGCGGATGCTGTAAGTTCCATGCTGTTGGGAGCCGCGCAGATGGGACGAGGGGCTGGGTTTTTGAGCACAGGCCCTGGCCTGCTGTAGAAACTTACAGAAGTTTGAAGGATTTCTTTTTCAAGTTAGATGTTAACAGTGCCACCAATAATGGGGTGTATCTCCTGTTCCCTTCAGTCTCTTGCATTCTGTGGTCTGACAACTAATTAATGGATTGCCAATATTAATTCAACAGGTAAGTTTGTGTCCACCACACACCAAGCAATGTTCCAGATTTAGAGTCCAATATAACTTCCACTTTCCTCTTCTCTGGGCACTTTGTCCTCCAGCCTCCAGGCCCAGGGTGGTGGGGAGAGGGCTCTAAATCTTGCTGCTGGTTAGCTGGTCGGACAGCACCCCGCCTCTCGCAAGCACACAACGAAGTGCTCTCTCCAGCTAGTGCCTGACATCCTCCCAGGGACATTCGCTGTTCTGTTCGGCCAGCTGTGTCAAGACGGTGAATGTCACGTGCTTGGAGCCATCGTCACACTTCCCATGCCATGAAACGCATCCCTTGGTCAGGGCCACACTATGCTGATGACCGTGTGTATGAGTGCCCTCGGGCTGCCATGACTAGTAGCCACACACCGGGGGCACTAAAAACAATGGAAGTTTATTCTCCTGGCTCTGGAGTCCAGAAGCCCAAAATGAAGGTGTTGGCAGGGCCACCCTGCTCTTCAGGTTCTAGGAAGAGTCCTTCCTGCCTCTTCCAGCTTCCTGTGGCTGCTGGTGATCCTCCCTCCGCGTTCCTCAGCGCGTGGCTATGTCACTCACACTCTGCCTCTGTCCTCACATGGCCTTCTCCCCTGTATGACTGTCTCTGTCTACATTCCTCTCATCCTATAAATTCAGTAGTCACAGGATTAGGACTCAGGCCAGTCCCCTGTGATCACATTTTAACTTCTCTCTGCAAAGGCCCTGTTTCCAAATAAGATCACGGTCACAGGTTCCAAGTGCACATGAACTTTGGGGGGACACTACTCAACCCAGTACACCATGTGTTTTGAGGTCCCTGAACCCAACCCCACACTTGAGAAGTCACAGGAAGGACTCGGAAATCACAACGTTAGCTGTGCTCATGGCGCAGGGGATCAGCAAGGATTCATAGCTGGTCCATGAGGAGAAGGACATGGCAAATGTGGAGCAGTCCACGCGCGGACCACGATGCTCCCTCCCTCCATGAGGGACATGCCAAATGAGCTGCTTCGTTCACGAGAAAAGCAGTGCTGAACACATGGGCATGGGCGGTATTTCTGCCCACGGGGCCCATCAGATGCTCGGCACCCAGAGTTTCTATTGAGTGCTAGTCATGCTGGCACCTTCTGCCTTAGCAGCTATGCACGTTCCTGACCCCCATGAATCCCACTGTACCCTGGTGCCTGGTGTGCAGTGCCCCCGCCTTAGGGCAGTGTTTAGTAGATACCAGCCCAGGGGGACCGCGGTCTCAGGCCTGCTCTATTTAGGACAGTGGAAAGGCCTTCTGTGTGCATGTGAGCTGGGCTTCTGGCAGAAATGTCTCGGGCAGGAAGGCGAATCTAGACCCAGGAAATGTAAGCATCCTGTGAGGGTCTGTGTCTGCCCCTCCATGAAGGGTGGGACCCATGGTACTGACTTCCCCCTTTGTCTCCAAAGATAAGCTGTGCTGGAGGCTCAGCATTGGCCTCTGCCCTTGCCATGCTGGGCACACAGTGGCCGGGCCACATCCGTTTTGAGGAGCACCAGTCTGGGTGTCGAGCCCATGGATGATCTCTGGCAGAGCTGGGCCCCAAGTGCCACCTTCCTCTGCACTGGATATTTTGCTAGCTCACAGCTTTTCTTTTGATAACTACTGCACTTATTTTTCTGTACTCGATGCACCCTAATGTCAGCATATATAGAAGCCATATCCTGTGCTTGAGATGGGATAATTTCTCATGTTGAACCTATTGCTTTAGTTTTTAAAAGTAAGACCTAAAATTTTACTTATTTTTAGCAGTTTTTGATTTATGCTGGAGATGGAAGAAATAGGATATTTCATGGGAAGGATCCTATGGTTGTAGGGTGGGGTTTGATGCAGAAAGGGAAGGAGGGTTCCTGGGGGAAGGCTGTGAGTGGCCTCTGAAGGTGTGGCCTCGTGCTCCGTGGCCGTCCATGCTTCTGACGGGGTGGAGGAAGGGTGTGACCAGGGCCTGGGTGACGGGGATATACCTTAGGCGTGTGGGACTTCTCTGATGGCTGCCTCTGTCTTCATGGTGATGGAAAGTGGGTCATCATCCACGAGGGGCAGTGGGGGTGGGGAAGGGCATATTGGAGGTTTGAGGAAGCCATATTGGAGGAGGACAGGTACGAAATGTCTGGGCCTTGGCGTGGGGAGGGCCGGCCTGGAAGTGTGCTGTGGATAGCAGGGCAGGGCAGTGGGCCTGATGTCCAGTGGAGGGAGCACCCCTTCCCGCCCTCTGCTGCCCCAGTGCCCTCAGGCAGTGGGCAGAGCTGTGCATTTGAAGAGGATCAGCGGGTAGGAGAGGGCAGGAGAGCGGAGAACCATACAAAAGCGAATGAGTGTGATGGTGAGAGATTGAATGTGGGTGAGGCTAGGTGGAGAACACAGAAAAGGTGGTTGAGCTCAGTGCATGAGAGGTGGGAGTCACACCCACTCACACAGGTCCAGGATCGGTCCGGTCACCTGTGGTTCCAGCACATTGCACGTGGTCTTGCTCCCCGTTGGGAGTAAAAGCGGGGTGAACTGGGTGCGGTCGTATAAACACACTGTACAGCCCTCCGTGTGTTGGAGAACTGTTCTCCGGAAAACGCACACCAGTCTGCGAGCTTGACCATCCTCTGGACGTCATAGACTAACTGTGTAGTGCAAACAAAAAGCTAATGGAAATTTTGTGATTTTGACACAAAAGATAAGTGTTTGCTTTACTTTGCATTCTATGAACATGAACTTCAGTTTATATTTTTTTGCCTATTTTTCATTTGTGAATTTGTATTTATATTTATTGACCTTTTTTAGGGATCCCTGGGTGGCGCAGCGGTTTGGCGCCTGCCTTTGGCCCAGGGAGCGATCCTGGAGACCCGGGATCGAATCCCACGTCGGGCTCCCGGTGCATGGAGCCTGCTTCTCCCTCTACCTGTGTCTCTGCCTCTCTCTCTCTCTCTCTCTGACTATCATAAATAAAAAAAAATTAAAAAAAAAAGATATATTTATTGACCTTTTTAAAAAACCAGCTTTTTGTTTTATTGGATTTCTCTATTTTTCTGTTTTCAGTCTACCTGATTTCTGCTCTAGTTCTTATTTTACTAACCTGCTTTCTTTAGGCTTCATTCATTCAACAAGGAAGGAAGCCTTGTTCTCTAGGGTAGAGGCCTTGATGCTCAATTTCAGGTCCTCATGCGTGCACCCAGTGCTGTCGGCCACCCTCCAGTCTAGTCCCAATTGTGATCTGAGTACAAGCAGCGTGTGATTTCTGCTCATTTGCACTGGTGCAGGGGCTTTACGTGGCTGGGAGTGTATTCCGTGCAGATTCGTGATCCAGTTGAACTTAGGAAAAACGTGCGTCCTGCTGTTGAGTGGAACGAGGAGGTGTCAGTGTCGGGGGCACCAGGCTGCGTGATGGGGGTGTCAGCTCATCCATGTCTCCCCGGCTTCTCTGCTCACAGGGGTCTGTCCACCGGGGAGGGGGCGGCGAGCTCCCCAGCCACAGCAGCACGTCAGCCCCTTGCGTGCCGGCTCCTGTTTTTGCCTCCTATAGTTTGATGCTCTGCTCTCAGGTGCTTGCAGCGGTTGTGTCTTCGTGGAGGACTGACCGTTTTCTCACTGCGGCATGCCCTGCTTCGTGCCCGGTGATTGTTCTCATTCTGCAGTCCCTGTGTCTGCACGCTTGCCTCTGTTCCAGCTTTGGTTGGTGTAGGCGTCTTCCTCCACCCCTTTCCTTCGACCTGAGTCTTGTTTACCGTGGGTTCCTTGTAGCCAGTGTTGATCCGGGTCTCATGTTTTTATCTGTTCTGACAGCCTCTCTCCTTTAATTGCTATGTTTGGACGGTTCGCTTTTAAAGAGAACGTTGATACATGGATTAACGTTTACGGTGTCTGTCACTCTTTTCCGTTTGTAGCCTTTGTGCTTTGTTTTCTTTTCCTCCTTTTTTCTGCCTTCTCTGTTGTAACAGAACATTCAGTGTGATTCCATGTTCTCTCCCCTCCTAGCAGACCAAGTGCCTGCCTCGTGTTGTCGTAGCTCTGGGGCCCCCGGGGTGCATTTGCAGCTTGTCTCCATCCGCTTTCCGATGGCCCTGCCGCCTCACGGGGTGAGCAGAGCAGAGCGTTCCCGCTTCCTCCCTTCCATCCAGGTGCCATCATCTGCCAATGCGTCGCCACTCTTCTTCCAGGACAAGTAATTGATTTTCAGGGATATTTTGTTGTTGTAAGGATAGGAGTGATGGCCTTCAAGCTCTTGTTGGAGCTGAAACTGGAAGTCTCTGTTTTTAAAAACTGGTAAACTTTTTTTGTTTAGATGCCTATATGTGTAAATGTTTTTGTGAACTTATGTAAACAGAGTATGCATCGTCTCATTCTAAACCTTGCTGAGAACCCTGTGTCCTTTGTTTTAGCTGCTGTGTAGTGTCTTCCTCTAGGTCTGAAGCCTCGAGGTGTTAGCCTGAATCAAGTTACAGTGTCAGCACTGGACCCAGAAGCTGTTCCAGAAACGTTTTCCTGAGGCCACAGCACTGCTGCCTGGTGGGGGCTTCCCTCACTTTACAGGTGTGGAAGCCACGGCTCAGGAGCACGGACCTGCCACGGGTGGGGAGCGGCCAACATGAGCCTCCCTGTGGTCCTGAGCACAAACCATGCCGCCTCCCTTCCTCTCGGTGGCTCAGGCTAGGATCCTGGCGGGGTTGTCCCCTCCTCCTTCAGCTGTCATGCTGCCAGGACCCTCCTTTTGCCTGACGGCCCCCTTACCACACACCCTAAGTGACACACTAAGGTCTGTGTGCTTGTCCCTGGTGATTTCACACCTTGTCCTTTTCTTTCATGACTTTTGCTGTCCTTGGGGTTTAATCCTTTCATTCTTTTTTTCTTTTAACTTTTTTTTTTTTTAATTCGACAGAGCATGTATGTGCGCACACAAGCAGGGAGGCAGCAGGTAGAGGGAGAGGGAGAAGCAGGCTCCCTGCTGAGCAGGGAGCCCAGTGTGGGGCTCCATCTCAGGACCCGGGGATCATGACCTGAGCAGAGGGCAGATGCCCAACCGACTGAGCCACCCACATGCCCCTGGTTCCCTCATTCTTGATATTTATTCCTGCCATCTATTATTTCTTACTCCTTCTCGTCCTGTGTGCACACACCCACCAGGTTAATTTTCATAAAAATGTCACAGTGGCCCTGTTTTCCCTTCACTCTGGATCCTTCTGTGGCCTGCCTTCATTTAGTCGTGAATCCAAATTTCATTTCTGAGTAGTTCAGAATCCTGATCATCTGGTTCTACCTCTTGAATCTGTTACCTCCTCTACCTGCCTGGTAATTATCTAAAAATCCTAGTTTATGTCTAAGCCTTTCCCCCCTGAATACCTTGTCTTAACTTCTCCCTGCTTTATTTGCAATTCTGGTTGGCATCAGCGACGGCTGGACACAGACGTCAGGCAGCATGTGAGGACGTGGCTGGCTTCATGCCCTGCTGTCCCACTGAGGCCAGGTGCTGGGCCAGGGCCTGGTGACTTATTCCACCGATATCAGGGTCGTGTTCATTTGATTCCAGACTGTGTCCAAAATGGTGTCTTCAGATCATGATTTTGGTAATCACTTAGTTGCGTTTTTGTCTGGAGAAAGATTCAATAATTCCCTTGAAGTTTACAGATGACAGCATCCAATTCACTGTTTTGATTTATTTTGCTATAAATGGCCTATCACTCCTTCTCCCCATCTCTTGCTCCCCTGCCCCCCGGATATTTCATAACAGTGTGGAACGGTAATTGTGTTTATTTTCATGTGAGTGTCATTTCTTAATTTGGGGACTCACATGAAAATTATGACCAATTTTCTAAGATAATTACTGTAAACATCCCATTTACTAGTTATACTCATTTTGTCTAGAACCTGACCAAATTACTGGTTTAGTGCATTTTTGTTCCATCTCAGTTACGTATGCCGGTGTATAATTAAGTGTGTGTGAGCTTATGCTAAGAGACAGTAACTGTATTTGTCAAGCTGGTAGCATTTTGTGTCCATATGCATACCCCATGACTTACTGGCTGGCGCCCGCCATGCTCACCTCCATTCCTGTGTTGGGGACTGTGATCCCGAGGCAGGGCTCCACGTGTGCAGGGCTCCGAGCCCCTTCCTCCTGCTTCCCCAGAGCCTGGGCCGCCCTCCTGCTCACCCCATTTGCTTCATCACAGACACTTCTGCTTCCTGTGACTCGGGGACACAGGGTCCTTGTAGTAGGAAATCCCAGTAGTGCCAAGCCAGTGGGATGTGAATCTAGTATCAGAGTGTAGGGTTCGGACAGAGCTTTGCAGTTCAGGACAAGCCAACAGATAGACTGTAGACATGGTTTAGAGCAGGGATAGACATTCTGTTAATTGGGAACCAGTGTGAGCCATAAAACATAATTTACTAGGTATTTTTTCTGTCTTTTCCTGCCTCATTCTTTTAGAATATGTGGCACACCGCCTTGTGTTGTAAATCAAGCTGCACTACTCTTCATCATCTTCTTTGGGCACTTTGGCTTATGATGTTAAGAGGATATATTATCCTCAGCCAGTTTCTGAATTCTTCTCAATTAGACTAAGTGCTTTGTGAACGGGATGTTTTCTTTCTCCGCTTTTTGCTCCCTGGGTCATAAAGTGCTTCCCATCGTCTCTGTTCCTTACTTATCGTCAATCTAGAGTAAATCTCGTTGATGGGAGGTTATGACTTTTGGGATTTACGGGAGACATAACACCATAGGCTCATCCTGATAGTCACTGCTTAAGTTCATGGTGACAAATTGACGGAGCAGCTTAGCCAAGTTTAAATAAGTTATAGACAGTTGCAGATTTTTTTTTTTTTTTTTTTTTTTAATGTTCGAAAACAGTTGGAAACCTATTTGTTGAAAGATGCACTGTTTTGGGGGGGAGGTTTCGTGTAGACTGTACTTCAGCCGGATGAGGCATAGATGGCACTGTTGCTCTGCATATTGTGGACCAGCTCCTAGGCCAACAATGCCTTTCAGATTTTCCAGAATTCTGTGGGTTTTTCACACTAATGAGAAAACCAAATCCTCCACCTCGATATTTGTTAACGTTCAAATACATTAATTTCATTTTAGTGGAAATGGTTTATTGTGATATCACTTGAAAAATCATCTTTACAAAACAGTAAGAATAATTTGTTAAAAATAAAGAAATGTGTATTTGTGCATTATCTACAGTAGCCTACAAAGATCTAGTGTAAACAACTTACTAGGAGGGCTGAGAAAGAGTCCTCCTCTTGGAGTCGATATGTTGTAGCCACTTGGGTGCCCACATAGATACGCTTGGGAAGATAGCAGGTTTGCATTTCCTTGGGTGATACTTGTTACCAAAGTATTAGTCCGTGTGTGACAGTTTGTACTGGTGACACTCAGGATGTACCTTTTCCTGCCCATTGCTCTTGTTGGGCCTGCCGCAGGTTCTCGGTAGGAGAGGGCCCCAGGAGCCCAGGCCCCGATGGGATGGGACGTTCTGACCACGGCAGTCTGCTCCGGGTGCCAGTGGGCACTAGCTTGGGGTTTACGTGGGTTTGGACTCTTTATCATCAAAGTAGCTGAAAGCCAGATGCTTTTAAAGAACTTCCATTTGGGCCATTGTAAACAGAAACATCTTCTGCCATTATAACTCATTAATGGGAAAGTGGTCATTTAAAATAATTATTTGCTTTGTTTTGAACCCTAAAGAAAGGAGACTTTATTTAAGTATTTCTTTCTAAAAGCCCCCAAAATGTTTTTCATCTTCAAGTATAGTGGTCATATTCAGACTAAACTTAATTTGAAATAAGCAGTTGTAACACAGTATAAATATTTTAGAGTTGAGCAAAATAAAGTGGTGAAACAAGGAGCATATCCTATGATTTGTATTTGTCAGTGCCAAACAAGGCAGAGAGTTAGACCTTTACAGGCCGCGGGTACGCCCGGCCGTCCTGTGTGGGCCTGCCCCACCCTATGCTCCTGACTTCTCCGTGGCCCTTCTCCTCCTGGAATCTTTCAGGCAGGACAGCAAGAAGCTGCGTGGTAAATCTGGAGGGACCAGAGTCTCTTGCTGCCTTTCCCTGGAGATTCATAAATTTTGCATGTTTGTAATGAGGGCGCACTATGTGCATGACACTGTTGTGGATGGCGTTGGGTTTAGTGTTTTATTTGTGCCATTCCTGTGTTTAAAACACAGCGTGACTCCTTTTTTATTCTTCCAAACCTCACCCATTCCCAAAAGGTGATCCTCTCTGTCTGCTCAGGCTTTTGGAAAACTCTCCTCAGTTTCTGAAGGTCGCTTCAGAAAAGCAGCTGCACACAGACCTCACGGTCTTTGGGATGAAGGTTTGCGTCTAGAGGACTGCCCTGGGGGTGAATGTTATTTATTTGGATGTATGATTTTTTTTTTCTAATTACCCTTACAGCTTATTTTGTTATATTTATTTTGATGGTTTAATGAGATCTCTATTTGTCTTATTTTGTAGGGTTCAGAATAAGCTGGAGGTGCTGAATTACACAACCATTCCTATCTATCTCCCAGAAGTCACAATCGGAGCGCACCAGAGTGACCGCATCTTCCATAAATTCACACAGGTGGGATTCTGAAGCCAGGTGAAGCTGTCTGCTGTGGGCCCCCGTGAATGGCACCTGGGTCACGGCTCTGAAAAGTAGCTTTTGTGGGTTTTTTTGCCTCTTTCAGTGAAGGAGATTCCTTTTCATTGAAGTAATTCTTTCTTCCCCTCACGGTCATGTCTAAAGCTGATACAGCTCCTCCCTCCGCAGGGTGGCGTGTAGTGGGCTGCCCTGGGGAGGCGTGTCGCAGGCAGCCTTCTTCGTCAGCATGTTATCTTGATCGCAACGTACCATCTGCTCTTTAGCTCTTGTCAACGTGTCTTCAGTGTCAAATTGTACTTGGGGTATTGCCTTACTCCTTATGCTACGTCCATCCATAAAGGATGAAAGCGAACGTTCCTACTGGGGGTCGGCAGAGCAGGTGGGAGAGTGCAGGGGTGGGGCGCGCAGCTGGGCCAGGGTGAGGCAGAGCTCAGGAGGCTCCGACTGTGTTATTGATCGTCTTCTCTGGTTTCCATACCTTTTTAGTGAATTATTGGTTTCCAGGATCATTTGTGGAGGGTCATTTTAGGCAAAATTCCATGAACTGAGGGGATGGATACTCGTGAGTTGTGTTGTGGAAGCCGGCAGATGAGGGAGAGACTTCTCCAGGAATCCTGACGTCAGTGGAAGACTAAGGACACGATCCATTTCTGCATCAGCTGTGGTTGGGGGGTTGTTATTGGCAGATGTGTGAAAAGATTACATTTAAATTAGATCGCCAAGCTGAGCAGCCAACATTTAGATAAGTTTAAATCTTAAATATTTTTGCATTGCTATAATTCTGTGATGCTTGCAAATTGCTTGAAGCACTGATTGGATGTCCGAGTATATCCCGTTGCTTGCTCTCTTACTTGAGATACTTGGCATGTTCTTTAATAGAAGTTCTTCTGGTTGTTTTGAAAGTGAGTGTATACGATGTTGGAATTTGGGGAAGTACATAAAACCATGAGGCTATCACTCAGCAGTACCCACATTAGCATGTTTGCACACTACTTCTTTGTGACTGATGTGGGTGTGTAAGTGTGGGTGGCAGCGGTGGTAGTGTCTGGGGGCTGGGCTGGCCTCTCCCTGTGCTTGCAGGTGGTTCCTGCTCTGCAGTGGATGCTCACCAAGGTCCTGCTGAGCCTGGTGCACAAGCCCTCATGACTCCCACCTTGGTCCCAGCAGCCACCATGAGACTTGGGTCGGCGCCCCTCTGTCTTGCCAAAGCCTCATGCTTGTGTGCACAGCCTGTGGTGCCAGGCCCACCCCTGTGGCCCTGAACGGTGGCTCCCACTACCCAGGAACCCGGCCAGGCCCTGGGACATGGGAGTCCTGGCTTCCAGGGAGCCCCCTCTCTTGCCGCAGCCTCGAGGGCGGCCACTTCTGTCTCCCCCATGCTTGTTGGTCCAAAGCACTAGTGCTTTGGGCTTTGAAGTGTGTGCACACAGGAGATACATAGTAAATTACCTAGTGAGAAATTTTTACCCTTTTAAGTTAAAAAAAAAAAGTCATCTGATTATGTCAGTGTGTTGACTTACTAATAATAGAGCTTTAACATCTCTGTTATTTTTGATGACCTCACTTTTAGACAAGGAAACCGTAGGCTGCAAGCTCAGATTTTGGAGTCACTGATAGGTGGTAATGATTAGTAACTTTTTCTTATGCTCTCTGTTTGATGAGCGGTGCTGGCTTTCCATTTGTGTGACTGATACAAAGCTTCCTCTCTAAATTACTTAGTTTTTCTAAATGTAAGCAAGGAATTTGGCTTGCAGCTATGACCCCAGTGGGGAGGGGGCCTCAGATGACTTGAGTGGCCGAGCTCCACTATCGACCACAGGTAGGGCACGTGCAACAGCATAGACAGGCTCAGGGGGGGCTCGTCTGTGGTGGACAGCCTGCCACACCACGGAGGGTGTTCTTGACGTGGGTGGGCCCTCTGGGTGGCCCCGCTCAAAACCAGTCAACTCCCAGGTGACCCCCAGCCCTGGCCATCATAATGACAATTGTGGGACATGTGGGGACTGTCGGAATTACCTCTATATGGAAGGTGGATGTTTAAAAGTCCCAGCATGTAAAGAGAAAGAAAAATGCGTGCTAGCAAGTAGACAGCTGGTTTCTCTCTAATCTGTACACTGCCTTTTCTTCCCCTGCCTTGCTGGGTCTCTAGTTCACAGGTGAGTGGGAGGTACAGGTGGCTGTCCCAGTCTGCTTCTGCTCTCATGGAGGAAGTTCTCAGTAATTCACCACTAGGGTTACGTTTGCTCTAGGTTGATGTAGATATTCTTTAAGAACTTAAGGAAGTTCCATTTTATCAGTAGTTGAATTTTGGTCACAAAATTGGGTATTTTTTTTATCACTTGTCTGCTCTACATGATTTTTTTTCTCCTTTTTCTTTTTTAAAGATTTTATTTATTTATTCATGAGAGACACAGAGAGAGAGAGAGAGAGACAGAGACACAGGCAGAAGGAGAAGCAGGCTCCATGCAGGGAGCCCGACGTGGGACTCGATCCCAGGACCCAGGGTCAGGCCCTGGGCTGAAGGCGGCGCTAAACCGCGGAGCCACCCAGGCTGCCCTCCTTTTTCTATTCATGTGGTCAGTTACACTGTGAGGCCAGCCTTGATTTCATGGAGTCCCACTTTGTGTATCCTCTTTGTATGTAGCTGACCCAGTTCATGTATTTAATTTAGGATTTTTGTACCTATATTCTTGAGAAACTGGATGATAATTTCCCTTTGCTGTGACACACTCCCAGGAGTCATCAACACATGTTGTCCACATCACACGGACACCCAACACTGAGTTGAGGTGGGATCGTCATTTTTGCTCCCTGAGAATTTGCATAAGATGAGCATTACCTCTTCCTTCAGTGTGTGCAAGGATGGAGCTCCACTGGAACATTCTACAGTGTAGATTCAGTTTCTTTACTAAATATGGAATATTCAGTATCCTGTCCTTCCTTGGGAAAGTTGTATGTATCAAGGAATTTGCGCCTTTTCCTCAGGTATTCCATGACACTTCTGAGGATGACAGGACAGGCAGTGTCTGAACGTCCCTCAGTTTGGTTCTGTTTGCTCTTTGCCCAGGACTGGGCTTCAGCCGTCTGCCTTTTCCAAGGAGCCTCCCGGAGCTCATCACGTGGGGCCCTCACGGGTCAAACGGACTCTGATCACTTGACGGAGGTGCTGTCATCGTTGTCAGTTACTCTCTTACTCCTTGTAATTAATCTTTTCAGGGAAAGTACTTTGAGATGTTGTCAATGTCCATTTCCTCCTTGGACTGCCAGTGGCTTGAGCCTCCACTGATTGTTGTGGCTCCGTTGTTAATATGATGGTCACCAAATTGTCGCCTTCCCACTTCTGTCCCTCACCCAGTATTGCTTACTGTTCAGTGTAAGCCAGTGCTTTCTCTTCTCCCTGCAGATTCGCTTATTTGGACTCTTAGGCCCACACACCTGTATTTACTTCTGCCTCTGGGTGCTGGCAACTCTAGGCTCGGTAGCGCAGCAGGGTCCGGGCACCTCCTCACATTGCGAGGGGCCTGGCTCCCACGGCCTTGGGGTACGGGCATCCTGGGTTGATCGGAGTGTGACTGTTGCATACACGCTTGTCGGCCGCAGTGAGCACCTGTGTCCTGGCCCCCTGCGGGGGGCCCCCACCACATGCATCTGGACTTCTGTCTCGACTTTGCTTGGGGGTTCCTGATGTTCTTTGGCTGACATTCGTTGCAGTTTCAGAAAAGACTGGCTAGGACCTCTTCAGTGTGGCCTGCACCCCTCTCTGTGTGCTCCTCTTACTGGGCTCTCCTCAGCCACGTGGACGGTTGTGCATGTTCTGTGCCCTTGGGCACTTCCCTCTGTTTTTCATCCTGGGTTCTCTGAGCTTCAGCCAGCATGTTCTTCTCATGTGGCTTCCAAGGAGCTCATCGTCCCAGCTCTTTCTCATTTGCTCTCAGACCTGCCTTTCCTTGTTTCCCAGTTTAATTTTAATCATAGTCCTGTTTGATCCTAGAATTTCCATTTTTTCTAATGTCAAGTTATTTGTGGAGATTAGTTTGTAATCAATTTCTTGAGCACATTAATCACAAAGTAATCTGGTGACTGCTCCACCTAGACCACTTGCCCCGGTCCTTTCATGGCTGCTGATTCAGTCCTGTTTTTCCTTCCTTTAAGTGCCAGTTGTTGTAAAGATAGCTGGAAGCTATGGATGGCATTCTCTTACCTGAGGAGGACACAGGTGCTATTTCCTGGCTGGTCACCAGAGTCCATTCACAGGCCAGTGTAGGTGTGCCCCTCCCCTGCAGCTCCTCAGGCCCCCAGCTACCCCTGTAGGAGGGGGAGGACCAGGCAGCTCTTCTTTTCTGCTTTCCTCCCTTGGACCTGGAAGCTCCCTGCCTTGGTGCCTTTGCACAGGTTTTTTCCACATAGTGCCCGTCTCTCCTGGTGGCTCAGGTGGGGAGTGTCATCGGCACCAGTCCACTGAGCCCTGGATCTGTTAGCCTTTTGAACCACAGACATGGTGGAGGGACTTGGCAGTTGTTTCCCATTATTACTGTGTCCTGTGTGTTAATGTCTGATCTTTAGTTTGTGAGTATTCGGAGAATCTACTATGTTGGACTTAGGATTTTAATTAAATGTTTATAAATCCTGAAATTTTTAATTTTATAATTTCTAAGCATTTTTAAAAAGTATTTTTAGAATAGTATTAGATTTGCAGGGAAGCTGTGAAGCTGCTGGAGAGTTCCTGTGCGCCCCGCACACCTGTGCGCTGTGTCGTTGCAGGGATGAACCAGCATCCGTACAGTACAGTTTGCTAGAGTCCATACTGTATTTGATTTCCTTAGTTTCCCTGATGCTCTGTTTCTGTTCCAGGACGCCATCCAGGGACCACATGACAACGAGTTTGGGATGTCTCCCAAAGCTCCATTTGGCCATGACTGTCACGTTTCCTTGTGTTTAATCCTTATGTCAGTTTTAAGGAGGGCAGATCAGGTACTTTGTAGACTGTCCCCCAGGTAGGGTTTGTCTGACGTTTTTCTGAAGTTTAGCCTGGGTTTATGTTTTTGGGGAGAGAGCCCCCAGAGGTGAAGTGCCGTTCCCATCACATCACGGACCACACACATGCCACCGCTGGTGTCGGCCATGCAGGTGCGCGTTCCCTTTGCAGAAAGTGAGCGTGCATATGGTAGGCTTTACGTGTGTCCACTGAGTGGGAACTGTGTCAACATTTAGAGGAACGCTAATGTTTTTAAAGGAAATCCAGTTGCTTGATATTTAAAAAAATGATACAATTAGATAGAACATAAATAATAGTGACCATTTGCTCTCATTCGCAGGTGTGCACACCCATTCTTACCAGGTGTCCCTCTGGAGAGCACCTGGCGGGGGGCGTGGGGATGAGTGATGCAGCCGTTATGCTGATTTCACATGCAACAGTTGCAGAGCTGGGGAGAGCTGTAGCTCCCAGAAGAGGGGTCCCCGGCCAGGCGGCAGAGCTTCCTTCTGGAAATGCTCGAGGGAGCGGCAGGTGCGGCTGGTCTGCCTCTGAGACACCTGACACACTGGTTGGTTTGCTGTGGGGGAGGCAAGTGAGCAAGCAGTGTGGGGACATTTCACAGAATTGTTTCCTTCAAGAGGAGGAGTTGTTCAGTGTTGGAGCAGAGAGCATGTTGTGGCCACGTATTTCCTGGAACAAGTGGGTTGGTGGGCGCCGTTATGGCAGGGACCCTCAGAAGTCGACTGCCCTGCTTGGCTGTCATTTTGTAGGAAGAAAAATTTTTGTAATGTTGAAAATGTGTTTTAGCCAAACTACCAACAGCATGAGAAGTTTCTATAAACTAACTCACGCAATAAAGGTGATAAAATTACTAAAGTCACACCTCATAATTTCATGAGGAACTTGAAATGTATTTGCACCGCGCTTACAGAGACACTTAGGACAGAGGAGGTGGTGCTCTGCATGTTGTAGCACATCCATTACGTATTATGCATATTTTATAGTAGACACTGAACTTGCTGGTACTTGTGGTTAGGAATTATTGGATAGCACTTCTGATTCTTGGAAGCAGGAGCAGCGCACTGACCTTTTGTTTTTAATTAAGTGTTATAGTCTTCCTTTCTCTTTTAGGATCTTTTTGCTCTTTATGTCTTTGCTGTTTTGGGTCTGGGCTTAAATTTCTTTTCTACTTATACCAGCGCTTTCTGGGTCTCGTTGATGGGATATTTTTCTTGCTTATATTTTCAGTGGCTTCTCTTTCTTGGGTTCTGTATCTGGTGACGCTGGGTTTGGAGAACCATCAGACTTTGTCATTTATCATTTCTTCTGATTCTTACCCGTGGCAGCTTCTTCCCTTCTGTGCTTTGGACAGAATGGACACCGAGTTCATGCTTTGTGGGCATCTCTCCACGGGCATTTAGTGAGAGTCCCTCCTAAATCCAGGATGCCAGGTTCACTTTGAATTCAGATTAAGCCGCCGTACTGTTTGGGTGTAAGCATACCTCAAACGTTTCATTCGCCGGGGCATCCGACATTGTTTGCCAGCTCTGGCCGCCCCGCTCCTGGAGAACTGTTTGCTGCTGGCCTGAGACTCACGATGAGCAGGGACTCCGGGCCCCAGAGGTGGTGAGATTGGAACCCCACCCCCGTGTGGACAGACTGGCTGTGGGTCCCGAGATGGCAGCTGAGGTCCCCTGGCAGGGCAGAGGGGCTCTCTTCCCTTCCTCTGACGGTGCTGTCCTCCTGGGGTGTGCTGCTCTGGAGGGAAGGCCCTGCCCATGCTCCACCTTGCTCAGACCAGCGTCTTTGCCTTCTGTCTCCGGGCAGCTCTTCCCGTGTCCCCAGGGCCGCAGAGCCTTCAGCTCACTGCTCTGGTTATCATCCTGCTCTTCATTTTTAGCCCCTTGTGATTTCTTGCAGAGCTCAGCAATGCATTTAAAAGCATTTCTCGAGGTTTTATATCAAGAGCTCTTTCAGGGCATGGGGGCTGTTGTTTTGCTGGAAATGGAAAGCCTCTCTGTTTATGCTCTGAAAGCCAGTTTTGGTGTTGGTTTGTCCTGTGCCCATGCTGCAGAGGAGCTGAGTTGGAAGCTCTGTGTCTCTAGGCTCAGTAGTAGGTGTTTGCTCAGTGAACCCCCAGGACAGAGCATTCATGAAATCCCCAGAAGAAAGACTTTGTATCTCCTGTTACCATCAGAGAACCCTGTCCAGGGGACGTATTCAGATGTCGTGGGAGCACTAAGATATTTCGAGGAGTTACAGTCTACCCCTAACACTTGCTGCTAAGCCTGACACTGCCGCCGCCACTCCCCCAAAACGGTCACCTCCAACATTTTACGTTTACTCAGTTATCATTTGGCAAGTATTTGTTGTTCCAGGCACTGTTCTAGGCATTGGGGCCACATCAGGGACTGAAACAAAGTCTTTCTCTCGAGGAACGTATGTCCTGGTTTGGGGGAAGGAGGGACAGATGATAAATATATAGTAGCTCATCAAAGTGTTACAGGGCAAAAATAAAGTTGTCTCGGGTGGGAGGTGTGCTGCAGAGAGGGATAGAGGGTACCTGCAGAGGGTTGTGGGTGAGGGTACCAGCCTCACCCACAGGCAGGGGTTGGGAGGTAGAGGCTGGCTGGACACAGTCTGGGGAGAGAAGAGCCCACCATGGTGAAAGGAAGGGGCTGGGGGTGGCAGGCAGAGCTGGAGGTGAGGTTGGAAGGTAGCAGGGCATGACCAGAGGGGCCGTAGGCAGTGCCGTGAGGACTGGGTTGTCGTTTTCATGAGACTAAGCCAGTGCTGTGTTTTGAGAGTGACAGCATCTGAATTATGTGTAGGAACAATCGCTCTGCTTGCCATGTTGGATTTGGGTTTGCTGGAAGGGAGCAGAGAAACGGGGGTGAGAGATGGTGGGGACATGGCTCTGACCTCCGGGCAAGCTGCATTCCCTTACCCAAGAGCCCCTGTCTACAGTGGCAGTGTTGCTCTTTCCCGTTAGTGGAATTTGTTCTTCTGTGTCAGGTTTGCAGCTGAGTAAGCTATTGTCCAAGGGTTCCAGCGCAGGAGGGTGCTCAAGGGAGGGACGTGGCCTCGGGGTAGGGGTGGGCGCCTTGGCTGGCACTGGGCATGGTGTTTGTCTCACTGCTTTCCTTCTAGACCTGCGGGGGGCATGGTCCCCGGAGTGAGTGTAGACCACACTGGGAGCTGTCCTCTGAAGTGGAGGGGTCGTAGGGTGCTAGCTGGGCTGTTGGGTCGGCGGGGGCGGGGTGGGGGGGAGTTGTAAGAGGGAAGCTGCTTACTTGGACATTGGGTTTCGTTGGGCCTCAGGCAACATCATCACGGATACCTGTTACCTTTATGTTCACTGAATTCCCCGATGAACTTGGATGAACCCAGAAGGCCTGACTCACTAGAGAACTTTCCAGGGGACACCCTGTCCCCTCTGTCTGCATGCTGGACTGGTGCTGTGGTCTAACCTGCGTGCAGACCACGTCCTCCTTGTCAGTGGTACTCACGGCAGCGCCTGTCCCAGGCTTGTAGAGCATGGTGACCTCTGGGAACATGGGGCGTGTCCCCTTTCCTTGACCCTGGGCTACTGCACCTGCCACCTCCTTGTCAGGCTCAGACTCCTCTGTTTTCAGGACTTAAGTAGATTCTGCAGTTACGGTGACAGGTGCCATTGGCATAGCTGTTGAAGTGACCACTGACCCATTGCAGCGGGGTGGGGGTGGTTGGTGGGGAGCAGAAGTGCCCTGGCCACCAGAGGAGCTTCCTGTTCCCCTGCAGTGTGCTGGCCTGGGGCCTGGGGCCTGGGGCCGGGCGGGTGGGCCTGTTAGCCGGTGCGTGGGCAGCAGGGGAGGGCGGGGCAGCTGGAGTAGAGCCGCTCTCAGGGCCAACAGGCCCTGCTGCACCCGCACGGTGCTTGTTTACCTGCTGGGGAAGGTCGAGGGTGGTGCAGGCTGCCGGGCCTGGAGAGATCTGGGTGGAATGGTAGAAGTAGGCTTTCCCTATTTCATCGGCCTATTGTTTTATTTCAAAAGGCTGAGACGTTCTCAGTCTGTTTATGGGCAAAGGGGCAAGAGCCCGTGTGAGGTGAGGGAGAAGGTGCAGGAGGGCCAGAGATTGTGGAGGCACAGAAGGGGTCCCCAGCACACTGGGCGGGTGTGGCCACCCCAGAGGGGTCCACAGCGTTCCCACAGGGCAGGCCGGGGCTCCTGTGGGAGGAGCCCCCTGGAGGGAAAGAGGAGCCCTGCCCAGTAAGACCAGGGTGGATCAGGCCCCTGTGGTGCCAGAGACCCTTCCCACTGGTCGGCCGCTGGCCCGGCGCGTGGAGAACCTGCCTGGAGGGAGGCGGTGGCACGGGGGGGCAGCAAGCTCAGCTCGGTGCCGGGCACGCACGCCACCCAGCACGGGGCTGCGGGCACCAAAGCCTCTTGTTCCCTAGTTGACATCACTGGTGCTCCTTCCAGGGCCGGGTTTGGGGGTAGATGATAGCTGTTTGACTTCCTGCGTTTACGTCTGCGTAAGACCAGCACTTTAGTGTTTAGTGTCGTGTCCCACGTGAGTGTCTGGGGATAGAGTTCCCCCGGAAGACGTCTTGACCACCTGTCAAAGGTGAGGTTCTCCAGCTACTGAATGTTCATGTGTCACCTTTGCACAGTGGTCCCTGTGGGTCCTGTCACCTGTGTGGCTTTCTCTCAAGCCCGCCGGTGGGGACGATGGGAAGATTGCCACCCTGAGCCCCAGGGCAGTGCTGGCCCACCCAGACTGTGGCAGTGCGGGCCGTGGAGGTGACCCCCGGTGGACTCCGGACCCCTGCCCCTTAGCTGGCCTGCCAGAATGTGTTCACAGGGTCACTTTAAGGAGAGCGGGTGTGTGGCGGCCTGCAGCCAGGGCCCCCACAGCATTGTCCGGCTGCCTGTCCTGTGTCCCCCAGCCTGGGCCTTGCTGCCCCCCTGAGCTGAGGCATCCCTTGGGCTGAAGAGTCCCGCTTCCTCCCGTGGCTGGACAGACTCTGTGACGCGGGCCCGAGTCTGCGCAGCGTCCGAGTCACAGGGTCCGGCCGGCTCATTTTGGCTCTTGGGGTTTTCTGATTTTTACTTTTGCTCGTGCTCGTTAGTCTGAGGTACAGCGTTTGTACTTGGGCACAGCAGTCTGAGGCCGTGAAGTGGCCCAGGGCCGCAGGGTTCGACTCTGTTTCTCCCGGCTGCTCTGCCAGCCTGCAGGCGACGCCCCGTTCGGGCTCTGCACCGAGGATGGAGTTGGTGTGGTGGCGCCGCTTCCCGCCCCGCAGAGCAACGAAGAGGCCTTGCCGCCGGTCGCTGGGAGCTCTCCGGTGCCAGTGTTCCTCTGGTGCCCGTTCCCTGCACGCTCCATGTCCTGTGCCAAGGACGCAGGGACAGACCCGGTGCCGTGCCCTGGAGACCTGCCGGCCGCTGGGAACCACACACACGTGGGCAGAGGACATGACGTAGTTCCCAGGCTCATCGGTGTCAGATTTCAAGAATCTCAAGAGGTTTGAGGGATGAAGGTTTGCCAGGTGCAAGAGGGGCCGGGGGTCTTGGGTGTTAGTGAAGGCTAGAGGCAGAGCGGCAGGGTTGGGGGTACCAGCTCAGGTAATGGGGAAGGAAGGAAGAGGAGAAGACGTAGAAAGGACGTTCATCAGTCCTGTATGATGATCTGTGTGCTTTATTCGGGATTGCTCATTTACTGCCAGAAACCCTCTGGGGTGAATTTTAGAGATAGGGAGACCGTGAGGCTTGGGGGCAGCTCAGGGTAGCACCCTACCAAGGGAAGATGTGGAGAACTGAAGTTGGGGCGATGGTTTGGAAGACACTGTCATGGCCAGTGAGTGGTTCCTGTTGGCTAGTGGCAGGTACACAGCCCGGGCTAGGTTCCTGAAGGGCCTTGTAGCCCTCGTGCTGGTTGGCAGTAAGAAGGAGAGGGTCTCTGGAGGAATGGCTAGGATGGAAGTGGGGTGCATGGGACAAGGGCACCTGGGGCAGGGGCGAGAGTAGAGAGGCAGGGCTGATGGGGAAGCAGGGCCCCAGGATGGCTAATTCCCAGGGTCTGGGCCCAGGGCCCCATGCTGCTGCCACAGGGCGTCCGGGCTGTTACTCTTCCCAAGGGTGAATGAGCCTGCAGGCGCTAAAAGGCTGGCTGAGGTGGAGGATATGGGGGCTCCACCCCGTTGCAGCCCCTTCTGCACAGCAGCCAGCCAGGGGCTGCTGGGGTGACCCCGTGCACAGCTGGGCCTGGGGTCCCTGCGTGACACATGGGGGTGAGCGTTTCCTGGTTAGCTGTGTTGGTGACCTCAGGACAGAGAGGATCTAAGAGTCTGTATGAATAGGATTTTGTTTTTTTAAAGATTTTATTTATTCATGAGAATATAGAGAGAGGAGAGAGAGGCAGAGAGAGAAGCAGGCTCCATGCAGGAACCCGATGTGGGGCTTGATCCTGGGTCTCCGGGATCATGCCCTGGGCCAAAGGTGGGGCTAAACCACTGAGCCACCCGGGCTGCCCTGAATAGGATTTTAAATTCTAGTTTTGTTTTCTTGATCCTGTGACCTGGCTGTTTGTTCAGCTCTGCTGCTGGTCTGGCTGGAGTCCGGGGGGCTCCCAGGCGCCCGTGGTACTCCAGGGGACTGCCTGAGCAATCTTTGGGTTCTTCTGAAGTGTCATCTGCAGAGGGACACGGCATCTGGAGTCTGGGAATACATATCCATACGTTTCCCATTCACTCGGCCC
The DNA here is from genome assembly GCF_003254725.2 of Canis lupus dingo. Taxonomy (NCBI): domain Eukaryota; kingdom Metazoa; phylum Chordata; class Mammalia; order Carnivora; family Canidae; genus Canis; species Canis lupus. The sequence continues at coordinate 50,112,700 of NC_064267.1, read as the reverse complement.
CCATTCTGCTGTTGGAACAGACCCGTGCACGCACACGTGAGTGCTGATGTGTGCATAGCAGCTTGCTCATGTTTTAAAGTCATTTTTCAAATACTGTATTGGGTCACTTTTTATTTCTGTGCAGTCCTTCCTTGGGGCAGACAAGCTGTGAATTGGTTTCCGCTTTACCGATTCAGTGTCTTTTCAATTTAGGGAGGCCAGATGCTATTAAGATACGGTGCTCCCTCCACGAATCTGATTGTGTCCGAGACAGTTGCCAGGACGACAGAGTCTTCTGCTTTCTCTCCTGCTATTTTTATTTCTTTACTATCTCAAGTTGTTTTTGTCTCAGCCCCAAGTTAGCATTGTCTAGAATAGCGACGCTTCATAGCTGGAGTGTGTTGACACCGTGTGCTCTTGCCTCTGTGTTCACTTGGATAAGGACAGACTCTCGGTACATGGGGAGCCTCAGGGTCAGTTGACCTCAACATGCTGACGTTTAGCTTCCTGGAGTCCTCTCGACGTTCAGACCTTAGTTAGAACTTAATCTGGTACCCGGTTGTTTGTGTTAAATTATAGATTTTCCATTTAGAAGTTCATTTAAGAGCAAGAGCGCGTGGAGTCTTCAGTTGTCCTTTGCTCACAGGGCTGGAAGACGCGCTAAGATGTGCTGCGCTGCTGCTGCACCTCCGAGCTCCATGCAGGGCGCGTGGCTGAGGCTCACGCTCATCACCGGTCCGTGTGCCCCGTTGTTTAGATTTCTACGTGTGGAAGATAACGTGTTCCCTGGGGAGACTTTGCACCAGGTCCTCTGGGTTGAGTGTCCTTGCAGGGTATCCCATAGTGTCTGTGCCTCTGCTGAGGTCCAGTCACGTGTAACATCCTTGCACTCAACCTGACAAACCCCAGGTGCCCGGACTTTGCAGTGTATTCGGCCAGTACTTCTGTTTCAGAATTTCTGCAAAGAATACTATTTTCAGGTATTCAAACAAGGGTTTGAGTTAGGAGCTTTTCCACTCACAGCTGATGCGAGTCATTTAAAGTGTATGATCCTGTGATGCTTATGGCAGTGGGTTTGGCAGCTAAGTAGGGATGTATTTGTAGCAGGTTGTGGTGTTTGTGCTAAAAATAGAAGACACTCTTAAAAAGATGGCTTTTGGAAATTGTCTTTGATAAAATAAGATTTTGGAGGGGGAGTTGATTTTAGTTTTTCGATTTGATTTATGCTTAGCAGTAATGGAAAATCGGGGAAATTGTATATCAAAGAAGTGACTTCACTAAATTTCTTCAGTGCTCTTTAAAATCAAAGAAATGTCCTTAGAGCTCATTAGCCTCTATGTGTAATAATGGATAACAGAGTGAAAATTGGAATCCTCATCACTCCAGACTTACTTAGCCATTTGAGCTCCTCAGAGCATCTGGAAAGAACAGAATCCGTCATACCTGTTAGAACCCACATCCTGCCCCCAGTGGGGTGAAGCGGATCCAAGACAGATTCATTTAATCTTTCTTTAAAAATTCACTTTTTGACAGTCACACAACAAAGGACTTGATACATGTATACAGTTCTCCAGGAGAACTCAGCTAAGGAACTGTGAGCGTCCCTGAGCACCCCCGACACGACTGCCAGGAGCCAGAAATTCCCCGGCGGGACTTTGCAGTGAACCTGAGGGGTGGGAGACCATGAGAGTCCATCCCCAGGCCAGTGGGCAGGAAGGGCCGGGCCCCGGCACATGCCCAGGTCCCTCTCGGGCAGAAACTGGAGCAGCAGAGCTCTATGCATACGGACTGGCGGGTGACGGGAACATGAGGGGAATGAACGGAATTCGGTAAAACTCAATGAAGGCAGCGTGTGGGTGAGAGAGACAAGCTACGACATCTTCTTCAACCGCGCACACGAGGAGTTGCTGTTTAATTCAACTAACGCGTACGCGGTGTCACAGAAGATATTCCTGGACTTGAGACGTGAGGGTCCAGCCTGCCGCCAGCAGCCAGGTGGCTCAGCAGGTCACTTGACGTCTCTCCAAGGAGAGACGGTGCCCGCCTGCCCCTCGTGGCGTCAGAGCGCATGAGGCGGTGCCGGCAGCAGGACTCGCATCGACAACTAGGCAGGTGACTGCACTGGGCGTCACTCAGAGACGAGCACCAGGAGGAGAGACGAGGGACGCGGTCGCCCCGTCAGCGCCAGGGCTGTGTGGGGTGGCCGGCCACAGGAACCTCCCCACAAGAGCAGGGGGCCAAGACCAGTCACCGGCCCTCTCGGGAACCTGGAGGCCGTGTCCCAGGGCTCCCCGCCTGCTCTTCCCCGAGGGAGGTTGCTCACAAAGCAGCGGTTTTGGCCGCACGTTGGGGGAGGCCGGCGCTGGCCGGTGTGCAGGGCTGCGAGAGCCACGGCCGTCGGGGTAAGAACGAGGGGGCCGGGTGTGAGCGGGTGACGCGGTGCCCCTGCCACCACTCTCCGGCCCTGGGAGGGCCCTTCCCAGGTAGAGGCGAGGTCTCCTCCAGCAGGGACCCGCTCTCACACTTCAGCCCTGTAGCAAGTGAGGTTCAGAGTTACTTTGCTCTTTTCCTGGCTTCTTTTGGCTTAGTTGATTATCGTCCTCTTCCGTTTCATTTCCGCTGCTGCACCTCTTGTTGCGCCGTTCACGGCTGCCCTGGGCTGATAGGGTGCGCGTCTGCCCCTCGCCAGCGGCTGCTCTCACAGGGCCAGCCACATCCGGCCAGCCCGCGACGACGGGTGGCTTCCGTCCAGGCCCCTGGCCTCGGCAAGGCTGTCCTCGTGCAGCGTACTTCACACGTGTAATAAAGCTCACGTAGCTTTAGGCGGTCAGTTACCTCTATAAGGAGCAAAGATGTTTCCATGGCCCTTGACCCTGGCGCGTAGCTGTCCTGTCTGCGCGCTGTCTGTGCAGGCCCCGGCCTCCGTGTGGCGGCTCGGGCGGCCGGAGTCGCCTCCTGCAGTAGCCGTTCCCACCGCACGGGTCTGCCAGCCATGAACCGCTAGCTCTTGCTCAAGAAAGATACTCGCGCTTCCGTTTCATTTTCATATATAACGTCACCCAGCCTAGATTCCTGTGTTGGCCGCTCGTTTCCTCCGACACCCTGAGGTCCCCCCCACACCCCTGGCCGCTCGGCTTCGTGGACAAGTCTGAGGTCCCACCGTGTGCCGTCCTTGGGCCCGAGGGACATGTTCTCTGGCTGCTTCTGAGACTCTCCGTGTCTTTATCACTGCGTCCCAGCCACCTGGCGACCTTGTGCTTCTGGGTGGCTTTCTTTGGGTTTATCCTGCTTAGGGCTCACGGAGCGCCTCGGATGTGAGCCGTCCATCGTTTCCCTATCATTTGTAACACGTTCAGTCAGGATCCCCCCGAGACATCTTTCTTAACCCCTTCTGAGGACTCTCGACAGTGACCCACAGGTCACCGAGACTCTGTCCGTTTGTTGTTGTCCTTTTTCTCCGATGCCTCACCGTGGATAGTTTCTCTTGTCCTGTCTCCAGGTTCACAGCTGTGTCCTTGTGTTTATGTGATATGCTTTAATTCCATTGGGTTAGTTTGGGTCCTCCAAGAAACAGAAGTCAAGATGGATCAGATGTTGAGACTTGGGGAAACACCTGGGAAGGGGAAAGGGGAAAGACATGTGGTGCGGGGGGCAGAGGGGTCTTTAGTTCTTGGTGCCCTGTGCCGTCTGCGACAGGAGAGGAGGAGCGCAGTGTGGCGTAGCAGCGGCGCAGGGTGGCCCAGGGCCAGTGGGACCTGTCGGTGGAGCCCCACGGCCCCCCGGAGCACTGGAGCAGGCGGGCTGAGATGCTCTGCTGCTCGCAGCCTGGCTGAGTGACCGCCTCCGGGGGGGTCATGGCACAGCAGGACCAGGGTGGTGGATCGCAGGGGCAGCTGCTGGCACTGTGAGCACCTCGGAGCGGCACATTCTTGTGGCAGCCACACCCATCCAGTGGATTTTTATTTCAGAAATCTGTTTTTTCAATCCTAGGAGTTTGTTTCTTTTTATGTTTCCAGTTTTCTCATTGACTTTCATTTTTCACTTAATTCCCTGAGCATATGGAATATTTTTATAATAGGTTTCTAACGGTCTTGTTTCCTAATCCGTCCTCTTCGTTACCTCTGAGTCAGCTTGATGTGTTCTTCCCTGGACATGGGTCACCTTTTCCCCCTCACACGGCTAGAGGCCTTCCAGTGACTGCTGTCCATGGTGAGTTCTCTGGTTTTGAGTACTGGATCGTGTTCCCTCCCTTGGAAGAGCGGTAGGATGCTTACTCTGCCTGGCGTAGATCAGCTTCCGCTCTGCAGGTTTGAGTTTGATGTCTTAGCTTTTTGGTGAGTCTTACGTAGCTGGACTTGGAGGGAAGGGCTAACCCGGTACCCCGGTGTGCGGTGAGCCCGGCTGCTGGGACCTCGGTCACGCTGCCCGTCTCCGGGAGTGTCACCCCACACGTGCAGGGACACACACACACCCCAATCAGGGCTCCTTTTCTGCCCACCCCACCCCCCACCCCCAGCTCTGCCCACGGGTGCTAGCCACCCTGACCTGTTCGTCCAGTGTCTGGATGCGGACGGCTGAGGGGCGAGTCCGTGGTGGATTGGTCTGGTGGCCCTCATGTGGCCCGTCCCGAGCTGCAGCGCTGGCCAGGGTATGGGGGTCCAGGTGGGCTGCGGTCACTGCAGCTGCTCCTACAGGGCGTGCTCTGCACAGTCTTGTCGCCCTCGCTCCCCGTCCTGCCCCCTAAGCCGTTCCTCCTCTCTGCTGACCCGCAGGTCCTGTCTGTACCTGAAGCCTCTGTTCCTGTAGGTCAGACCGGGTTTCTCCAGCCTCAGGCACCTCCACTTTCTGAGGAAAGTATTTCATGAGGTCAGAAAAAGTGGGATTGATTCACGCCTCAAACACTGCCGGGGCATAGTGTGCTTCACATGTAGATGGAGTTCGGAGTTTTTTCCCAGGAGATTCAGTGAATATATGTGACTTCTTCTCAGCTGGGCTGTGTCCAAGCTGCTGGCATCCGAAGCTGTGTGGAGAGCGTCCCCGCTGTGTGCGTGAGGGAAGCGGCTGGGAGAAGCCTCCGTGTGTGACCCCCGACCTCATTGGCCACCTCATGGCACAAATACTGACCTGGCTCGGAGCATTGAGTGGCAGGGACCTTTTTCTACAATCCTGGAGTTTAAAATAGAGTCTCACAGTCAAACTCCGTGGCATCACTTTGCATTCAAAAGGTGCCCGTTTAGCCGCCTCTGAAGCCTCACCTGGAGCTCCGTGGCCCCGTTGCCGAACATGGGACCTGGCACGTGTGGCTCTTAGCGCATTGGTTGAATAGGTGAACTTTTCACCAAGTAGTAAAATCAGGTTCAGTGTCCTGTCCTTCCCCTTAGGGCAGTGGGCAGCATGGTTTTGTGGGGGTTTTTTTGATGTCGTTGTTGCTTTTAGGAAGAGTCAGAGAATAAATAATTGAAGGTTTATGCCCCCTCTGCCACAACTGCTCAGTTGGTTCCCCTGCTGGGCGGAGAGCATGCACGCCACATGACCAAGCTCCAGCGAACCTTGTTTTTACGGAAAATGGTCGTCAGGCCGGATTTGGTCTGCAGGCGGGGCTTTGCCGACCCGGCACCGGGCAGTAAAAGGCCAACAGCCTGGTGTAAATTCCCAGGGGAGCTGGAAGCCCTGACTCCCACAGTGTGAGCAGCAGCGTGATAATCTGGACCAGAGTCTTCTGCATGGGAAATGAAAGCCATCCTGATTGCTGTGTCAGCATCTGCTCATTGTTTACTTTTTCCTTGAGTAAGCAGTTCCACTTCTAGAAGTTCGTCTGAAGCACATAAATCTGGAGGGATGCACCGGAGGGTTATTTCTCATCAGGAAAGCTCGACAGAGTAGGGCCTGGCCGCTCAGGGGGTGCCGGGGCCAGAGGAGCTGGAGGCCCAGCGGGCGGGAGTGGACTCAGCCAGAGGACGCGGGTTCGGATTCTAGTTCCGTGGACATTCTGGCCGTTGACCTGGACAAGCTATGTAGCCTTTCTTTTAGGGGGAAGGAAAAAGAAGTGCGTGTGGTAGAAAGTAGTAGGAAGGGAGTGCACTCAGCACGAACCGCCCTTCCTTGGCTCCTGGGCCCCGGAGAGGCAGCCCTGCGGGAAGTTTCTCCTGCGCGCACCCTTCCAGGGGTAGTTTGGTCGTTCGCAGCTTTGTTTCAACGAGCAGATGCACATAGGAAGTAACATGGAAGAAGCAGCTAATTTTGTTCCCTCAGCGTGAAGTGTTCTGAGCAGAAACCCTCCCTGGGGCCTCTGTTGGCCGACACGCGCTGGGCAGGGACCTGGGAATCCGGAATCGAAGTCCAGGGACGCCGCCCCGAGAGGCCCAGGGAGCCTGCTGGTGAGGCCGCGCGTAGCTTCCGGCTGGGCTCAGCGCCTCTCATGGCGTGCGAGCTTTGCTTTGCTCTGTGGCTTCAAATTCGCTGTGCAAGGATGCAGGCGGGCCCACACGGCCACACACCAGCCCTTCCTCAGCGACGGACTCCGGCGGACGGTGGCGGGGAGCGCATGCTCCTTGCTGGGGACACGGGTGACGTTGGAGAGCCTTCCGGAGCTCTTCCCCCGACAGGTGCACGCTCTGGCGCCTGGACCCGGTGCTGCGGGTGCTCCTAGAGCTGAACAGGGGTCCCTCTCGGGTGGGCCCGCTCTTGGACCCTGTGGAGCCTCTGCTGCCGACGCTGCTGTGCCTACCGTGCCTACACGGCAGTTGGGGGCGGGGGGGCGAGCCTAGGGCGCCCCGGCCTGCGCTCCCTCCTCATCCTTGCTGTCGGCGGGTCGCCTGGTGTCTCTGCAGCTGGGGCCTCCATCCGGGTGCCCTGCCTCACTGTTCAGACGTGCCCCGCGTGTCCTGCAGGCAGAGCATTCGGGTGTGTCCCCTGGGGCTGCCGCAACGAGCGCCCTCACGCAAGCTGTGGAAGCAGCAGGCCTGTGTTGTCTCAGCTCTGAGGTCGGGGGTATGGGCTCAGGGCGTGTTCCTCCTGGACGCTCCAGGGGCGGGCCTGTTTCCTGCCCGCCTCCGTGGTCTGGCCGCCTCCTCTCGTCGACCTCGTGGGCCCCTTGTGCCGACCCTGGGCCCGCATGGACAGTCCAGGGCAATCTGCAAAGCCCCTTGTGCCGTGGGAGCTCGCGCAGGCCCAGGACCTGGGGTTCGGGGTGTTGTTCCACCTGACACGGTCCCCCTCCTTGACGCAGGCACTCCATGGACGCCCGTGCTCGTCCTCGTAGTACGAGCTTCCCTGAGCTGCCCCCTCTGCCCTCCTTTCCTTGGCTTCCCTGGGCCTCCGCTTGGAGCCAGGGCGACTGCCCCAGGCTGCCTCAGTCCCACTCACCAGGCCGTCTGCGTCCACAGGTCAGGGTCCCCATGGCATCTCCTTGCTCTTCCCTGGGCACCCTCAGCGGTTGGGGCGGCGCACACCTGTGGATCCCAGCACAGCTCCGTGTCTGGAGCCTCGGACCACCTTTGGAGCTGCCCCTCGCCTTCCCCGCGCAGTGTCCATGCCAGGCCGCCGCCTGCCCTCCCTGCTCCCCTCCTTCACTCGGGGCTTCCTGAGCTCCTAACGCATGAGGGAGCCCAACATGACTTTTAGTTCCTGTGGCCCCCACGGGGTGCGCTGCCTGCCGCCGGCCTGGCCCAGCAGCCACTGGTGCCCTGGTGCTCATCAGAGCCAGAGAGCGGAAGAACTGGCCTCGTCCTGCCACTGCCTGTGGCCCGTGTGCAGCCGGGGTGCCTGCCTCTCCCCAGAGTGTCCCCCGCTCTGTGCGGTGCTGCCCTGGGCTGTGGGTGTGTGTGGGGCCCGTTCCCTTCCCAGCTCCCCCCAAGACTGACCTCCTAGGGAGCTGGGTCTTGTCTCGTGTTTTCCCTTTGGGTTCCGAGCGCCCCTGGCACCGGGTGTCCCAGCCTGAGTAGCAGAGCCAGCCTGCCCTTGCCTCCTCTGCCCATGTCCAGCTCCCTGCTTGGACACGCCCAGGCTCAGCCCTGCCGCCAGCCCCCGGCAGCCCGGCCTCCGCCGCAGCCTCCAGAATCCCCCTGCAGACCTGCGTGACCCGCACGGGGCTGCCGGGCAGGTAGTGGGGAGAAAGTGCGGGTCCGGGGCCTCGGGACCAGCCAGTCGGCAGAGCTCTGTGCGGCCTGGCGGCGGCCCTCGCAACCTCCATCGGGACTCCCCTTGCTGTGGCCACAGATAAAGGAAGGACTGATTTATTTTTAAATCCTTTAGTACCTAAGGGCAAAACATGGAAGGTTTTTGTACGTAGTGTATACAGATCTGTCCACATTGATTTGAAAACATGAAAACATAAATTCAGTGTCTTGCTCCCATTTAGTAACTTGGCAAAGCCTACATGCTCGAGTGTTTGCCCGGCCCCACGCAGCCCTTCCCTCCAGGGTGAGTCGTGTGCAGCGCCATTGCGGGCTGCCCCGCGCTGTGGCCGGTGCTGCCTTCCGTGGCCACCCAGAGCCCACCGTGCCTGGTGTTGCCGCAGACGCCTCTGCCCGTGGGAGTGGGCTTTGGCTGCAGGCCGTGGGAGGGCCGGCAGGAGACCTCTGGCCTCCCAGCCCCACTGCTGCCCCGACACACAGCCCGCCAGGGGCCAGTCTGCCTCTGTGACCTGCCTGCGTAGACCCGGAGGGCGGAGGGTCCGTGGTAAACCCACCGGAGTCCCCCCGAGTGTGCTGTTGCAGCCAGGACCCTGGAGAGCAGTGCCCTCTGCGGGTGTGAGTGGGTGCTTCAGCATGACTGCGTTTTCACACCGAGGCCCCACAGGCGCCTGCACATGTGGGTGCCCGCAGAGCCCCGTCCCTGCAGGGCGCTCGGGGCGATAGAGGCCACCGGGGCGAGTGGGGCTCGTGTGCCTCGTCAACCGTTGTGACCATGGCTTTCCCTCCCACAGCTGCCAGGCCGCAAGTACTGCCCCGGGTACAACGCGGACGTGGGTGACAAGTGGATCTGGCTAAAGTGACGGACTTCCGCCCCGCCCCCCTACGGGCTGCATCGCGGCGACGACGAAGAGGCTGCCACCTGCCGCGTCCTGTGGACTCCACGTAGCTTTAACACGCGGGGGGAAGGTAACGGACTGGGGCGTGGCCTGGCCAGAGCAGGCTCCCTGTAGAGTAGCTGAGCCCGGGGAGGGCCTCGGGGTTACGAGGCTCCTGAGGCTCCGCAGCTTGTAGCTTTGTTCAGGAAAACCCTGCTGTGGAAGGCCAGATTACTAGAGGAAGCTCCTTTCATTACAGCTGTGCTCTGTGTCCTGCAGATCTTGTACTTGGTGGCCTCTGACTTCAAGAAATAAAACTGCTTCCACGGTGTTTCCCTGCATCCTACATCTGCACCTGCACTCGTCACGTGTGTGCACACGCGTGTTTGCTTACACTTCACCACCGTGCGCTGTCGTGGGTCTGGTTTACTGAGACAGAGGCCAGGACTCGGGGCTTCTGAAGCGCTGACTCCACCTGGCTGGGCGGCACACCTGCGGCGGGAGGGGGAGGCCAGGACAGGGAGGAAGTCGCCGTGGGAGGACACGGGTGTGTGGTGCATTTCAAAGAAACGTCAGAAAACATGCACGATGCCCATCACCATCCGGGCTTGAAAACCCCCAGGAGGGGAGCACGAGCTCAGAAAGTGCAGTGACGAGTACAGACGGCGGAAAGGCTCCTCTCTTTACTGAAACCTGGGAAACCGGCCCTTGTAGAGGTGGGTGCTGCGTCCCAGGAACGGCTGCACGTCCCAGGAACGGGAGCCCCCAGCCAGGCTGGCCCTGCCCCACACACAGGCCCCTGGCCACCCGCCCCGTTTAAACCTGGGTGATAGAAGCGACATGCAGTGTAGGGTTCCGCTCCTCGCCCTGCGGGCTGCCCTGGCTGCCGCTCGGGTGCCCACTCGGGTGCCCGCCATCCCCTTGGTGGACAGGCAGAGGAGGCCGCAGACGGCCCCTCTGCAGTCCTCCCCTGCCCTCCCCCTCCCCTCCCACTTCTTCCTTTCCCCTTCCCACCTTCCCTTTTGGGGAAGGGGTGTTTTACAATTGAAAAGAAAGTTTCCCAGCAGCAGCGTGGGAGTTGGAGGCCTACCTCAGGGTGGAAGCTCTGCGCCTCCCTGAGAAACCCTGCTCTCACCGCTGCGTGGAGGTGCACTCGGCACCCGGCCAGCCGTGCAGTGTCTTCTGGACTAAGTGCCTCACAAACCATTAAGGAGAAGAGGAAGGAAAAGAAAAACCTCTTTAATTATCTTGGCTGTCCCCGATGTCTCGGCCGTAATGAGCTCGCTCTCTGCGGCAGCGTCCCCACCAGGGGGCGGGGGGCGGCTCTGCTGTGCGGTCAGGACCGCCGGGTGGGAGCGGCTCACTCCACCCGCGGACGCGTCCCTCCCAGCCTGTGTGGGGCGCCCGGTGACCTAACCCCGTGGGGGGCGCGCTGGTGGTTTGTGTGCTGAGAAAGCCTCTGTTTCACTTCCCGGTGCTGCCGGCCTGTGAGTGCCGGGCAGAGAAAAGCAAATAAACAGTGACCAGGGCGTCTCTCCAGGGAGACCTGGGAGTTTGGGAGGCGCCCCTGCAGGGTCTCCGTACTTCAGAGCAGCTGGCCTCGCAGAAATGCCGACAACCCCAAAAAACCCCAGAGCTGAATGAAACCGTGCGTGTTGAAACCCGCCGTGTTGGGGTCTCAGCGCGCCAAGGACCAGGTGCTGTGCTGTTGCGGCCGCGCGCTCCCGTCCGCAGGCTTGCTCACCGGCTCCGTCTCACGGAGAAAGTGCTCATTTTTTCTTTAAAGAGCTTTTCTGTTCCGTCAAATTTTGTAACCCAGAGAGGTTAGGAACATTTAGCCCCTCGAAGGGAGTTAGAGAACGTTCCCTCCGTCCACCTCGGCCAGCAGGTCGCCGTGTCCTGTGGCCGCCCCGCTCCGCCAGCACGGCTCCCGCAGGCGAGGAGGCTCGGCCCTGGGGCAGGGGAGCCTGCAGGCCCTGGACCTCCGCGGACGCTTGCCAGGACCCATCCTGTTTCTCCAAAGCCCATTTTTTTTCCCCAGCAGCCTGCTGGCCGCTAATCTGGCTTGGGATCTTTCTGTGTCCTGCTTTCCAGTGACCCGTTTCTGGGTTGGTGGTTCTGCGCCGCACACATGTCAGAACAAAGGCAGGCCGGCAGCTGCTTCTTGGGGGAAGGCACAGTCCATGCCCACCCTGGGCGCAGATCTGCAGGCTGTGGGGCCTTGGCAGAGTAGGGGCGGAGAGAGAGCCACAATCACTGTCATACATTTGGGCTTTTAGAGGGAAAGAGTAGGCGGCAGCCCCTGGCTGGTCAGGATTCGATGAATGAAGCATGTGCCCGGGTAATTCTAGGTTTTATATCTGGAGAGAAATAAGAGCTGGAAACCAGAGGCTTTGCTTTGGGAAGATCACGAGCCAGCACTCAGAGGCAGAGACTCCGCGGCCACCCCCATCAGGAGGGATTGTTTCATACTGTTGTGGACTTCAGGGGGAAGAGGGCCCCGTGGAGCGACGTGTCCCCAACCTGAACAGGGGAGCCTCCGGGAAAGGGCCCCCCCGCCAGCCCCGATACCCCCAGTGTGTTGGGGGCCCCCAGGCTGCGGAACCCCGTTTGAAACCACTCCCCCAGGGGCCCCGGGGGCGCCATCGGCTAAGCATCTGACTCTTGATTTTGGCCCAGGTCGTGATCTCAGGGTCCCGGGGTCGAGCCCCACTTCGGGCTCCGCGCTCAGCACCGAGGCTGCTTGGGTTTCTCCCTCTCCTCCTGCTCCCCACCCCACTCGCGTGCTCTCTGTCTCTGAAATGAATCTTTATACGGAAAGAAACTCCTCCCCCAAAAGAGCCTGAGTTCTCCCCGTGTAGCCTGTGGTCGTCCACGCGGCTCGGTGCCGCCGTGCCGCAGTCGCTGTGATTTTCCTCATTAGACCTGTCACTACGTTTCATTTGTCCGCGCTACTGACTTGAAATTCTTAAATAAAGAATTGTTCTAATCAGAGTAGTACCCCATTTTTTCATCAGCGACGCTTCCTAAGTGAAGGCCGGGAAGCTCCCTGGTGACGCCCGCATCTGGAAGCCCCCCCACCCCCGTTCAGTGCCGTGTACTTGCAGGGAATTAACCTCTTTCAGGGAGGCCGTGCGAGGAGTCTGCTAAAGATCCAGGAAGCATTTTGCTCTGCACATAGACGCAGCGGCATACGGCAACCCCCCCGCAGTGGGTGCTCACGGAGCCTCCTGAGTCCCTGGCACCGCACGCAGCCGCAGGCTCGGATCTCTCGTGTGCAAAAGTGGAAACCGCTGTGAGGCCCCGGGACCCGGCAGTGAGGCGAGCATGTCGGCCGAGCGGGTCCGGGCCGGCCCTGGGGGTGACGCAGAAGAGCAGTGGCTTCGGGCAGCGTTGGCTGCTCCTGGTGGATCTGGACGGGGCCGACAGCGACAGGGCCTCAGGGAGCGTGTCGGGGTGGGTGGACGCCCTGCGGGCTGCGGCAGGGACAGCACAGAGGAGGGAGCACAGGGTCCCTCCCCCAGGAGCTTCCTCCAGGACGTGCAGGCCCCCAGGAGTCCCCGCCCGCAGGTTGCCAGGCACTCGCCGCTGCCCGCCAGCCCCGTCCTGTGGGGCAGCCCTCCTGGAGGGGAGGTCACCGCTGTGGACACCTCGTCCCTCCACCCGAAGGCACCACGTTCCCCTGAACGTCGCAGTGGAGTGCGCTCGGCCCGAACCCTCCGTAAAAGCCTGGAGGCCCGAGGACCATTTCGATCTTCATATTCCAGCCACTCGAGGCGAACAGGGGCCCCAGCCCTTGCACCGCGATGACGGGTGTAAGGACGGGCGGCCGGGTGCCGCGTTGGAGCCCACGTCTGGCCCCTGGGGTGCGCCCCCCGCCGGCCCGCGCTCGGGGTTTGTATGCTGAGGAAGGCCCTGGCGTGAGTGCTCGGCCGAGACCCAGGCTCCTCCGGGGGACCCGGGGAGCTCGGGGGACGCCCTGCAGGGTCCCCTTACTGCAGGCCGGCCAGGGTTTAGTCTCACCTCAGGGCTGCGCTTGGCCCGGCTCCCCGTGAGCACGGGCTGCTCAGGGCTCCCGCCGAAGGGGACTCGGTGCCGCGGGTGACGGATCGGCCGGTGAGCGTGGTCGGGGGTCCCCGGGGCGCAGGTAGGCAGGGAGTCAGCAGCTGGGGCCCGGGGCGGGGGCGGGTGTTGGGGGCCAGGGACCGGCGTGCCCGCCGTGGGGTCGTGCCGACGCTGGCCTGCGACCTGGCTGCTTCTCCCGCGGCTTGCCCCCCTCCTCCCCTCCCAGCCCCACACACGGGGTGACACCCAAGGCCCCTGCCGTGTCGGCCCCTAGACCCTTCCGTCAGGAGTCGCGGCTGTCCGCGGGGCTGAGCGGAGTCCACAGCCAGAGGCTGCTGTCCGTCGGCCCCTGGTTCGGAGCTCTCGGCTGCGCCCTCCCCGAGAACGCAGTCCCCTGGCCCCGCTCGTGCCCCCCCGGCCCCCGCCGACCCCAGCGCACCTGCCTGCTAGTGCTAGTGCCGCGGTGGCCTCGCCTCGTCGGGCATCTGGTGAGCCTCGCGCCGCCCCTCCCCTCCCTGTCACAGCTGCTGGGCCCCAGGCACCTTTGGGAGAGGACCCCGGGCTGGGCCTCGAGGAGGGTGACGGGCGCCACGTTCAGGACGGCCCTCAGCCCTAGTGCCGGCCGCGGGACAGCGAGCTCCCGGTCATGTTGCCGTGGCCCCTGCCACCCCGAGGCCTGGACGCCTGCACCGCGGCTCGGTCCGCACACCCGGCTCCGGCACGGCCCTCCGTGCACACGCCGTCTGGCGTCTGCACACTTGACCTGAAGCTTGCCTCTCGCTGGAGAAACGTAGTAACTTCATTTCTGTTGAAACGAGAAGCAGGAGGAGCCTGCTCTACCCCGGCCAGAGCCGCAGTGAAAACCAGCCGCTCCTGCGAAGGGGGAACCAGCCTCGCGGAGAGGATGTCGTCGAGCTGCAGCCCGGCTCCAGCCGCCAGAAACCCCCCGCACCGAGCTGGCCAACCGGCCGTTTGAGCAGCGCTGCCGTCCACGGCGGGCGCGGCCCTCGGGGCCCTTCCGGAACCCGCCGCCGCCCCGGTGCTCAGGCCGTCAGGGCCCACGGGCCGCCTGGGCGGTCAAGGCGCGGCTGCACCTGCCCCGGGGAGCCCCGGTCTCTGCTCGCCCAGCGGGCACCTGTGCCGTCCGTGTGGCCGCCTCGCGTCGGGTCTGCCCCGCCGGGCCCTCCGCTCTGAGTGGTGTGGCCGTGGGCCGCGGGGGAGGTTGCGTGACCCCGCCGGGCGGACCCCTGTGCCTGGAGCATCGCCCCTGACCCCGGCAGCCCCGGAGGGCTGGGACCCGCTGCCCGGAGCTGACGGTGCCGTGCTGCCGGCGGGCCCTTGGGAGGCTGCGGGGGAGGTGCTGCTTCCCGGCCTCGCCCTCGGCTCCCAGACCCCCCACCCCAGCTGAGCGCTGCTTCTGTCTCACGTGTCCTCCTCTGTCCGCTGAGGGCCCTGCGATGACATCGGCGCTGCACGGCGTCAGGGCCGTCCCCACCCCAACATCCTGACACCTGCGAAGTCCCTGGGCCGCCCAAGGTCGTGGAGGCGCTGGTCGCCGCGGTCAGTGCCTCTGGGGGGCCCTCACGCTGCTGCAGACCCCGAGACACCTCGGGGAACCACGGGGCCGTCCTGCCACCTCCCGCCTCGCCTCCCGAGGGGCCTGGCCGGGAGGGCTCCCCGGAGAGCCGGCTCCGTGCTCTTCTGTGTGTGGAGGCGTCCACCGCCCCGTCGTCCGCAGGTGTGCGTCAGGCCCGCCCAGCCCCTGGGGCGGAGCGCGTACTGTGTCCCCACGGTGGGTCCCAGGGTGGCTCCTGGGGCTCCCGGGGAGGACGCGGTGCAGGCGTCCTGCCTGTGGTGGGAGCGGAGAGGAAGCCGGGGCCCTGCGGGCCGTGGTGCAGCCTGCGGTCCGAGCGCCTGCACCTGTCACGCGGCCAGGGAGAGCCCTGGCCCCGGCTTCCCCCAGACCTCCCAGCGGCTCCGGCACTGCACGCAGGCGGCTCCCGGGGTCGCCCGGCAACATCCCTCCCCTTGGGTCTCCCGCCTGCTTTGTCAGGGGTGTGGACCTGGCCCCGCGAATGGGCACAGGGACCCCGGCGGCCCCCCGCGTGGCCAAGACGGAGCAGGCCTTGGTGAGGCTCCGGGGTGGCCGTGGCCCATTCCCACCGTAAACCCTCTGGCCTGCTTCGTGGGAGACGGAGAGGCGGTCCGAGGGGTGGGCTCCTGCTGTGGCCCCTCCACCCTGGACAGTGCCGGGTCCTTGGTCCGGGCTCCTCTGCTCCTCCCGGAGGGGCCCAGAGACACCGCGAGGATGTGTGAGGTCTGGGACTCCTAGGTTTGTGGGGAGGCTGGTCGTCAGCCACGAAATTCTGTCCTCGAGGCCATGCTCCTGAGAGAAGGACAGAGCCTGGGGCTGGGGGGGGCCGTCTCCGGGCCCAGCCGGGGTCCTGGGGAGCCATTCTCATGGGGGCACTCACAGGAAGGCCCTGGACGACGCACAGCAGGGCCGGTGGGCCCCCCAGGGGGTGAATGGGGAGCTCCGAGAGCCCGGCCTTTCCTCTCTCTGCCCCTGGAGCCCGTAGCCGCAGCCAAGCTCAGCCTGGGGACGCGTCCCTCAAAGTCAGCGTGGCCCCGGCCATGGGGAGCGGGCCGGCGGGCGTGAGGGCCTGCGGACGGACAGACGGACGGAGCTCTGCCCCGGGGGCGTGTGGTGGCCCCGGGCTGCCAGGGGGCCGTGGAGCCGCCAGGGCTCCTTCTTGCTTCCAGAAGCCCCGGGCCTTTGTTGGCTTGCAAATCCTCCTCCTTGACCCCAGCAGCCAGCTGTGCTGAGGAAACGCCCAGAAACGGGTGTGGTGGGGGCCGCACCCCCCGCCGGGCCAGGCCCAGACCAAAGTGGTGCCCGCCGACAGCACGGGCCTGACGGCGACTCACGGCGGCCCTCGGCTAGGACAGGTGGGCGCTGCCAGGCCTGCGGGGCCGGGGTCTCCACCCGCTGCAGGGCCACAGGGAGCTGCCGGGCGGGGGGCCTGGTTCCCAGCGCTCGTGGGTCCTTCCCATCCAGCATCGGGACCCTTGGAGCGGGGCCGCGGGGCCAGGCCAGCTGCCCCCCTCCTCGGGAGCTGGGGTCTGGTTGTTGGGGGGGGGCGGGTCGGTGTGCACCCCTCCAGCAGGCTGGGTCCCCGGGGGCCGACGCCGGTTGGGGTCAGCAGCTCCAGGGTCAGCCTGTCTGGAGGGCTCGGGGGCGCAAGGACGGAGCTGCCGAGTCCCCGAGCCGCTGCCTGGAGGAGGCCCTGGTGTCCAGGAGCCCCGAGGGCGGCCCTGGCTCCTCCCAGGCCTGGGTTTGCACCGCGCGCCCCGAGAGCTGAGGGCGGCCGCTCGGGAACACGGGGAGCCCACCAGGACACCCTTCCGGTCCTGGCACCTGGGATGAGAAAGCCCCGCGGCCGGGGCGGGGCAGGGGCAGGCTGGCCCGGGGACACCCCGACCTTCCTCAGGAGCCCACATCCCAGCGTCCGGAGCGCGAGCCGGTTGGCGCCTGCCCGAGGGAAGACGGACTTCACGGTCTTCGGGTTAATCTTCCTTTCTTGGTCTGACTTGTGCGCCGGTCGTAGAAGAGCTGCCTGTGCCCTCCCGGTGACGTCACGCTGCCCCCCCCCCCCAGCAGGTACGTTCCTGTGGGACTAAGGTCCGTCCCCAGCGGTGCATTCAGAAGGGACACGGACGGCAGAGGGCAGCTGAGCCTCAGGCTGTCCCACCCCCGGTCCCAGAAAGAACGGACCGGGTGAAATCAGGGAAAGTTAGACGCAGAATCCAGCAAGACGCGGACGAGGTGGGAAACTGTGCAGACGGGGCAGGGCAAGAAGGGGCCACCCTGCTGCGGAGCGGGGTGCAGTCGCCTGGCCCAGAGCCACTGGGCCCCCTCGCTCGTGCTGCAGCATGGGGACGGGCAGCAGCACCTGGCGCCACCCGCCAGCGTGGGAAGGGCGTCCAGGACGCAGGCTCTGCTGGGCCCTGTGGGCCTGCTGCTCCGTGGGAGCTCGGGGTGCTCCGACAGACTGGCTCCGGCCTGCAGGCGGCAGGACAGGGGCGGGGGGGAGGGGAGAGCAGGGGCTGGGGCAGGGGAGGGGAGGGCAGGGGCAGGGCAGGTCCGATGCAAACCACCCCCGGAGCGCGAGTTCTCACTGCCCAAGGCCCGTCGCCGCGACCACAGGGCAGGGACGACAGCGGCGCCCAGAAGTCTCCCGACCTCCGCCCAACAGTGGAGCGCGAGAAGCACACGGATTCGGTAAACACGCCTGGAGAGGGGCCGCCGCAGGGAGCGAGCGAGCCTCCAAGGGCTGGCCTCACACAGGACGCTCAGAGCCGCCGACAGGGCCGGGGACCGGGGCGGGGACACCCCGATTCAGCAAGTGGGCTTTTATTTAAGAACCTCAGGAATAAGAAATAAATTCTTATTTAAGAATGCGTGTCAGCGGACGAGCCCTCGGGCGTCAGGATGGCGGGCGTTGCGAGGCGGGGCTCCCGAGTGGAGCAGGTCTGTGCCTGCGGGACGTGTCATGGGGCATGTGCGGACACGCGTGGGGTGTGGATACGTGCGTGCACGTGTGGTGCATGTGTGTGCGGGTGTGTCCCTATGACCTGTGGGGGGGGTGTAGGTGTGTGATGTGCGTGCGCGTGTGACGTGTGCATGCGCCTACGACTGTGTGACGCGTGTGTGCGTGTGATGTGCGTGCATCTGTGTACGTGATGCGACCCTTCAGGGTTGAGGCCTCTGTGTCATTTCTTGGGAATTCAAGGTGAAAGGCGCGGACGGTTGTGCAGAAATCGTTCAAGCTCGGAAACCGCGCTCGCTTCCGTGTGCACGTGGGCCACGGCTGCCGGTGAGGGACGTGGGACGTGGTTCGGAGTCACGTCCACAGGGCCCTTGTCCCAGGGTAGCCGTCCCCGACGTGCACGCACCGAGGAGCCTGCGGTCGCTCGCGTTAGCCCTGAAAAACCAGGTGAGGTGCAGCCGCTTGTGCTGTGGGGGGAGGGGTGTGTGAAGGGAGGGGGCGGCGGGGTCGCAGGGCTCTGGGCGCCCCTTTCCTGTGTGTGGAGTGCTGAGGGCCCTCCCTGCTCACCCCCGGGGGCCACGCTCTGCTCCCACCCGACGTCCCGCGCACAGCGTGTTTAGTGCAGTACGTGCCGCCTCCTCCTCCCGCCCCTTGTGGTGCCGACCCAGCACCGTCCACGGGCGGCCGGCGCCTGCTTGGTCGTGTCCAACGGCCTCGTGTGGTCCGACCCCCCGCCTCGCGCCTCACCCTCCTGCAGTGTGGACACGCAGACCCCTCACCGCAGGGCCAGCCCCACCGTGTGGGCACCATGTGGCCTTCCTCCTTGAACGCTGCTGTCTACACCGTAGCCCCCAGTCACTGGGTTCTGAACTCTCACGGGGCTGCGAGGCCTCAGGAGCCCACAGCAGCACGACAGGATTCTCCCGGACATGCCGATCCTGCTGTCACCGGTGGACACCCACTGCCACTGTCCCCGGGGGGACACCCGACTGTCACCATCCTCGGGGGGACCCGCACTGACACTGTCACCGTCCCCAGGGGGACCCCCACTGACACCGTCCCCGGGGAGACCCCCACTGACACCGTCCCCAGGGGGACACCCGACTGTCACCATCCTTGGGGGGACCCACACTGACACTGTCTCCAGGGAGACCCCCACTGACACCGTCCCCGGGGGGACCCCCACTGCCACTGTGCCCGGCTGGAAAGGCCAGTTTGCCACCATCCACGCTGTGCTCCTCCAATATCCCTCACCCGTCAGGGTTGCCTGTTCCTTGGACCCCTCGAGCGGTCATAATGCCGGTGTGACCCGCTGCCAGCAGACGGCAGCCACTCCCACGCGTCCTGTCCTGTGTCGTGAGAGCCTGGTTCCTCTTCCTTCCTGAAGGTGAGCTGCTCCCTCAGGGCACGTGTCTCCTTGCGCTGCCCGCAGCTCATCGAGAACGACGCGCTGCCCTTCAGTCCCCCCTGCGACCCGGAGGACCGGCTCCAGGCCCCGGCTGGCAGCAGGACCGCGACCCCCGTGAGCACGACACCCATGAGCCCCGCACTGTGCGTGCGGGAGACTCGGCGTGTCCAGGTCGCCGCGGGGGAGCCGGGGGTGAGATCGCTGTGCCTCGCGGTCCCCCGTTCCTACACGTGGGCACGGGCCGTGGCGTAGATCAGGGCCTGGCCCCACGGCCCCGGGTGCCCGCCACCTGCTATGTCAGGGAGGCTGGAGCGGACCTCGCGGGCACCACGTGCGCTGCTTGTCCTGAAGGGCGGCCTGGACGACCAGCCAGAGGGCCATGTGGCCAGGGGCCTCCCGCCTCGCCTGGACCGCAGAGGCTCGCGACCCCCGCCCTGACCCCGTGGAGCCCTGGGGGTCCCTGCACAGAGACGGGCCATAGCGGGAGCCGCCGCCTTTGGGAGGTGCCCGGCCCTGCACCGGCCCCACCCCCCTCAGCACAGCTCCGTGACCGCCCGGCGTGACCGCGTGGCCCGGCTTCATTCCTGGCTTTGTGCACGCGGCAGCTGGGGCCTCGCGTCCCGCCCTCGGCCCTGGGATTCCTTCCCCGCGTCACCGCTGCGTGTTTTGCCCGCGTCTGGGGGAGGGACCTGTCCCTGTGTCGTCAACGTGCAGGAGTCCCTGTCCCTTCCGGAAGTGGTGGACGTTTCACGTATCTTCGACCATTTCTTGACTTTTTCTGCCCCCTTCTAGTCCCTCATGATGAACTTGTACATCTTTACCCCTTGAACATTCATGCGGTCGGGCTTTTATTCTTCCAGATACACAAGCAGAAGCGCGGCAAGAACAGACGTGTGACCGGCGCCGCAGGAACACTGGGTGCAGCGCGCCGCGCGGGGAAGGTGTTGAACGTGGCAGCGCCGCCCCCTTGGTGCTCTGCGCTGATGCGTGTCGTCCCGCAGCTCGGCCTCGTCGCCCCAAGGCCACACCCGGGCCGCCCCCGCCCTGCTTGGTGAGGGGCTGAGGGCTGGGGGCGCCTGGACCCGCCGAGGCTGAAAGGCCGGGCGCCTCGCCGGCCACCCCTGCTCCGCTCACGTGGGAGCCGGGGCGGCTGGTACGCCCAGGGGGATGGCGGGCGCGTGTCCTGGGAACGTGGGGACACTCAGCAGGCTGCTCGCACGGCCTCTGACCCGCCGGGAAGCTGTAGCTGCGGAGCAGGTCCTGGAGACCCGACAGCCCCGCGTGCTGACACCTCGGCGGCCGAAGGGTGGCAGGTGCTGGGCGCCGCCTGGGTAACAGGTGTGTCGCGGCCGCGACAGTCACACCGGCTCAGGGCGCCCGGCCCACCCTCGGCGCGCTGCACACCCGCCTTCGAGGGCTGAGCCGTTTCTGCGCCCGCTTTCCAGATGAGAAAGGTCGGGCCCACGAGCAAAGGTGGGGGCTGCTGGCTGTGGGGAGCTGGGCACACGCGGGTGCTCGGCGCTGTCCCCGTCCCTGTGAAGGAGGGAGAGACCCAGGGAGCACGTGGGGCGGCGACCAGGCTGTGGGGGCAGCTCAGAGGGCCGTGGGCGCTCGGTCACAGCCCGGTGCTTATGTCACCTTGAAGGGGCTTAAACCAGAATGACTCAGACCAGGTGACCAGGTGTCGGGGCGTGCGGGGACACGCGGGGCCCCCTGCACTGTGGCGGGTGTGCACACGGCGCGGCTGCCCTGGAGGCAGGCAGTGTGCGTCCTCGCGAAGGCCGGTCTGGGTGGCAGGTGACAGTGTGCCACGCCCGGGTGTCTGCCCCAGCGTGTCGGGAGCCCGTGTCCACACCGCAGGTGCGCACACACCTCACGGCGGCGCCATCCACGGTGGGCAAAAGCGGGAACAGCCCAAATGCCCATCCTCAGGGGACAGATATCCGACACGTGGCGCGGCCGCCCGGGGATTGTCATGCAGCCACAGAGAGGACGGGAGGGCGGTGTGGACGGGCCTGGCAGCCTGGCGCTCCGCGAACGCAGTCGGTCCACGCAGACCACGTGTCACGTGGGCCCCTGGGCTGGACACCTGCAGACTCTCCCTGCCGGCGCGGGACGGAGGCTGGCGGCGGAGCACCAGGGGCCCTCGGGTGACGGAGTGTGCCGGCCACAGCCCGCCCGCCTGCCAAGAGCCGTCCCCCGGCACCCTGGGATGCTGACCGCTCGGGCTCCGGGAAAACCATCGCGTTCCAGGAGGAGGCGCGACGAGAGGCGCATCTCTGCCTCCGGACATGCTCACGACATGCTCACGCCGGCCAGGTCAGCGGGGGAGACACGGCGCGGCCGGGATCGCGGACCTCCCGCCCCGCGGCTTGTGGCGGAGAATCCTGCTGCTCCCACTAACACTGTGCCCCCTCCTTCTCCCCCTCCCCTCCTTTCCCCTCCGTCTCCTCCCCCTCCTCCCCCTCCATCTCCCCTCTCCTCCCCTCCTCCCCTTCCCCCCTCCTCCCCATCCCCCGCATCCTCTGGAGCAAACCGAAGAACAAGGGCTGGATCCACAGTCAGCATTTTAATAACCGCGCGAGCCCACTGCCTCGTCAGCTCCTAGGAGCCCGGAGCGAGCAGGTGCTGACAGTCCCGATCACAGGCCAATTTCCAGTTACGGCGACATCGGACATTTCCGAGAATCTCAGGGGTCCCTCAGGGTGGGGATCGCCAGGGGCGGCAGGACATCCGGGCGACATCATCTGTGACCCTGACTGATGGAGACACACGTGGGGAGTTGGGAGCAGGTCGGGTGATACACGGCGGCAGACGGAGGGCAGGGCAGCCCCTGGGGGGTCCCCGTCGCCGGTGGGGGGCGTCCAGGGACTCGGGAGACACGAGGGCAGGTCCGTCACTGTGCCACTGGTTACCCCACGTGGGGACAGTGCTCTTTCAGGGGCATCACCTGCGTGGCTCTGGCTCCTGCTGGGCACCTGGCCCCTGGGGGGAGCACCCAAGGGTGGGGGGAGACACAGGCCAGTGAAGAGGAGGAGGATGCTGTGTGGAAGGGAGGCTGTGCCAGAGCCGCACAGCGGACGCTCAGGGAGACCTGTGCCACCAAGCAGAGCCGGTCCACGCCCTGTGCTCCCCAACCCCGCAGGCTGCCCCCCCAAAGACGCACACGTCAGCCCCCGGCCACAGGCCCCACGGGGGCTGCAGTTACAGGCCGCTGCCCCCCGGGCTCTGCCCGCCCCGCCCTTGTCTCCTCCCCCACAGCCTGCTCCTCTGGTGCTCCTGCCTCCTCCTGGGACAGGGGTGGCCTCCCCGGGACCCAGCGGGGCCACGCAGCAGCTCACGTCTGCCGGCCCAGGGCGTCTGCCGTGGCTTCCCGGGAGGGAGGTTTGGGTCGCAAGGCGCTGGGGCGGCCCGCCTGAATCGGGAGGCAGGCCGGCGGCCGGAGGCCAGGCAGGACCCAGGCCGCAGTCTTGAGGGCGCCTTCCCTCCTCTGGGCACCTCCTTGTGAAGGCCTTCCACTGATTGGGTGCGGCCCACCCACGTTACGGAGCAGGATCTCTGCTCTAAGGGTGTCGATGGCGGGCGCTAGCCTCACCTTCCAGACCAGCGTGTGGCGAACTGTGGGTGCAGCGGCCTGACCGGCAGGCACTTGAGCTGCCTACTGGCTCCTGCACGGGGTCCCCAGCGCTGAGCCGGGAGCTGGCCTGTCCTGGGAAGCAAGGGAGCTTCTGGGAGCTGCAAACATCCCAGCAGAGGCTCTGACCAACAGCCCCCCCACGCCCCTGCCAGGCGCCCCATCTGGCTGAGGGAGGCCAGGCTGCGGGCGACCCGGTGGGATGACCTCGGCCCCCGGGGCCTCCGCTCCTCCCGCAGGAAGGAGTCCGGGGTGGTTTCAGCCCAGGCACGTGTGTCAGCGAGTCCCCTCCGGCACTGGGTAGGGACACGGGCCAGCCCCAGGCCCTGGCAAGTGGCCGGTGAGGGAGGCCGGAGGCCCCCGTGAGGAGCCAGGTGGCACGGAGGGCCTTGCAGGGGCAGTGCCCACCAGGCCCTGGACCCTCTGGGGGACCGGGGGGGGGAGCCCAGGTGTACTTTGGAAAGAAGGGACCTGAGAGAAAACAAAGGGCACAGCGGAGCTACCAGCGCGTCCTGGAGGGGACCCCTGTGTCCATGGGCCCCCCCCCCGTCACTACAGAGGAGGGGTGTGGGCTCCGAGGGCGTGCCCATTGCTCGGGGGGACACAGCGCAGCCGCCCTCCCTGCCAGCCCGGGGGTCCAGGCAGTGGCCCTGAGGGGCGGGCCCTCCGCGAGGTCAGCAGGCCGTGGAAGCAGGATGCGGCTGCCCAGGGGGGTGCGGGTGGAGGGCTGCCGAGGCCCAGCTCAAGGGAGGAGGAGGCACACGGGCTGCGGACGGAGTGCGCCGAGCACCTGCTACGTGCCGGGCCCTGGGGGACATGGGGCGGGGGCGGGGGAGGGGGAGGGCTGGGAGAGCCTTCCAGAAGCGGGGGAGGAGCCCTGCAGGTGGAGGGCAGGCACGGAGAGCTCCAGGGGACCCGTGGGGACCGCGAGCGACCCTGCGGGCGGCGGGTCGGGGTCAGATGCTCGGAGCCAGGGGCACCTCCTAACAGGGAAATCAGCCGCGTAAGTGGGGTTTCCGGCAGGCAGTGGTGTGGTCGTGGGGTCCGTGCTCGCGCTTTGCGTCTTCCGCAGGGACTGGGTGCCAGGGCGGGGGGAGGGGGCAGGGCCGGTGCACCTGGCCAGGTGCCCTCCTTCAGGCTCCAAGTCTCCCAAGTCACCTTTGCCCCCCCACCCCCGGCGTCCATCCTTCATCGTCTCCATCCCCTGCCCCTGCCTCTGGAGCTGGTGGCGGGGCTGTCCTGCAGCCCCCTCCCCCGTGCAGCCCCCCCAGCCCCGTCTTCGGCTCGCTCCCCATGCCGCTGGCTCCAGGGACCGGAGGGTCAGACACCACCTCCCTCCGTGGTTATGAGGAGCCGGGAGACCCGGGGCGCAGCACGCCTGGGCCCTGGGCCCCAAAGCTCCCCGCAGCCGGTGAGCGTGTGCCGGGGGGCGGCGGGGGGAGGTGCCCCAGGTCCAGGGGCTGAAGGGGCCCTGACCTGGTCCTCGTGGGGACGTGCCTGGGGTCCCCGGGCTGGCCAGAGGGGCCCCTGACCCCATGGGGGGGAGGTCCTAGGGCTCAGGGGCAGGTGGGGCCCCTGACCCTGTGGTCTGGGGGAGGCGCCAGGGGTGCAGGGGGGTCAGGGATTGGGCATGAAGCTCTGGAGGTGTGGCTGGTGGGGCTCACGGGGTGGGGATCTCAAATGTCATTCTGAGGGTCCAGGGTTCACAGGGGTCCGGGGTTCACAGGGGTCCAGGGTTTGCAGGGGGTGCAGGGTTTGCAGTGGTCTCAGGTTTATGGGGGGGTCCAGGGTCTATGGGGGGTCCCAGGTTCATGGGGGTCTGGGGTTCACGTAGGGTCTGGGGTCCGTGGGGGGTCTAGGATTTGTGGGGGGTCTGGGGTCTGTGGGGGGGTCTAAGGTTCACAGAGGTCCGGGGTTCACAGGGCTCACAGGAGGTCCGGGGTACACAGGGGGTCCGGGGCTCACAAGGGGTCCAGGGCTCACAGGGAGGTCCAGGGTCCATGAGGGTCCAGGGTTTGTGGGGGTTCCGGGGTCTGCGGGGGGTCCAGGGCTCACAGGGGGTCCAGGGTCCGCGGAGGTCCAGGGTATGGCTCACAGGGGTCCGGGGCTCACAGGGGTTCTGGGGTTCACAGGGGTCCGGGGCTCACAGGGGTTCTGGGGTTCACAGGGGTCCGGGGCTCTCAGGGGGTCTGGGGTCCTTGGGGTCCGGGGCTCCGAGCGGCAGGGTGACGTGTGACGTGCAGGGAGGCGGCCCGGCTGCTGGGCGCACCTGGAGCAGGTGCCCCACAACCAGGGTAGAACAGTTGCATTACCACCCGGGCCCCAGGGCGCGGCCACCAGGGGAGGGGGTGGAGCAGCCCCACCCCCACCCCGTCCCGCCCCACGCCCCGCTGCACCTGTGCTGCCCCCGCAGGCGAGGGACGGCTGTGAAAGCCGAGCTCACGCACCCCCCCAGCAGGTGCCCCCGGCCTGGGCCTGCCCCCCGGGGGGGGGGGTCCGCAGATGGGGCCCCAGGCCCTGTGCAGAGCTGAGCGGCGGCTTCCCTTGCTGTCCCGCCCTCCTGTCTCTCCGCCCGACGTCCCGTCACCTCCGCCTTCTCTGGGCTCCCGTCACCCAGGGAGTTCGCCCGCCTCTGCTGTCTCTCAAACAGAAAGCACCTCGCGTATAATTTTTCTTCTGTTTCTGGAATAATTATGTCTTCGAAATGGCGATCTTACCTGCCCTCCCCGTTAACGTGTTTGCTCCCCTTGTTTTGTGTAGACGCGCTCCCGCCTGTAGGGGGGCCGGGGGCCGCGGGGCGGGGGCTCCCCTGGGTGCTGGCGTTTGGTGTGCTGGTTTGCTGGTTTGCTTTTAGTTGTGCAATGACTGTAGGTGCACGGAAAGTGTGAAATCAGCACATGGGGGTCCCAGCCCCCCTCCCCCCGGCTGCCACAAACATCTGCACACAGGGTTTGGGGGGGGCATGGTTCTCATCTCTGGGGTGGGGCCCAGGACTGAGGCCTCCAGATCCCCCTGTGACCTAGGTTTAGTTTTTGTAAGGAAACCCCAAAACGTTGCCCAGAGGGCCGTCACCCCCGTCCCCCGCCCCCCACCCTGCAGGGGAGACCTTCCCCCGCAGCCGAGCCGGGGTCCCTACCTCCTGGCCCTCGGCCTGCCAGGGGAGGAGCCCCAGTGCCCTGCTGACGAGGGACGCTGAGCATCTTTTCACCTGCTCCTCGGCCTCTTCTGGCTGAAATGTCTGCTCCATCCCTCGCGCACCTTTTAACGACGCAGTTTGCATCCCTCGCTGCCGAGAGTCCAGTTCTTGGCGCGAGCGGGCCGGTGACCTTTGTCACCCGGGCTGCGCCGCAGCGTCCCAAAGGGGCGTCCACGGAGCAGAAGTTGGCAGGTTTCACAAAGTCCGATGTGGTCATTTTTCTCTCTCCTGGACTGCGCTTTGGATTCGAGTCTAGGAAACGCTTCCCCTCCGTCCTGTCCCCAAGGCTGCTTCTGTGCCGTCGGGGCGGGGCTTTTTTTTTTTTTTTTTTTTGGATTCTCAAGTCTCTTTTTATTCATGCTTTGTTTTTGTTTCCTTTTTAGTTTCGGAGTAGAGGTCAGGGACTCATCAGCTGCATGGAAGGCCCAAGCTCCTCCCATCACGCGCCCCCTTCACGCCCTCCCATCCCCAGTGACCCCGTCCCCCTCCCCGCCCCTCCAGCCACCTGCAGGTCGCTTCCCAGAGTTACGAGTCTTCACGGTTTGTCTCCTCTTGTTTTCATCTTATTTTTCCTTCCCTCCCCCTGTGTTCATCTGGTGTTTCTCAAGTTCCACCCAGGAGTGAGGTCACAGGCTATTTGTCTTTCTCTGACTCACGTCACTCAGCACGACACCCTCGAGGCCCATCCACATGGTGCAAATAGCGGGATGTCATCCTTTCTGACGGCTGACGAGTGCGGACCACATCGTCTCCGCCCGTTCATCCGTCGATGGGCGTCCGGGCTGTTTCCTCAGAGTCCTACAGATGCACCTTCCACCTCTAAGGCCGCGGCCGGCTTCGGGCTGCGTGCGCTGGGCGCGGGGGGACCGTCTCCCGGGCAGCGACGTGTTCCCCAGGTCCCCTTCCCCACTGCGTCCCTCCGTTTTGGCTTTGTCTCCGCAGGGTGCCTCAGGGCACGCGGAACCGGGGCCCTGGAGTCTTCTGTGGAAAACACGGTGCCCGCCCTCCGTGGCCTCTGTGCTTTCGGGGGAGAAACCTGCTGGGATGGGTCATTCCCCTCCAGGTCACGTCTCGTCCCACCAACTCGGGCTTGACTAATATTTGAATAATAAGAGATTTTTGCCAATTTGGGCAGCGCGCACATTTACGAAAGGCCATTAGGCCTCTCTGTACCTTACACCAGGTCGCCTGTGCCTGGCCGAGGGTAAAGGATGCACGTACTGAGGCCGTAATGTTTATTTTCACCATATTGTGGACATAATACAGGGCATTTCCCCTCCAACTTGAGACCCTTAAAAATGTCTAAATAAAGTCTCACATAAAGAGCTGCCCCTGGGATCCCTGGGTGGCGCAGCGGTTTGGTGCCTGCCTTTGGCCCAGGGCACGATCCTGGAGACCTGGGATTGAGTCCCACATTGGGCTCCCGGTGCATGGAGCCTGCGTCTCCCTCTGCCTGTGTCTCTGCCTCTCTCTCTCTCTCTCTGTGTGACCATCATAAATAAATAAATTAAAAAAAAAAAAAAAAGCTGCCCGTGTGTGGGTGAGCCACATGACACCGGCACCAGTCCTGGCCAGCTGACCCTGCCCACGTGCGCCCAGGTCTGGCCCCAGGGTGTGTGTCCTTTGTCGACTGGGTGGCTGCTTGTCAGGAGCCTGTCCCCGCAGGGCAGCCCCGGGATGGAAGCTCGGGGGTTGGCACACCCCCGGAGTCAGGGTAGGGGTGCAGACTGTGGGCCCAGAGCCTTCCCAGCCCCATGCCCCTGAGCCCCAGAGCAGCTCAGCGGCTAGAGGGGCCGCAGCAGCTCCCACCCCCTGGCATCCAAGGGTGTCCTCTGACAGGTGGACCATGGGTTCCTCTGACAGGTGGACCGTGGACCCTAAGAAAGGTGTCCAGGTGTGGAGTCAAGGTCTGCGCCGCCGTCCTGGAAGGCGGGGGTGTCCAGCTGCCTGCGGCTCACAACCAGGTGCATCCTGCAGACCCTGGGTCGACCCTCCGAGTGCCAGGGCCTGACGAACTCCATCCGGGGCAAACTCATCTGGGGCAACTGTATAACCGAGGGGAAGTTAGGAGAAAAGGAAGAAAGGGAGGGAAAGTGTGGGGGGAGGTGGCGAGCAGCCTCCTGTGCCCTGCGCTGCGGTCTGTCCTGGCGTCCCCACGCGCACCTGCAAGGCCGGCCCCGCCCCCGCCGGGGGTGCCCGGTCACCCGGGCCAGGGTAGGGGTTCCGGCCGTTGGACACCCCAGGGCATTCTGGTGCGTGTCCACAGACAGCACCGGGACTCCATGAGGCGGCCGCACAGCTGTGGCCGTGGCGGGAGGTACCCCGGGGTGACGGGGAGCCCCCTGCGGTCGGCTCTGCCTTGGAGCCCACGGTCTGTGGCAGCCCAGGGACCCCCTGCGCCCCCGGGGGTAAGGATCCCCGGTGCCAAGCAGGCCCAGGTAGCCAAGCACGAACACGGTTCCCTAAGGACGTGAGGAACAGGCCCCGGAACATTCCATGTGGCCCCTCCGTGGCCCCCGCCCTGCGGGCCTGAGGGCCAGCTGCCCGTCTCGCTGGGGCGGGGGGCCTACATCCACTGCCCCCGCGCCCAGGGCCTCTCCCGTGTGCCCGGAGGCGACGCTGGCCTGCCCAGGAGAGCGATGCCAAGAAGCCAGCCGCCTGCTCCTGGCCCGGGGATCCTGTCTCCACAGCATGACCCGTCGTGCCCAGTAGCTGCCAACCGAACAGAGCCCGGGGCGGCTTCCCGAGCCCCGTCCCCACACGCCCTGATCCCCGCGCTCTCCTGCGTCAAGCGCCGCCACCACCCTGTGTGGCCTCGTCAAGGATGTGCTTCTGGGCCTTAGGAGGAGCACCCCTTCAATCAGGAGTCCTGATCCGGAAGGTTCCAGAGCCCGGGCAGCCACAGACGGTCGCAGGGCGTGTGGGCCGAGGGGCAGCTCCCTTCCCCGCCATCTCCAGCCAAGTGTCACCGGTGCGCCCCAGCTCTGCGTGCAAACCACGCGGCGAGGCACCTAGGTCGGCTCGTGGCCCGGAAAGCAGGCTGCCGAGCTCAGGGCAACTCGCCGCAGCTTCCGGGAGACCGGGAGTGGCCTGGCACGGCCAACTAGCCGCCCCTGGGGTCCCCACCCCTCAACTGCGGGCCTCAGGTCCCCTGCCTACAAAACGGGCACGTGACCTGCAAGGCTGCGGCTTGGGTGACGGGAGCTGCACCCCAAATGCTGGCTGTGCCGTCTCACTCTGGGATAAAGTCCCATCAGGCCTGCATCAGGGGACCCCAGAGCCCCCCCATGGGAATCCTGCTCGCCCCGGGGACTTGCCCCCAGGGCCCCCCCAGGCCTGACTCCCCCGATGCTGATCCAGGGAGCACCCCCCGCCCCCCGCTGCAGCCGGCTCCGGCCGGGGCCCTGTGGTCCTGTGGTCGGGGAAGCCGCTCACCGGACCCTGCGAGGCAAGGGCCTTACAGAGCGTGGGATGGCCGTGCCCTGCGTGCGCGTGAAAACGTGCGTGACACAGACCCTTCCCGGAGCAGCCCCCGCTGGGGACCGCGCAATCCGGGTTGTGCCCTGCCTACCCTACTCGTTAGGAACATGACGTTCCCCGTGAGTCACCAGACTGACTTCCTGCCCCACCTCGGAGCCGCCCAGCTCCCGGCAGCGGTGGGACAAGGTGGCCTGGTGGGTCCATGGCCGGGCTGTCCCGCCCGCCCGCCTCTCCGAGCTGACCTCGCCGAGTCTGCAGCCTCCTTCTTTCCAGAATGAAAGTCACCATGTACCGACCCCCTCCCGCCGCCCCCGGGGACCGGGCTCACCAGGTTCTCGGGCAGGGTCCCATGGGATGCTGCTTCCTGTGACGGGGTGCGGATCCCTGCCGCCATCCGAGAGGACGGAATAAACGCCAGCTGCGCCTTCTTAGGATGACTGCTGTTCTTACAACGCCTCCCCTGATCCGGGGGGTGCCCTGTCCTCCTCCCCTTAGGGAGAGGTCCTGACGTTGGCCGCCTGCCCCCGAGGGCACCTGTTAGGTCCTCATCTCCTCGGGGGTTGGGAAGCCCCAGAAGTTCACTGGGAGCAAAGCTGCAGCATCAGCTCCTGGTTCTGGAAATCAGCCGTGGGAAGAGGAGCAGAGGGAAAGGCAGTGTCCACGATGGCTCCTCGGGGGCCGTCCTTCTGGGCTCAGGGTGCAGGGGGTGGGGGATGAGCAGGGGTGAGGATGGCAAGGCTGGGCTTTGCTTGGTTGCCCGTCCCTCATCTCCCCCCCCCCCCAAACCTGGGAGGACTGAGGGCAGCAGTGGCCTCTGGCCCAGGAGAGGCTGTGGGGCCCAGGTGTCATCAAGCAATGATGCTCCAGCTGCAGGAGCGCGTGGTCATTGCTTTGAGGGCCACCAGGATGGCGCGGGCAGTGGCCTCCCATCCTTGCTGCCTCCTGCTCCACCGGGAGTTCTGCTGCCTCAGACCAGGAGGCCCCGCCTGCTCCAGATCCGGGGACCCGCCCTAAGGCACCCTGGCCCTGAGGCCCAGCAGCACAGCACAGCGGACCCGGCTTCAGAGGCACCTTCTGGGCCCCAGACACGGTCCCTCCGAACCTCCCGGGATCCTACAAGGCCAGGGCTGCAAGTGCTGCCCAGCACCGGGGCTCCAGGCAGGGCAGCTGGCACCCCCACCCCGCTCCGGCACCCCCTGCCCCCGACTCTGGCCCCAGCTCAGCACCCGGCCCCAGCTCAGCACCTCTGGCCCCCCTACCCCTGCCCCAGCTCAGCCCCCCGACCCCCCCCCCCCTGGCTCAGCACCCCCTCCCCCCACCCCAGCTCAGCCCCCCACCCCCCACCCCGGGCTCAGCACCCCCTGCCCACCCTACCCCCACTCCCACCCCCTAGTCCAGCCCCTGCCCCTCCCCCCTTAGTCGCACCCCCTCACCCCTCCCCACACCCTCACCCCTCCCCACCCCCTGTCCCATCTCAGCACTGCTATCCCTGCCCCAGCTAGGCCACAGGCCCCTAGCCCCACGGGGGCTCCAACCCAGCCCCCCACCCCTGTAGAGCCAGGGCCTCCCCGATGGAGAGGATGCTCAGGACGGGCAGAATTGGGAACATCATGGGAATATTCTGGCACCGCGTTCAGCACAGACGATGGCACCTCGCTTGCGGGTACTTCTGGGCCCATGCAGGTGCTGCGGTGGGAATCGGCACCCTGTGGCCAACCTCAGCCTGCCCCCTGCCTTCCGAGGAGGCCACGTGGGGGCTGGCAAGAGAGGGGCCGCCCATTGGGGGAGTCCTCCATGGCTCCCAGGAGCCTCTGACCTTGGGGTGCCATGGACAAGTCCCCCCATGGGGAGGGGCCTCCACTGCTCTAGTTTCAATGTTTTGACCCAAGGAAGATGAGAGCCTGTTCTCTGGGGTCCACACTGGGGCCCCTGTGGGAGGCCCAGCCCCAGCCCACACCTGTGTCCCCACTGGTGTTACTGGGAAAACTGATGATTTGAACTAAAATAAGCTCCCAGTAGGTCCCGGCTCACAGGCACTGCTGCTGCACGAGTCACAGGGGCGGGCCTGGGGACGCCGTCCCGTCCAGACCCCACTTGGAAGGGTGGGCACCCTAACCCTGCCTCTCCCACTCCCGCCTGGGGAAGAGGGCTGACAGATGGTGTGGGCACCGCAGTGGGGACAGAGCCGGGAGCCCGAGCACCACCCCAGAGCCCGCTGGACAGAGCCACACTTTGAAGCATGAGGGATGGGACTGGGCCTCTAGAGCTGGGGCCCCTCGTGACAGGCTCAGGGCCGGGCATGCAGGGCCCTTGTGAGGCTGGGTCCCCCGTGAGTGGGGCCCCATGAAGCAGGACCTCACCTTCCCTGTCACCTTTTCCTTCACAACCTTTGTTTCCGTAGGATTGGTAGTTGTGTCTCCTTTTTTCTGATTTTAGTAGCTTGGAATCTTCTCACTTTCCTCCTTGGTCAGTCTGGCTAAACAGTTCGCTTTATTGAATTTTTCAACTTAATCATTTTATTGAAATTGGCTTTGGTTTCATTGATTCTTCTGTATTTTTTAAATTCTCTGCTTCGTTGACTTTCACTCTGATTTCTCCAACCTTCTTCCATCTGCTTCCTTTATTTTACGTTTGCTGTACCTTCTTTTTCCAGTATCATCAGATGGAAGTCGGAAAGACCTGGGATCGTTCTTTTTCTTTTTTTAAAGATTATATTTATTTATTCATGAGAGACACAGAGAGAGGCAGAGACACAGGCAGAGGGAGAAGCAGGCTCCATGCAGGGAGCCAGATGCAGGACTCCATCCCAGGACCAGGTCATGACCTGAGCCAAAGGCAGATGCTCAACCGCTGAGCCACCCAGAGGCCCCAAAAGATCATTCTTTTTTAATACAGGGTCACTTGGAGCATGTGTGTCCTTCCCGTACCGCTAAACTGCAGCACACACGTGTGGGCACGTGGGCTCCTCACGTTTATCTCAAAGCATTTAGAGACTTACCTTCCAGTTTATCCTCTGACCCGTTAGTTATTTAGGGTGCGCTGTCTGTCCCAATTTCCTGTCACCCCATTTCATCGGTCCCTGAACGCAGCACGGTCTCCATCCTGTCTCGTTGACGGAGGTTTGCCTGTGGCCGGGCCCGTGGTCTGTGCTGGAGAAGGTTCCGCGTGTGCTCAGGATGGGGTGGCTCCTGCGGTCGGCGGAGCCCTGTGGAAAGCTGGTGGGTCTGGGAGGCTTTCCGTGTGTTCGGGTCATGTCCTTGTGATCTTGTCACTGCCCTCACAGGCCATGGGGTGTCCACACCTCCAGCTGTGACTGTGGAAAGTCTCTCGTCCCTCATTCCTGCCAGTTCTGCTTCCCGAACCCCCTAGTCCTTGTGGATGGTTACACGGTGCCCTGCCGACTCCTGCAGGTGTTTTTGTTTCCAGTCTGTCCTGTTTGCTGTGAGTGTGGCCGCCCCCGCCCTTCTGAGGCTGCCATTTGGTGTTTGTGTGACGCATCCGTTTCCATCCTTTCACTCGCGACTCATTGCACTTGTGACCTAGGCACATCCTGTAGGGCAGCTGTGGTCCTGAAGTGTCGTCGGCTCTGCCCAGGGGGCATCCTGGGAGCTCCGAGCTACAGCCCTTGAACTCCCAGCCCCAGCGCTGCCCCTCGGTGACCCGGCCGGACTGCGACTCGCACCCCGGGACGCACCTGCTCGCCTACGCACCTGCCCACGGGAGGGCATGTCGGGAGCCCGGCTCCTCTGCTCTCCATGATCGCCGCCCCTCGGGGCCGAGGCGCCGCCGCCTCCCTCTTCAGCTGCACCAGCCGAGCTGTGGACAAAGCTGCTCTGCGGGAGGTGATCCAGCCAGCGGTGAGCGGCCCTGGGGCTGGGTGGTCTGATCGGCCGCTCGCTGTCTGGGTGCTGCCCGCGGGCCAGCCTCCCGCCCTGCACACGGGGCTCAGCAGCCAGGGTTTCCTCCCAGGTGCACCAGTCACTGCAGGGGGAGCCCGCCCTCCGGGTAGGCTCCTGTCTGCATGGATGTGGCCCCATGTCCTCCGCACCACCATGCCGTCCTCGGGCCGGGGCCGTGGGAGGGGACCGGGTGCTCAGGAAGCCTCCCCCATGGGCCCCGCGCGGCCACACTGCCGTCCCCAGAATCTCGATCCCGTCCTGCCTCAGCTCGAGCGATCGCGTGGCCCCTCAACTGCAGCCTGAAACCGAGCGAGAGGAAAGTCCAAGGTGCCCTGTGTGAGTAGCCAGATGTCGCCGTTTCCAGACGGACAGAAGAGCCGCCTTCGCACAGTGACAGTAACTGGCACCGCGGGGACATCCCTTACTTGCGGGATTGCCGCATGTCGGGTGTACACTCGTCAGACGGCACCCTGAAACTCTCATCTCGTCGGGTCTCTAGGACGTTGGCCAAACGCTTAATAACAGCAATAAAATCAAAGCAGGAAAAACAATTGAATTTACTGTAGAAGATAAAAATCTGGCTGCGTTTCTGGGTTATTTTAGTGAATTTATTAGCAGTAGTAAAGGGAGTGAAATTAGGATACAGTGGAGAGACTAAGGTGAGTCCAACACTCGGCCGTCGTAGAGCTGTATCTGGAAAGTGTGACTAAGGTTCGAGACATGGGCTCCTCACCTCCCGGCAGGAAGACCAAGAGGAACAGTGGAAGTGCGTGCGCGGAGAGGACCCCCCCGCCCCCCGGGGCGCCGTGTTCCCGGGTCAAGGCCGCTAAGGCGGCAGCTCCTTGATTCTCGGTGACTCCATGTGCCTTCTCGGCCGGGATCCTCGTGGGGACGCTGACACGTGTCTCCTTTGTTCCTTCCAGACAGCGTTACTTTACGGCCAGAAGACAGCAGTGTCTTGCTCCTTGCTGGTGGCCTCGTTTCCCATGTTCTGGGCTGGGCTCCCTCTCACGCCTCCAGAAGTTTCTGCGTGGCCTGCAGGTGTGTTGCCAGTCCGGCCGAGCTTTCCAAGAGTGCGGGTCCTCCCTGCAGGGGGGCCGGCTCTTCATGACCCAAGTCACAGCTCAGTAATAATAGGCTGTGAGAACCATCGCACTGCAACCTCTAGCAGCATCGGGGTGTCCCCTCCTCCAGCCCCCTGCCGTCAGGTCCCCCTCAGGAGCAGCGTGATGCTGCCGGCGCTCCACGGTTCTGAGGCCACTGCCGCGTCCCCTGGGCTTCCAGGGCCCGCTGGCCACAGCAGAGACACTCGTCCCAGGGCCACAGTGGTGCCCAGCCGCCAGGGAGACCCCCGTGGAGGTCGGCAGAGGCGGCGAAGAGAACCCTGGGGACACGCTGCTTATAACAGCTGCTCCGCCCAGCTCGACGTTCCAAGTGAGCAGTGGGATGGGGCTGTGGTGCCACTGTGGCTGGGAGTGCGTGGAACCGGGGCACTTTGCATCATCCCACCGGGATGCCTCACGGCTGGAATTTTGGATGAGTTCACAGCATGTCCTTCGTTTTCTTTCTGACTCTGGAGACCGTCCCCTGCCCCTGGGGACTCAGAGCCTCTCTGGGGCCACAGGCAGCCCCTTTCTGGAAGAATCCAGAGGAGGCTCTCCAGCACCCACAGAGCAGCTGCTGGGGTGGAAGCCACCAGCAAACTAACCCTGAGCCCTGGGTCACGGGACTTGGCAGTGTTCTCTGGAACCTAGTTTGGGAAACACTGACCGACGGCCTCAGGGGCAGGGTCCGCAGCTGAGCCGGGCCTCTCACCTCCCGCCTCCCCCGCTGCACCATCCTGGACACGCGCCACCTCCCGCACATGGGCCCCACACTCTGTCCTTTGAGCAGACGTGTTCTCAGTGTCTGCAACGTGTCAGTCCCTTGTTCGGAGCTGGACCACCTGATGCAGAGCCCGGTGTCACAGGACCCCACCCCGCCCCAGCCGCCACAGAATCCAGTTGTTGGAGTTTTGCTTTGGCTTCTGAACAATTCCCCTTTGTGGAAAAGAGGATGGCGGTTTTCAGGGCCGCGGTGTGTACAACGGTCCCTGCCAAGACTGGACACATTCACGCCACTGGCTGACGGGAAATGACACCCCGCTGTCCCCATGACCTTGGGGGCAGCATGGATGGCTCTGGGTATGGTGCGATTGGGGCCTCAGGCACTGGCACCTGGCCCTGCCTCTTCTGCGCCACCTGTCACTCCGCCTCCCTGGACGTGTCTTCATTCCTCCCAGAGGTCTCCAGATTAGGAAACGTGGTGGTCAGCACCGTCAGGCCTGCACCGTCAGGGGGGCTCTGGATCCGTGAACGTCCGTCTCTGTCCCCCTTTCACAGCGACCACATCTCGGAGCAGCCTGAGGAAAGTCCACTCAAGGAGCGTCCTTGCCAGTGCGCGTGGGGCGTGTGCTACATACGTGCATAGCGTGTGTGCGCCATGGGAATGAGGGCTCCCCGTGTTCCTGGACCCACAAGGGCAGGGACAGGGAATCTCAAACAGCATTTAATTTTATTTAAAACAAGAAAGAAACGTGGTACTTTTTGTCGCTCAAGGATCGTGGAACTACCAGGTTTATGATGCGAGGAACAAGCAGATGAGGCCACGTGTGGCTCGGGTGACTGTGTAGCTGGTGGAACACGGGTGTTAGGGCACAACACCCAGGACATGCAGGCACCAGGGCAGCATGCAGGCCGCTGTGTCGAGGAGGAAATCGCCTGTCCTTTTGCCTGGATATCGGCCACCATCCAGCTGGCTGTCGTCGACTGTCCCCACTCTGGGTGGCCACTGCATAGGCTCAGCCTGGTGCCAGCTGCTCAGACATCTTTACAGGGTTCAGCCTCCCCCGGCTTGTGGGACCCCCAGGGCCCAGCACTCCCTGCCCCCATCTACCCTCCAGTCCACACTGACCGCACCCCATGCCCCCTCCATGTCACGTGTCACATCCCCTCACCCACCATCTGCTTGTCTGGACAAAAGAGGAACCAAACCAGCGACGTGGCTGTTGGCGCCTTGTCGCACGTGCACTTGTCTTGATTTTCCCTTGTTCTGAGGGATCATTTCAATGTCTGTAGAGTCGGTAGTGATGTCTCCCCATTCACTCCTTATATAAACAACCTGTGACTTCCCTTTTTTCCCAGATAATCTGAATAGATGTTTACCATGTTTATTCATATTTTCATAGAATCAACTTTTCAATTTATTTACTATCTCCATTTTGTTATATTTTTACTGATTGCTTGGGTTACTGATGTTATTTTTATTTCCTCAAGATTAATTTTGCTCTTTTTGAAGCTCTTCAGAGTGGAAGCTTTGATCATTAATTGAGGGCCATTCTTCTTTACTAATATATACATTTAATGCTATAAATTTCCCTCTAAGTGCTGCATCAGCTGTGCTCTACAAATGTTGATGTGTTGTTTTCATTTTTATCCAGTTCATGATATTTTCAAATTTTCTCTGTGGTTTTTGAACGAATGGTTATTTTTTTAAGATTTTTTCCACCAGCAGTTTTATTTTTTTACTTTTTATTAAGGTTTTATTTATTTATTCATGAGAGACGCAGAGAGAGGCAGAGACACAGGCAGAGGGAGAAGCAGGCTCCATGCAGGGAGCCGGATGGGGAACTTGATCCCAGGACCCCAGGATTACACCCTGAGCCCAAGGCACTCGCTCAACTACTGAACCACTGAGGGGTCCCTCCCTGATCCAATGGTTATTTAAGTTTATGTTCTGTTCCAAGTATTTGGAGATATTTCAGATTTTGCGGAGGAGGGTGTAGAGTTCTGGTTTAAGTCTGTAGTGATCAGAAGTCATACTTGCATGATTTGAATACTTTTTAAAATATTGATAAATGTTAACGGTCTGTCTAGATAAATAGTCCATGTGCAATAAACACAATATGTGTGATAGTTTACTGGGTGGAGTGTTTTGTAAGTGTCCAATAGGTAATACTGGTTTGTGCATTTCTTCAGGTCTTTTATCCTTCCTGATTGTCAGTGTACTTGTGTTACTGAAAGCCAAGTTCAGCTGCCCGTCACTCTAAAGGCCAACACTCAAGAGGCGAACTCTGATCAGAAAGGAATACGAGCCAGTCAGGAGGCCAGCCCCCCGGGGAGAAGGCAGACTCATGTCCAAAGGCCAGTTCCCAGGTTTCAGCCTGGCCCAGAGACTTTAAAGGGGCTTAATCAGTTAAAGGAGTGAGATGCTCTGTGACACTTCTTGATCATGTGCAGACTTGGCGATTGCAACCACAGAGTGGTGTCTGTGCTTGGAGGTTGTGCAAGAATTTCTAGTGCCTTGGTGCCCAGAGAACATTGTACTGAGTATCCTGTTCTTCCTGCAAAGGAGGGCAAGGTCTACAGATGTGCCAGGGGGGGGGGGGGCGGGGGTGGTCAGTAAAGCCATTTCTGTGAACTTAAGAAAAAAAATCATTGCTAAAAGATTGCTGAGCTAATCCGGAAGCTTAAGGGGCCTTCCACCTTAAGAGACCTGTTGGCCTCCGTGGCCTTGGGACGCTCTGGTCCTTTATTCCCTCAAGGCCAGTGGTCTGCAAATCTCAAAGAAAGTAACTTAGTTCTGTTACAGATCAGCAGCCTTAGGTCAGCAAGCAAGGAGTGTGTTACCTCCTAGCAAGTTGACCCTTAAGGCTGGCTGGAGTGCGGTCATGATCGCTCTATTAATTATTGGGACAGGAGTGTCGACACCTCGGACTGAAATGGTGGATCTGTCTGTTTTCCTTTCAGTCTGAACAGTTTTTGTTTTATGAGTTTAGAAGCCCTGTTTTTAGATATGTTTAAGATTTTCCTCTCCTTTTGATGATTTAACTGGTGAAATTATGATTATGAAATGTTTCTCTTTTTCACTAATAATTCTGTGCTCTCAAAATCTTTTTTGTGTTATATTAATATAGTCAATTCAGTTTTCTTTGGAATATTATGCAATCGATGTATATTTCCTATTGTATATTTCCTATATTTCCAGTTTAAGGTTATCTGTTAGCAACCTTAGTTACACCTGTAAACCTAGTTCCTCTCTGCTGTGTAAACCAGCATATCACAGGCTCTGAGGTTTAGGACGTAGACACCTTTGGGGGGACCATTATGCTGTGTACCACAGTCAGTCTTCCCAGAGATTTGTCACATTTTTTGTCTCTCAAAAAAAAATGTGCTTTATTTTTCTCTATTGTTTTCTGGCTTTGATTTTATTGATTTCTGCTCTTCATTATTTCCTCCTTTTTGCTTCCATAAGGTTTATTTTGCTCTCTACTTTATAGGTTCTTGAAGTGGGAAGTCAGGTTACTGACTTGAGACTTCTCTTCTTCTCTAATGTATGTGGTTATTGCTGTAAATTTCCCTCTCCGTGATGCTTTATTTAGCTCTGTCTCACGTATTTTGATACGTTGTAATTTAATTTTCATTCAGGTCAATGTACTATTTTAAAATTCCCCTTGAGATTCCATGTTAGACCCATAGATTATTTTGGAGTGTGTTTGGAGAATTTCCTGTTACCTTTCTGTTATCGATCTTTGGTTTGATTGCATCACGTTCAGAGGACATGCTCTGTATGATCAGTTCCTTTAAAGTTGGTGAGGGTTGTCTCATGGACAGGACGTGGTCTGTCTGGCTCTCTGACCCTTCGGCACTTGAAGCAGACACACATTGTGCTGCTGTTGAGTGGAGT
This sequence comes from Canis lupus dingo, assembly GCF_003254725.2. NCBI lineage: Eukaryota > Metazoa > Chordata > Mammalia > Carnivora > Canidae > Canis > Canis lupus. Next base: position 50,073,755 of record NC_064267.1, on the reverse strand, counting down.
GTTCCGTAAAGACCTGTTGTATCTGTTGTTATGATGTTGTGAGTTCTTCCAAATCCTGGCTGACGTAGTCAAGTTGTAGTTTTGAAGTTTCTACCTCTAATTAAGAGTTTGTCTTCTTTCATTTCTTTCAGTTTTTGTGTCTTATGTTATACAGCCCTGTTCTGGGAATGTACACATTAAAGATTCCTGTGTCTTTTTGCTGGATTGGCCACATTATTATGTGATGTCCCTCTCGGTTTCTGGTATTTTTCTTTGCTGTGAAATCCACTTTACCTAATCTTGATGTAGGCCCCCCACCCCTGCTTACAAAGGTAATTAATATTAGATGATACTTAGATCATTAATATTTAGATGATACTTTTTCCATTATTTTACTGTTAACCTTTCTATATCATTATATTGAAGTGACTTGCAGTCAGCTTGTAGTTGGGTCGTGATTTTTTTATCAATCTTTGTCTTTTAACTGGTGCATTGAGACCATTTGCATCTAATGTAACGATTGATATGCAAAGGCTATTGTTTCCAATATTAATTTTTGTTTTCTGTCTGTTTTGGTTTTTATTTTGGTTTCTTCTGTATTTCTGTGGTTTATTGGACATTTTTAGCATCCTATTTTGACTTATCTATAGGTTTTTTCAGTGTATATGTTTGTATAGCTTTTTTAGTGGTTGCTCTACATGTTATATTATGCACACAAAACGTCACAGTCTGGTGGCATTAGTTTGCCAGTCTGAGTTAAATGCAGAAAACTTATTTCCCTTTACATCTCTTTGTCCTCCTCATTTATAATATAGTTGTCTTAAATATTTCCCCTGTATAAATCTAGAGCCCTATCAGACAATTATAACTTTTGCATAAATTGCCAACCTTAATTTAGAAAACTCAAAGAGAATTATATTTACTCTTTTTATTTTTTTTATTTTTTATTTTTTTTTAATTTTTATTTATGATAGAGAGAGAGAGAGAGAGAGAGAGAGGCAGAGACACAGGCAGAGGGAGAAGCAGGCTCCATGCCCTGGGAGCCCGACGTGGGATTCGATCCCGGGTCTCCAGGATCGCGCCCTGGGCCAAAGGCAGGCGCTAAACCACTGCGCCACCCAGGGATCCCATATTTACTCTTTTTATTTTCTTATCTGTTCTCTCTCATTTCCTGATTTCCTTCTTTTATCTTTTCCTTTCTGTTGAGAGGATTTTGTTTAGCCATTCTTTCAATGTACCTCTGCTGCCAATAAACTCCCACAGTCTTTCTTCATCTGAGAATATCTTAACTTCCCCTTCATCCCCAAAGGTTATTTTTTCTGGATATAGGACTCTGGGTTGACAGTTGTTTTCTTTCAGCACATGAAAATTGTTTTTTTTCTGGCCTCCCATGGTTTCTTACATGAAATTTACTGTCATTTGAATGCTTTCCCCCATAGGTAATGCTTCGCTCCTGTCTGGCAGCTTTCACATTTTTAAATTAGTTTTTAGTTTTTGTAGGTTTGATTATGATGTCTTTGTATCGATTATTTGTGGTTTATTCTCGTTGGGATTTGTTCAATCTCTTGAATCTGTGAGTTTGGGTCTTTTGCTGAATTTGGGAAGTTTTTAGCCATTATTTCTTCAAGTGTTTTTTTGTTGTTCTCATTGCTGTTGTTGTTTTGTGTTTCCTGTGTGTTTTTGTTGTTGTTTGTTTTTGTCCTATCATCTTTCTCTTCTTTTTCTGGGACTCTGATGGCACAAGTATTAGATTTTTTGTTATAGTCTCACAGGTCCCTGAGGCTCTGTTATTTTTTTTTTTTCATTACATTTTCTCCCTCTTGTTCAGATTTGGTCATTCCTATTATTCTCTTTCCCAGTTCACTAATTTTTCCTCTGTCTCCCTATTCATCTGTTGAGCTTATCACTGATCTTTAAATTTAGTTTTTATTTTTTCAAGTTATAAAATTTCTACTTGTTCTTTAGATCTTACATTTTAGTCTTGCTACTCCCTATTTTGGTTGCTGAAACTTTCTATTCTTTCATTATTTTTCAAGCATATTTTTAATTGCTTTTTGCATTATTCTCATGATGGCTGCTTTAAAATCCTTATCAAATTATTCTGGTTTCTCTGTTATCTCATTGTTGGCATATCTTGACTTTCCTGTTTCATTCAGTTTTAGATGTTCCCTGGGTCTTAATATGACAAGTGATTTTCTATTGAAATCTGGGCAGTTCGTATACTGTTATGAAACTCTGGATCTTATTTAATAGTTTGCTTTATCTGACTTCCTGTAACACTGGTCCTGTGGGGAAGTGGAGGCACTGCCTCAATACTGCTAGGTGGGGGTAGAAGTCCAGGAACCCTACGTGTCCTCTGCTGACATCTGCAGGGGGAGGTCCTATGACTAAAGGGCCAGGCTAGGAGTTCTGGCTCCCCAGTGGGTCTCTACTGATTCCTCCCTAAATCAATAGTAGCACTTGTATAGGAATGTATCTTATAAATGAGACATCAGTTAGGATTTACAGCTGCAAGTAACAAAAAAATCCAACATCATGCTGTGAATCATCAGGATACTTATCGTGATGTTGACAAGAATTCCAAGGTTAGATAGTCTCAAGATTGATCTGGCAATTCAGTAATGCCATCAGGGATCCAGAATTTTTTGATCTTCCTGCTATGAAAACTTCTCAACCTCATGCCTATGCCACATATTTGCAAGATGGCTTCCACTGGTCCGGGAATCACATTTATATTTCAAGGGAGAAGAGTAGTACCAGGGAACTCTATTCTTGCATCTGTACTTCTTATTAGGAGGGAGAAGCTCTCCCATGAGGCTCCCTGCAGTCTTCTGCCTACATCTTGTTTGGCAAAGGGATATCATATGACCATCCCTGCTGCAAAGGAGGCTGGGAGAATGAGTATCTGGAAAAGGGGATTAGGACTTTGGAGATCAACTAAGAAGTAGGGTAAGAGTATATTCCACCTAAGAATATGGGATCTCACCTGCCTCCTGACCCAGCGGAGAATCTCTTGGTGGAAGAACATGTGGGGGTGAGAACCCTGCTGGGAGGCAGAAAATCACGTGCACAGAACCTCTTCAGCAACCCCATCCATTCTCCTTTTGGAGTAATTTCTCTGTTGATTATCTCTTCTCAAAAATTAAAAGGTAACTATGTCTCCCTAACCCCTTCCTCACTGTGATGCTTGGGCATTGTGTATGCACCAAAGAGCAGACTTGTTCCACTCACGGCTGACAGCCACTTCAAGTGGGCTCAAGTGGGCTGCTGTGTGGATGTGAGTGCAGGGACAAGTGCAGAGACACCCTTCTTCCCACGGATTCATCCCATCTTTCTGCTCTTGGGCTAGTCTGAAACATACTACTGCACACAGGTGTGCACGAGCCAGGTTCGATGAGACAGAGCAGTGCATTCATCACTTCCCTCCTTATTCATTTCCCTATCAAGCTGACAAGGGCATCTGCCATTTACCTTCTCCAGCTGTGTCCAGATGTCTGCCGAGTCAGGACTCAGTGAGAGAGGCAGACAAGGCACCCTCGTCAGTCTTGATTCTGATGCTGGAAGCAGGGCTGTCTTCATCGGCTTGTCAGCAAGATCGTGGGAGGTAGGGATGAGTGAAGCAGAGGAAACAGGACACAAGGGATGCAGGGTGCACCTGGCGAGGATGGGTGGGGGATGGCAGGATACAGGGCACATCTGCAGAGGAGAGGTGGGGGGTTGTAGGATGAAACGTGCATCTGAAGAGGAGGGGTCGGGGGTGGCAGGATGCCCAGTGCACCTGGAGGAGAGGGGTTGGGGGTGGGAGGCAGCCAGAGGCAGCACAATGGAGGAGACCAGGAGTCTGTTCATCACTTCCCTGCTTGCCCCGTGCTGGAAACATTTAATCACCTTCCAAGAGGGGAGGATTTTTCCAAGGCCTGTGAGGACAGGAAAGGGCAGATTCGGAGTCAAGGACAATAGTACAATTTTATCATAAGTCAAGGTGCACTTGTAGAAAAACCTGGGAGCATAAGAAAAATCCTGGTGTTTGAAAGCAAAGGACCATTTTGTCCAAATGCTACAGATGCAGCTTGTGATCTAGTCAGGTGACACCACCCAGAGAGCCTCTGGAGGTGATGTCATGGGGAAGTGACACCCTCTGGAGGTGATGTCCCCACAGGTGACTCCCTTGGATGTGATGTCCCCTGGAGGTGATGTCCCCTTGGAGATGATGTCCCCTGGAAGTAATGTCCCTGGTGACTCCCTTGGAGGTGATGTTCCCCAGATGTGATATCCCTGCAGGTGACTCCTTTGGAGGTGATGTCTCCTGGACGTGATGTCCCTTGGAGGTGATGTCCCCGCAGGTGACTCCCTTGGAGCCGAGGCTGATCCAGGGTGTGCCCTCTGTGTGCCCCAGTTTCCATGGAAAGCTCCTTGTGGTTGGGCCTCTCAGGACCAGCTCATGCCCCGTGGTCAGTGCATCCCCCTGACTCTGTCCTTTCTGGAACATGGCAGCTGCAGGTGTGGAGGTGAGGCAGGAGCTAAGCCCTGGCTCCTCGGTCCGGTGGGCCCCGCCCATCCACCAGTGCAGTGTCTCCCTGTCGGCACCTTGTCTTGCCCTCCCTGGGGCCAGGAGCTCACCTTCAGGTCAGGGAGCCTCTGTAGGTGCCCTCCCTGCCTGCCGCCGGCCATGTCCTGGGGACCCCAGGCCTCTCTAGGGACCTGGCTTCAGGAGGCCGTGGGATCTGTGGTCTGGAACCATGTAGAGCTCAAGGTGACACGTCCCCGCCCTCGTGCCATCACTGCACCAAGGACATCTCACACCCACCGTGGCACCTGGGTCCAGAACTGAGGTGCTGGGACTTCACTTCCTCTTAAACCCCAGGGTCATGACCGTGGACACCAGAACTGGCCAAAGAGCCTCGGGTCCACACCCCGACTTTGCAGGTCAGTCCCGGGGCTGCTGGGCCCTGTGGCCTTGGAGCGGGCACCCTGGAACCCCAGGCCAGTGTTCGGGTCACGCAGCCTCCTGGTGCCCTCTGCAGCCGTCTCTCCACGGACCATCCACCTGCGCTTGTTTTGTCCCCCTCTGCGCGCCCTACCGCCGATGACTTTCGGTTGTTTGGAGGACGACCTCAAACGTCTTCATTTTCTTGGGGGACAAATTCTCCAAAATGCCCTGTGAATGGCCGTCGGAGTTTCAATACCCCAAGCCCCGAGCAGGTCAGGGCGACTGGGGCTTGGGGTGGCCCCGCCGCCTGAGGTCTGCGCTGTCCCCCCTCCTCTCTCCCAGCGCCGCCTCAGCCAGAAGGACTCTCCCGCCTGCCCTGGGCTCTCCGTCGGCGCCCAGCTGGACCGGCACCTGGCAACGACCCACAGGACCCTGGCCCGGCTCCGGCCGCCCCCAGCCCCTCTCCCCGGTGCCCCCTCAAGCCGGGGCCTCACCCACCTCAGGCCCTTTGCCCCAGTGGCTCCCTCGGCCCCGAAGCGCTTCCCAGACCCTCGGAGGCTCCACGTCGGCCTCCCCATCAGAGCCACCCAGAGGCACCTCCTCCTCCCTGGTCCCTGAGCGCCCGCCCCCCACACGTGCCGTAGCCCCTTTTCCTGGCCACGCGGTCTCCTCGCAGGTCTCCCCCCTTCACGGTCCCTTCCCCTGCCGACCCGGGCACACTCGCAGGCCGCAGGCGGTGCGGGGAGCGGACACCAGGCGGGCAGAGCCGGGTGCAGACCCTGCTGCTTAGCAGGACGTGGCAGTCCTGTGGTGTTGCACCTGCTGCCGCACGTCCCAATGGCCCTGCACCCCGCCACCTCGGGGCCTCCTGCCCCCACCCCATGCCTGGCAAGCGGCCCCCTTCCCCAGAGGCCCCCGCGGGTGCCCCCATACTGGGCCAGCTCACCCCGCACTGGGCCACTGCTCACAGGGTGACACTCCCGTCTACACTGCATCATCACCCCAAACCATGATCCAGGCCCTCAGGAAGACCCCAGACGGGCCCAGGGCCTGGCCCCAGGGTCAGCCCGACCCATCCGGGCCTCGTCCGTGGGAGCAGAGCCTCCAGAGCAGACCTGCTGCCCTGAGGGGTTACTCACAGGCTGAGCCGTGTCTCCCCAGCTCCTCACGACGCCACTGAGACAGGGCCTCTGGGCCCGAAGCTGGGGGATCCGCCAGGATCGTCTGCACAGGGCGAGCCAGGAACCTCTACTCTGCGCCAGGCGCCCCCAGACGCCCCGTAGCCCCATGGGCCTGCTCCCGCGGCCCTGTGCCGGTGAGCTGCTTTGCACCGTCGGCCTCCCCGGTGACCTCTGCTGTGACCCGGGCGCGGGACGGCTCAGCTCGGGGTCCCACGGCCTGGCGGGCAGCAGGCGCTCGAGACGTTGGCTGCGCGAACCCGTGCCCCGGGTGGCCTCTGAGCCGGGGACCGCCGTATTCACTCTGGGCTGAGATACTAGAAGGGTTTCTGCCTCCGTCGGGGGAGAAAGGCGCCTGCCGTCACCCGCTGTCTCTGAGGCCATCAGCGGTGCTGGGGGACAGTGGCCGTCACCTGGAGCCCGCAGGCCTGGTGCCTCCTGGTGGGGGTGGGGGCGGGGGGCGGGCTGGGGACCAGGCCTGGCAGGGGGTGATGCCCCCCGTGTCTCCCGGCCCCGAGGTGGTTCCCGTCGTGGGTCCAGGGGGAATGTGTCCCCGGGGGGGGACAGTGGGCGGGGGTCCACTGCAGCAGGAGCTGGGACGGGCGGCGTCTAGTCGCCCTCTTCCCGCGGGCCCCAGCTCCCCTGACGGTCCTTCCCCTTCCAGGCCGCAGCCCATCCTGGGGGGACTTTTACGTTTCCTTGGTATGAGCAGGAAAGGAGGAAATGGTTTGGAAGCCGGCTACAGAGAACCATGGCTGAAGGACCCACGGTCGGGATAAACAGTCCTGTCGCCTCTGGAGTCTGTGCATTAAGGCCACTCAGGAATGTGTGCTCGAGGGGGAGATAAAGGCCAAGGCCAGCAGTTCTGCCCTGGGGGGGGGGGCAGGCTGGGAGGGGGGCGGGGGCCGGGGGGTCCCCTTGCTGCCCCCCCACCCGCAGACCCATCCTGCGGCCTCAGCACCAGAGCCGGGCTGCCTGCCAGGTGTGCGGCCCGCCAGGTCCCTGCCAGGTGGACTGGGTCTGGTGCCCAGGAGGACGGGCCTCGCAGCAGGAGGGGCTCGGCCTACTTCTGTGATCCCTCTGCAGGCAGCCCTTCTCGCATTTGTTTGGGGGTTGGGGAGAGAGCACAAGCAGGGCGGCCGGAGAGGGAGAAGCAGGCTGTCTGCTGAGCGGGGAACCTGGCCTGGGCTACATCCCAGGACCCCGGATCATGACCTGAGCCAAAGGCAGGCGCTCAACCGCTGCGCCGCCCAGGGGCAGTTGGTCTTAAAGGTAAATGTACCCAAGGAAGGAAACGACTGGAATTAGCACGATGGCTTCTGCGGGGACACTTAGGTGCGGCTTGCTCCGCGGAGGGGACGGGGACCCTGAGGGAGGGGCATGGCTCCTGCTCCCAGCCCCTGGTGGTGGGGAGGCATTGCAGCTCGTGCCCTCCTGAGTAGGGAGTGGGGGGCTGCCCAGGGCGGCCGGACTGTGCCAGGGCCCATCTGGGCATGGGGCGCCCGGCTGTCCGTGACCCTGGCCACCTCTGCCTCGCGGTGGCCCGGCCCGCGAGCTCCGGGGCGTCTCTGCCAGCCCCAAGGCTGCCCTCTGAGCGCCGCCTCTTCGCATCAAACCCCCGGCGGGAGACGGCAGCGGCCCTGGTCTTGGCGAGGCCTGCACGGGGCCCTGAGCGCGCCGGGGGACCCGGGCATCCGTGCACTCGGCCGCCGGCCTTCCCCGCGCACATCCACGGCCGCCCCGGGCAGCAACTTGCTGTAATAATATATGTGGAGCCCGCTTCAAGCTCCGGCCTTGCCCTCTGCGGAGGGGGTACGCGGGCCTCGTCGCCCCCGCCCGGCTGGTTCTGCTGCCCGCATGAGCCCGCCTGAGCCCCCCTGCAGCCTTCTGCTCGGAGCGCGGGGAACAGAGGTTCTCGGATCGCGGAGGACAAAGCAGACGGATCAAGGACACACGGATGCACCGACAAGGGCCCCTTCAAAGAAGTCGTGATGGGAAAGCTCCTGCTCTGCACTTGTGGGCGTGGGGCCTGGTGGCCCGTGGGCTCCGTCCCCACCGTGAGACCCTGCGCCACGCGGGGAGAGCCTGCTCGTGCTCGGTTACTTCTTGTGGAAGCTCAGAATAGCTGTGGGTGCGTCGTGCCGGGTCCGCCCCTGCCCTTGGATTTGCACACAGTCAAGCGGCTTCAGGTTTTCAAACACTTGAAGGTGCACGTGCTCTCGAGTTTCCTTTTTCAGGATGGGTGTCCTGGGCTCTCACATCCGGTCCTTATGTGGCCTGAGCTTCCGGGCCTCCTCCCTTCCCCACGCGGGGTGCTCCACTCTGGGAGGGTGAGGATGGCAGCCCCACCGCCCCCACTCACAGCTGGACTACACTTCCCAGCAGCCCGTGCTGTCAGGGACTACACTTCCCAGCATCCTGTGCTGTCCCCTAGGGACTGGCATGTCACCAAGTTCTGGCTGTGGAATGTGTGGGAGCGATTTCGGATCCCCCCAGGCCTGGCCCCCGGAGCCCCCAGTACCTGTACAGGGAGACCCTCCCTCCCTGCCGAGCCCCACGGCAACCCAGGGTGCTCTTGGAAGCACAGGTCCCCAAGGCGGGGCTGCCCACGGCCGGTCCCCCCGTGACCCCGTGTCACAGAGCGGCCACCTCCTCGCCCGACCTGGAGCCGCTCCCCGCCCTGACTTGGCGGCACCTGGAGGGCCGGGTCGGCCTGGCGGCACAGGCAGGAGGTCTCGTCGCCCCTCCGCCACGACCTCAGGTCACCCCAAGGATTACAGCCCCGGGGGCCAGCAGCACTGGGGTCCTCATGGCGCTGCTGACTCCGGAGGAGTGGGCCCCCGGGCTCCCCTAGGAGCAGGACAGATGGCCGCAGGGATGTGGTGACCCCTGGGATGCTGCTGACCCCTGGGGATGCTGGCCCCCCGGGATGCTGGTGCCCACTGGGATGCTGCCCCCCCGGGATGCTGCCCCCCCGGGATGCTGCCCCCCGGGATGCTGGTGACCCCTGGGGATGCTGGCCCCCCCGGGATGCTGCCCCCCGGGATGCTGCCCCCTCGGGATGCTGGTCCCCACTGGGATGCTGACCCCCCCCGGGATGCTGGTCCCCACTGGGATGTTGGCCCCCCTGGGATGCTGGTGACCCCCGGGATGCTGGCCCCCCCCGGATGCTGGCCCCCCTGGGATGCCGGTGACCCCCAGATGCTGGCGCTCCCCAGGATGCTGCCCCCCACCGGGATGCTGGTGCCCCCCGGGATGCTGCCCCCTACTGGGATGCTGGCCCCCGGATGCTGGCCCCCCCGGATGCTGGCCCCCCTGGGATGCTGGTGACCCCCGGGATGCTGCCCCCCACTGGGATGATGCCCCCCCTCCGGATGCTGGCCTCCCGGATGCTGGTGCCCCCTGGGGATGCTGGTGCCCCCCAAGATGCTGGTGTCCACCCGGGATGCTGGTGACCTTCGGGATGGCTGGCCCTCCCAGGGATGCTGGTGACTCTTGGGATGCTGCACCCCTCTCCCCGGGCTGCTGGTGCCCACTGGGATGCTGGCCTCCCCAGGATGCTGGCTGGCGCTCCCCACCCGCACCCCCTGCAGAGGGCCGGCGGACACATGGACTCTTCAGAAGCAGCCAGAGGCCGGGCGGGGAGGGGGTGAGCCGGCCAGCTCGGGTGCAGGCGCTCCGTGAAAACAGCGGGCTCTGCACCACTTTTTCCTACAGGAACGCAGTTCTCAGCCCTGGGTTTTCTCTGGCGTGAAAAGAGAGAGTTTTTAAGGATGGAGAAGTCTGCCAGCGGCCTACCAATCACAGGAAGGCAAGACGGCACTGACGCCCTCCGCTCCCTTCACCCCACATGACATTAGTCCAATTTTACAGCCAGTGACTTGGGGACACCTTTTATTTCTGGCTAAATGAAAATGAGAGTTGTCTTGAGTGATGAATTATCTGGGCAATCCTGCCAGGAGTGAAGGATGCTCAGGTTCTAAAATAGAATAAAGCACAAGTGGCCCCGGGCGTGGGTTGTCTGCAAGCGCTTACTTTCTCCAACCTGGTCTGGTTTTCCCGGGGCGGGGGTGGGGATGAGGACAGTGGACCCAGGCCTCCCAGAGAGGGGGGAGGGGCTGGAGAGCCTGGGGGCTGTGCCTGGGGGGCATTGTGCCTAGGAGGGCTCTAACTGGGGGGATGTAACTGGGGGAGGATGTGCCTAGAGGGGGATGTACCTGGGGGTATGTGCCCAGGGGGTGATGTGCCTGGAAGGGGATGTGCCTGGGGGGGGTTGTGCCTGGGGGGGATGTACCTGGAGGAGGATGTGCCTGGGGGCCTGTGCCTGGGGAGGATGTGCCTTGAGGGGGGAAGGAGACCACAGAACCCCCTTCCAGCTTCCCTGGCCACACCCAGCAGCAAAGCTCTGCTGGCAGGACCAAAGCCAGGGGGTGGGCGGGACACGATGCACAGGGTTGGGCCTGCAGGGGACAGTGGGCACGGTCCTGGGCGGGGGGGGGGGGCTCCCTGACACCCTGTAAAACTGACCTCAGTGTGCCCCGGCCGTCTGCTCCAGAGGAAAGCACAAGGTTCGTGTCCAGCTGCCGGGAGCCCCAGGAGCCGCCCAGGCAGGTGTGGGGCCACGGGCAGCAATCCCAGAGGGGGCCAGGGGCAGACACGGGAGCCCCGGGACTCAAGGGCTTTGGGTTTTATTCTGTGGACAGGGCTGTGAGGTGGAGGCCTTTGGGGGTCTTGGGGGCACGGGCTGGGCGTCACATGGCGTACCCCGGGGTGGGGATAGGTGCCCCCGGGGCGCACCAGGCAGGGCTCCTGGCGATGGATGGGTCCTGGGCTCCCTTGTCGCCCCCCCCCACCGCTCTGCTTCTCCCCGCCGCCCCACCCCAGCGGCTCTCAGTCTCCCCTTCCCATCTCCCTCATCCCCACGGGGCCACAGGCACAGCACCCGGGCACAGCACCCAGGCCCACCCTGGGGACCCAAGATGCCAGGCAGTGGCTGCAGGGCGGTGGCAGGTGGCAGGTGCGAGGCGTCACGGGTCTGAGAACTGGGGCCAAGAAGGTGGAGCGAGGAGCAGGGCAGCCCCGGCGAGGCTCCCCCGCCCCGGGAGACCCCACCTGCAAAACCCGAAGCCCAAGAGGCGCTTGTTAGGAACCTTGAGCCAATGCCCGGGGAGCCCCGCCCATCCTCTCCACGGGCTCCCAGCAGCACCCACAGACGGCGGGTACCCCCACGGCCCTGTCGGTCCTCGGTTCTGGGACGGCTGCCCCCCGCACCCCTGTGCCCTCCACTGGCTTTCCTCCCGCCATCTGCCCCGGCAGGGCCCGCCTCCACACCTGGGGCTCAAGGCAGGGTCCTGGCTAATGGGAGCCTCCCGGGCGCCCCGGCCACGCCAGCACCCCTCGCCGCCCCCTCCCCGCGGCCGTGGGGCTCCCTTCCTGACCCGAGCGCAGCCTGGCGCGCTGGACGCGTGTCTCTCCCAGACGGGTCTCCCCCTGGAAGGCGAGATGCGATCTCGTCCACCGCGTATGCGCGTTTCTGTGCCTCGGAAGCTGACTGGCATCGCGCGGGAGCCCCCCGAGAGTCACCACGTGGAGGAGAAGAGGAAAGATCCAGAAACTGTGTCTCCTCGTGAACAGCTCCCTGTCGCTCTCGGCTCCGCTGCCCCCGCCTGACCCGGGCCGCCTCCACACCACTCGCCTCCCGTGTCTGGCTTGCAGACTCGAAGCCCACTCGGCAGGTGCGCGCTGCACACGCCACGTACACTAAGTTGGACGAGTGTGGACAGATGTAGACACTTAGGTATCCAGTCCCCGGCCAAGACTCAGAACATCCCATCCCCGTCACCCCAAAAGTCCTCCTGCCCCTTTGCCCCTGCAGCCACCACTACCCCGACCAGACCTCTCCCCGCCGGTTGGGTGGCAGTGTAGACCTGGATTGGGTTGGGATCCTGCAGCACGCCTCCGGCTCAGAGGCCTGACAGTCGAGGTTCCCTCCACGGCGCGCGTCTCGGGGACTTGCTCCTTCCACCACTGGGTGGCTGTCCACCATGTGAACGGACAGCTGGCTTGTCCATGCCCTTGTCTAAGGGCACTGGGTCTGTTCCCAGCGTGGGGGGGTGTGGACACGCACATTGTGCCTCCCTTGTGGAGGACACCGGGGCTGGGGCAGCCCGCGGGGAGTGCACGCCTCCCTGGGCCACCGAGCTCGCCGCCGCGGGCCAACAGGGGTGTATTCTCGGGGGGCCCGGCGCCAGCTTACTTTCCCAGAGAGGGGGAGGGGCTCAGAGGCCATCTGAGGCCACGGGAGGGGCGCGCTGCACGACCCCCCGCCCCAGCTCCTGCTTGCTGCTGCGACCGTCATGTCCTCGCCTCCGTTCTCCCGGTGGCCATGGTCCTGTGGATTCGGGCTCGCCCCGCCCCCGGGTAGCCTCGTCTGAGCCGCTGCCATCTGCAAAGGCCTGGATTTCCAAGTAAAGTCCCTTCCCGAGGTGCCAGGAGGAAGACTTGCAAGTGTGAGCTTGGGGAGGGGGTTCGGTGCAGCCTCCTGGGGAGGGAACCTGAGGCCCACGAAGCCCTGGCCATCAGCCCCAGGCTGTGGATTCCCGGCTCGGGGGCTACGGCCAGCCGGTGTGCCACCCCTACCCGGCCGAGCCACCCCCACCCTGGCCGAGCCACCCCTACCCGGCTGAGCCACCCCCACCCGGCCGTGCCACCCCCACCCGGCTGTGCCACCATCTCCAGATCTTCCGGCCGAGCTGCTCCATCCCCGAGGAACCAGACACACACCGTCCTGCATGACTCTGAAGCCCCGCAGTCCCATGTCTGCCCTCCCAGCTCCAGATCCCTGGACTGTCTCCAAATCAATGACCCTCACTGTGATTCAACCGGTCGTGCCGGTGACCGCGAGCCTTGCTTGGTACCTCCCCAGAAGGGCTCCGTCTCTGCAGCGGTCACCTCTGTGGTCACGGGCCAGCACCTCACGCCTCTGGCCCACCCTGTCCTTTCCTCCCTGACACCTGCTTCATGACCTGACGGGGGGGGCGGTGCCCACTCTCGTACTACTGCAGGCTCAGGGGCCGCAGCTGGTGGAGCCCCGCTTACAGTACCTGTCGCCTCCCCGGCAGGGGCAGAAACTGGTGGCATCAGGCACGGTGGCTGGAGCCAGGGGCCAGGGCAGTGGGCAGTTCTTTCCATATCTCCCCTCCTGTCCTGGCTTCTTCCCTTCCGTCTTTCCCAGTTTGGGTGGACGTAGTCCTTGGACAGGTGTCTGCACCTGCTGGCACGTGGCCACCTGAAGCCCCAGGCCTGGGTTCTCATGGCTTGAGAAGAAATCTGGAAGGAAGAGGACATTCTTTCTGGTACAGCCCAACTATCACGTCTCTGCAAAGGCTGTGGGAGGCGGATGGACTGGTGACCCCTGGGCTGGTGGCCGCCCCGCCCCCCCCGCCCAGGAAGGGCCCCTACAGGTGGACCGTCCGGGCGTCTCCATGTCGACGCCGCAGACACTTTCACTCTGAGAGTCTTTGTTCCAAGTTTCATGAACCATCGTATTAATCAAAATCACACCAATAGCTGCTGACATTCATCAAGGAAGTATTTTCTGAAGCTAATTCCATTAAACCAGTTTAGTATTTGGATCAATTCTCCACCCACATCGCTGTTAACCAAATTGTTTCTATTTTTATTTCTCAGTAAAGATCTGACTCATCCATTTTTGTGGCGTTTTTTTGTTTTGTTTTTGTTTGTGTTTTTTTTTTTTTTTTACCCATGTCTGAGTTCAACGACTGTTATCTTCCGTGCTAATGGGTTTTCTTTTGTGGCCATTACCTCTCCAAAGCCCAATTTCTTGGATAATTTGCACAGATCTAAATTTTGCTTGGAATTTTTTTTTATTCTCCCGTCAATCTCAATCCTCGACAAACTTAACACGTTTTTTTTTCCATTCTGCTACTTTGCTTTCTGTTGATTACTTCCACCAACTCTCATCTTTCCTGGCCTGATTTCATAGTTTTCAATGTCAACGATGATGTTTCGCTCCATTTTTTTCCCCTCAACAACTTTCACCGTGTGCAGCTTCGGTCTTCGTTGCCTTTATTTTGTGTTATTTCTACCAGTGATACTGATTTTGAACTGGACAAAAATCCAGTAGTTTGCACATCATAGCCCGTCCTGAGAAAATGGTGTGGAATTCTTGGATAATTGCTCTTGACCACAACGGGTCTGCTTTATGGCTAATTCCATTCTTTCATACGTTTGAAATTACCCCATGATCTATGAATAACCATTTATTCTTCGACAGAACAGAGCCTTGGGTCAGTAGGAGGAGGCCCTCCACCTGCAGGAGCACCTGCAAGAAAGGTGCCTTCAAATACTGCTCTTCGGTAGGATAACGGACACGGTCTCATCCACCCATTTCCAACATGTCTCAGGCCCTCCAGCCTTCACTATCGGCTTCATCCAGATTCTCACCCACAGTGCCCCTCTTCATCCACCAGTAGGTCCAGGACGTTCCTTCTCCAGGGATCCCATGCAGATGCTGGGCAGATGACCAACGAAGGATGGACTCAGCCCTCCCTGCTCCTCCCTATCCCCAACAGTCCCCTCCCCTACTCATCCCCTCATCTACCTGTGGGTGTACTTCCCTTTCCTGCTCATACCTTCAGCTGCCAGGGCGGGGGGGGTGGGGTGGGGTGGGGTGCAAATGCAATCCTTTGGGGCCCCTAATGAGGGGGAATCTCCAGGAAGGGAGCTCTGTTCCAGAGTCTTCTGTTTGTCTTGCTCTCCCAGACCCTGTGCAGAAGGTCAGCCCAGCCTCCAGGGCACCAGGGTCCCCCCTGCATCTGCCTGCAGCCGCTTCCCTCTCAGACAGTGGTGTGGGTGGCTGCCCGGGCTCCTGCTTTCTCTTCCACTCAAACCCAGACTGGCTGAGTCCTCAGCTGCATGCCCAATAGTCCCCTTGGGTGGCCCGCTGTCCAGCTCAGAGGAAGAAGGGGAGGAGGAAGAGGGAGGGATGGTGGGACTCAGACCCAGCTGGTCTTGCATCCAGGGACCAGGTCGGCCCTTCCTGCTTGTGCCAGGGAAGGAACCCGGGACTGGTCTCTCCTGGCCCCATTAGGCCAGGATGCAGGGTGCAGGTTAGCATGGGCAGCAGGGGTGTTTCTGGCCCTTGGGCTTGCCGGGGCGAGCGAGGCACAGAGGGCCGGCCGGCCTGCTGCAGCTGGCTAAGGATCTGCTGCTTGAGCACCACCTGGATCGTCCCCGGCCCTGGTGTGTCAGACGGCCTCGGGAGCTCCTGGTCTACCTGAAGCCCTCCCGGGGGGCTGGGGCACTGGGTGGATCTGCTGCCCTGTCCTTTGGCCCCCAGGTCCACTCTGCCGGGTTGAGCTCGGGCTTCAGCATTGAAGGCAAAGACGCAGACACCAGCCCCCCGCTCGGCAGCCCTGGGACGGAGGACCACGCTCTTCGCCTCTCTTACCCTCTCGTCGGGGATAACGACAGCCCCGACCCCGTGATGGCTGGCGGACCGCGTGAGCTAATGCTTGTAAAACACTGCACGTGGAAGCTGGCGCAGTCCTTCCTGTGGCATTCCACTGTAATTATTCATATTTCATAAGTCCTCTGTTAGACTCGGGCTTGTAAAAATATTGACACGTATGTTTTCTTCCCCTTGAACACAATACGCTATTGTGCGTGTTCTGTACCTTCCCAGTCAGAGCCCGAAATCAAAGAGGGGGGGTGCAGATGGGACCTCATCACCAAGGTCGCGTTGCGCCT
This sequence comes from Canis lupus dingo, assembly GCF_003254725.2. Lineage (NCBI taxonomy): Eukaryota > Metazoa > Chordata > Mammalia > Carnivora > Canidae > Canis > Canis lupus. Next base: position 50,057,897 of record NC_064267.1, on the reverse strand, counting down.
GACTCCCGTTGCCCCCGGGCCCCCATGGCCGAGTCCCTGGCTGGGGCAAAGCCATCCCGGGTGCCTCCGCAGCCTGCCTGCATGAGCACCTGTGTCCTTCCACGGGGCCTCTCCAAGGTGGCACGGTCAGACCCCCACCCTCTTGATCCTATCGTTGCCCCTAGGGCCCCAGGGACATCTACCCTTACATGTACCCCAGAACCCCTCTCTGATGCTTGGGGTTGTGGCTGGGATGCCGTGACCTCAAGTTAACTCACGTTGGGGCATCTTTACCAGCTCCTCCCCGACTGCCCCTCCTGGGTGCCTTGGAGACGTCTTGGACTCTCCCCTCTGCAGGGTTTGATCGCTGACCGAGGGCCCACTAGGGCCAAGCGGAGCTCAGGAGCCAGAGCCCAAGCTGCAGAGCTCCCAGGGAGCAATCAGGTCAATCTAGGTCGCTCTAGGCCTCAGCCTGGCCTAGAAATGCCTCGGACGGTGACACCCAAATGGACTGAGCCAAAGCAGAGCGGAGAGGGTGTTTCCAGGTGGGAGGAGCCCGGCGGAGCTGGCAGCCGGTGGTGGTGGCGACTGGCGACGGCGTGGGGACAGGATGGCACCCGCACACCTGCTCTGGGCGCGTCCTCTTCCAGAGGAAACCTCACAGGGCCCGGAGGAGGCGGCGGGTGCGCCCCGGGAGCCGTGCCGGCGGCCTCTCCCACACTTGGTTATAACTGATGCCTCTGCGCCACTTTTGTCGAGGAGAATGGCCGACACGGCGACACACCTGTGCGCCTCCCGCACCTGCACGTGGGGCCTGAAAGCATGCTCTGCCCGCCGCCCGGTCAGGGCGCCCGCACGCGGACATGTGAGCCCGCACGCACTCGAGGCTGTTCTTTTGTGTGTGGATGTTTGTGCCAGATTGTGCTCTCATGCTGGATTTTAAATTAGAGTTTTTTTTTTTTATTATTAGAGCTGAAAGTGGAAAATAATATACCTCTGGAATGGTATTAGCTAAACCTTCCACAGTAATAAATCCGTGTGCTAATGGTTTGTTTTTGTGCTGTTTGGTTGTCATGGTGACAGGCTGCATTAACTAATAAGTTTGTTTTGAGAATTTTAATGCCAGTTTGCCAAACGTTCTCCTCCTGCTACAAGGGCGTGAGCATCTACAGCCCGCGTGGCCGAGCACTGGGCTTGGGTCTCAGTGTCTCTCGCGCTCTCAGAACGGCCCGGGGCCCCTTCCACAGCCGCGGCTTGAAAAGCCGGAGAGACGTGCCGTCCGTAAACGTGTATATATAGAATAATGGCCTTTGAGAGATGCCGTGGAAAACAGTAGCCCCCGAGACGGGAACCTCGGTTCTAGGAATACGCTCCAAGGCAGGAACGCCCCGGTGGCAGGCCAGAGGTGTGAGCCCCTTCAGGGTGGTAGGATGGGGCTCGGGAGAGGCTGCATGGGCCTGGGGCAGCCCAGACAGGGCCGGAAAGGAGTGACACCTGCCGTGATGCTGGGGTGGGGCGAGGGGCGCTGGGTGCAGCCTGCTGCCTCCAGACGGGGAGATGGTTTGAGGTCTGGCCAAGAGGACGGCCCCTGCGGTCGGTGTGGCTCTCCCTGAGGGATGCCCGCCCGCAGGAGGAGGGGAACCGCAGGGAGGTCGGAAGGCCCGTCCGGTCCACGCCTGCCTTGGTGGAACGATCTGGGCCTAAGGACGCCCACTTGGCAGGTGGGATTTCCTCTGTCCCTGGGAGCCGCCTGCACGGCGCCCAGCTTCCTCTATCGTCCCCTTCCGTGGACGGGACCATCCCGCTCACCTGTCCTGGGGGGTGGCCCGCCTGCCGAGCCTGGCCGGGGAGGGTGCCTGCCAACAAGGCCCTCCTGTCATCCTGGCCCCGGTCGCGGCTTGGGTCCCCCCCAGGCCCTCCTGGAGGCCTGGGCTTGATGTCCACGAGCAGGCCAGTCCTCACACCCCGAGCTGGCCCCCGGTCTCCACCGTTTTGATGGGGGGGGGGCCTGCTGGGCGATAGTCAGACCTCCAGCCACACGTCACCAACCTACCTCGGAGCCCTTGTCAGGCCCCGGGGCTGAGAACCCAGGGGGAAGCACATGGTCTTCGACAGCGGACCATCCCGGAGGTCGAGAGCTCCACCTGCCAAGGGACCCGTCTGTGGCTCAGAAAATGGGGAATAAATTAATTAATTTAACACAATTGCTGCGTAGCTGCCACTTGCTTGGCACTATTCTGGGAGCTGGTGAAACTCCGGGGGCAGAGCAGACCACCCTGCCCCAGTGGAGCCTGGATTCCAGTGATTAGGGCTCAAGCAGGTGGGCAGCTGAGGGCAGTGAAGAGGAGGAGGCCAGTCCAGGTGGGGCGGGAGGGATGGAGGGGAAGAGAGTTTCTGGGGGGCCCAGCTGCACGGCAGGTGAGGGGAGTCGCGGGCGAGCCAGGTGGGCCCTGCGTGGTGGGGCGGCTGGCGTGGGAGGGAAGGCGCAGGACAGGAACCAGCCTGTTTGCAGGGAAATGAGGAGACCTCCGGCTTGGACAAGCAGGCGGTGGAGGCAGGGGCAGGACAAGGTGGCTGTGGGTGTCCCCGTGCGAGGGGCAGAAAGACTCAGGATAGACTCTCCATCAGTGGGAGTTTCCCCTGCCGCCCACCGTCGTGCGTCACTTTGGGGGGTGCAATGGATAAGATACGACGAACTCAGAAGAACCACAGGAACAGGAAGTTGGCATGTAATTAATTTTGTGATCTGTACAGTGGGGTGTATGCACGCGCGTGCACGTGTGTATGTGAGTGTGCGAGCGTGTGTGCTTGGGACGGCATGCATCCCTGCTTCGGGTGGAATTTCCAGAAGTAATCCGTGCGAAGCCTCGTGATCGCCCTGGACGAGGGCGCTGGGAGCAACAGTTCTGACGCTTTGTCACCCTACGGTATCTCTTCCTATGAACACAGCTAGGGACCCCATGTTTGCGTCTCCCCGAAAATTCAAATGTTGAAGTCCTGCCCCCCAAACTGACAGTCTAGGGAGGCGTGGCCTGTGGAGGTGATTAGGGCTGGGGGCGGGGGTCACGGTGGGGGTAGCACCCCAGTTAGAAGAGGAAGACAGGGACCCGGCCCTCGGTCTCTGTCTCGCTGCCCCGTCTCTGCATCCCAGCGCCCGGGAGGCCCAGCGCCTGCGGGGGGGGGGCGGGGGTGGTCTCGCCAGGACCCTCACCTTGGGTGCCAGCGTGAGCACCGAATGTGTGTTGTTTGAGCCCCGACGGCCAGGGTGGTCGCGGCCGCCGGAGCCCACCAGCCACTTGCTGAGAAGGGTCTGAAGGCTCCGACCAATCCCTGGCCTCGGGCCGCGCCCTCCAGGCCCCCACCCGGACCTGCCCCCTGCTCCCCCGCGCCGCGGACACTGGCTTGCAACACGAAGACGCGGCGTCCCAAAGAGGAGCGCGGCGCTTGGAAGCATCTGGAAGCTGCCTCTGAGATCAACATGGATCCTAAAAGAGTGCAGAGGAGCTGAGCCCAGCCGACACACGGCCCAGGCGCCCTCTGAGGCGGGACCGTCCGGGGTCGGAGCGAACGACCTCAGGATTCCCGTGCGCCACAGGTCACGGGCCCGTGGGGCGCCGACCCGTTGAAGGCAGCCTCCTCCTAAACGCCAGAGTGAGGATCCGCCCTCGAGGCTGACCGGCTCCCCCGTCGCCTGCTCTGGCCTCTTCATTTCGCGGAAGGGTCGGGCCCACGAGGCCCGGCCACTCACTAGTTGCCCCCCAGGACCTTCCAGCTCAGTCGCTTCCCTGTGACTTGGGAGCCTGGGGTGCTGGGGGGCATCTGAGCACTTGGAGTACCAGGTGGGGGGACAGAGGACTGGGCAGCTCCCCTGGGGTGGGGCCGGTGGGGGCTCAGCTCGGCTGTAGGGTGGCCTCAGGGCAGAAGCCAAGTCCCGGCGGCTGTAGCGGCAGCGTGGGATGGGGGGGGGGAGCGCGCACCGCCGTGGAAATGGAAACCCCCTTCTGTCTGGAGAGAAAATCCATTTATAGCTCCTTTCTGACCGGATTATGATATCCCTGCCAGCAGATCTGAGAAAAGTCTTTCCTCTTCCAAATTCGACAGCGCTCTGCTTTTTCCTAACATCACAAATTCCCTGATTCCACCTCAAAGCCCAGGTGGGTGCCAGGTCCCCTGTGCCCCGTCCCTGCAGCCCTGCGTCATTTCTCCCGCAGGCCGGCGCCAGCTCCCAGGGGGCGGGCCGGGTCCCTGTGCGGAGCCGCGGAAGGGTGCCAGGGGCCCGGGAGCCCGGGTGCCGCCCACAGACTGGGAGGGGACCGGGAGCCTCCGGCGGACAGAGGGAGAAGCGGGGAGACCGAGGCCGCGCTGGCCTGCTCCCAAGGCTCCTTGCCGGGGCTCCGGCTGGGTGTGTTCCTTCTGAACCAGCTCAGCGTCCAGGACCGGAGACCATGGAGGAAGAGAAGGTCTCCTCTCCTGAGGGCCTCCTGTGTTTCCTGACGAGAGGAGGGCCGCCGGGGCCGCCGGGCCTTTGTCCTGCATAGCGCTGAGCTGGGCGCGTCTGGCGTCTGGCGGGCGCACAGTAGGCCTGCGATCGCCCCGCTAAGCTCTGAAGGGAGTGAAGGCCACTCACTGCTGACTTCAAAGTTATTGATAACCTCGTGTGCTTGCATACAGCTTCCTGGGGATTCTTCTGTGTGCACGAGGCGGTTGCCTTGGGTGGTGACAAAGTTCAACCACACTTGGATCAGCTCCTCAACCTGGAACCACCTGTGCCCTTCCTAGCAAACCCAGTTTTAGCAGGAGCCCTGCTAAGTCGTGTCACCAGAACCCCCACCCTCCATGATCTAGACTAGGCCCTCATCCCCCACCGCCCCCCAGATAATGTCTGATCTCCCCGGCCTGCCTTCAGCCAGAATCCTCTTAGGTCGTTTTAGCTAGAATTGGTGATTTCCCATCCACGGACCCTGCCCAGCATCTTGGCTATATAAATTCCCACCTGCCTTTGCGGTATTTGGGATTGCGCCCAGGTCCATCCCGAGGTCTCTTCCCCCCAAGTTGCAATAGTCCTGAATAAAATGTGTTTTTACAGCTTTAAAGCTTTTACTGTCCAGCACTAGGTTTTCTTTGACAATAATCACTGCTACTCTGAGGGAAAAGTCAGAGCTTCGCATCACAGCACACACATGCACGAGCTCCAAGACCACAGAGCAAGGCCCGGCAATGGCTTGCACGCACACAGAGGCGGGGCTGGACCACGCCGGGTGTCTGTCCGACTCGGGTTCTGTGGGCTTCAAGGTAGGCATGGCCCTGGGCCGTTCTCTGGTCAGCGGTGGAAGCGCTTCAGTGACACAGCATCTCGCTGAGACCAGAGATCCCGCGGGCGCTGTAACGGGATGAGAGGAAGGGAAGGGGGGGCAGACTCAGGAGCAGAGGGGCAGGAGGTGTGGGGGAGAACAGAGCAGGAGACAATTCAATCAGGACCAGCAGGCTTCTTCCACAGTTGCCCGTGAGTCCCTCTCACAGCTCTGGCATCCACATGGGTGACGGAGACCCTGGGCAAGGCGCCTCCAGATCCTTTCTGTGTGGCCCACAAATGCCAGCATCAGTCTCACCCGGGAGCTTGTTAGAATGCATACAGACTCTCAGGCCCCACCCCAACACCCTGAGTCAGAATTCCCATTTAAACAAGCCCCCAGGGACGCGAGAGCACACCGCAGTGTGACAAGCTCTGCTCTAGCTCACACAGAAGAGTTAAGGAGGCTTCACAAGCTTCCATGGCCTGATGCCTCCTCAAACAGCCTTGGCTAACACCTAATGAGCTAGAATCCTATTAAAACCCTTAAGTTCATTTGATCTCTATTCGTGTTTAAAACATGTTTGCTCTCTTCACTTGTTTTGCATAATCACAGTGAACACTGATGCAAGACAACTTGATACTCAGCGAGGGAAAAGGTCTCCTGAATCAGCTTGTTTTTGCCGACCTCCCGCAGGCAGCTAGCGGGGTGCTATGCCTTGCATTCCTGACTCTGCCCAAGTTAGATCACCTTACTTTCCAGGGCCAAGGTGTTCAGAATAACATCCAGCCTACAGAACTAGCGGCAGGAAAAAAATAACTAAACATGCACTTGACTGATCTCCAACTCACTGGGTTTCACTGGAGCCCCACGGCCCCACGTATAGACCTGTGGGTAAGGAAAGAAGACCCTGACCTGGGAAACCTGAAGAAACGGCCCTGCAAATGCTGGTCTGCGGGGCACAAGAAGTTACTGGATTGCTCTGAGAGCACATATTGTGGAAAGGAGGACATTAACTCTACATGACAAACAGAGCCCCGGAAGGGCAAAGCAAAGAAGTGAATATTTATTGAAACGATTTTGTTCCAAGCATCATTTCATGTAATTTTCAGTTTGACTTTGCCATAAGACAGTGAACAGATCACATTCTCATTTTAAGATCAGGAAACTCATACTAAGAAGTGACATCATGTTTTGAGATGTCCATTTTTGCATCCACTCCCCCATCCATCCCCCCCAATCCACCCATCCATTCGTCCATCCATCCATCTTTCCATCATTTACTGATCAATCCATCCAACTATCTATCATCCATCCACCACCCATCCATCCATCCATCCATCCAACCCGGGATCCAACTATCTATCATCTATTCACCATCCACCTACCCATCTATCATCCACCCATCCACTCATTCATCCATCCACCCATCCATCCATCCATCATCCATCCATACATACATACATTCACCCATCCATCCATCAATCCAGTCACCCATCCATTTTTCCATCCATCCATCCATCTATCCACCCATCCATCTATCCATCATCCATCTATCCATCATCCATACATCCATCCACCATCCATCTATACATACATACACACATACATACATACATCTATTCATCATCTATCCACCTATCCATCCATCCATCCATCCATCCATCCATCCATTCATCTATCCATCTATTCATTATCCATCTACCCATCCATCATCCACCCATCCACTCATTCATCCATCATCCACCCATCCATCCATACATTCAGCCATCCATCCACCAGTCCTGTCACCCATCCATTTTTCCATCCATACATCCATCTATCCACCATCCATCTATCCATCATCCATACATCCATCCATCCATCCACCCATCCACCCATCCATCTATCCACCATCCATCCATCCAGACATACATACATACATCTATTCATCATCCATCCACCTATCCATCCATCCATCCATCCATCCATCCATCCATCCATCTATTCATTATCCAACCACCCATCCATCCATCAATCCAGTCACCCATCCATTTTTCCATCCACCCATCCATCTATCCACCCATCCATCTATCCACCATCCATCCATCCATCCATCCATCCATCCATCCATCCTTCCATCTGCCCATCTGTTTCGTCTATCCATTCATTCTTAATGATGTCTCTGTGCTTATGGGAACTTAAAATGGTTACAGGTATTCACTGCTCCTGACACTCATGTGCGAGAAACATAATATAGAATTTAAGTGTTCTCCCACGCACTAAAGTTGGTGAGGAGTCCAATATTGGGTAATTTTCTGCAGTGCCTTCCCCATTCCTCCTCAGGTGGAATGCTCCTCAGGTTGTGTCAGAACTACAAGACTACCACAGCCACTATTCTTTGTCCAGGTTTGTTTTCCTGTCAGTGAAAGTCACAGTCCCTCTCCCTCAGTGCCAAGCTTTATATTGGGACTTTGGTCAGGGCCCCCAAGGGAACTTGTGGCACTTAGTTCTCAGGCGCCATGGGCACCACGCAGCCTCCACTTGAATCCCGTGGCCTCCAGGCAATTTCCAGGCATGAGAGAGAGCCCAGAAGCCCCCTGGTGTTCCTGCTTCAGCATCCCGCTGAGGGGATAGCCATGGGATGGAACAGTCATCTTGGACATCTAGCCCAGTACCACCTGCAGATTGCTCCCCCGCCATCCTCCTGCAACCTCCTGAGAGGCACCCAGCGAGGACCTCCCAGCTGAGCCCAGCAACCCACAGCATCACAAGAGATAGCGATACATTGTCGTTTGAACCACCAAGCGTGGGCTGGCTGATTGCACAGCAATAGATCACTGGACCAAGATCCAAAGATGAGACGCTGACACACAGAGCGCCACCTCCCTGAAGTCAACCTTCCACCAACAGGGGACACCAGGGAGTAGGGAGAGATGGCGGATGCCATCTCTCCCAAGGAGGAAGGGACAGGGCCACAGGCATGGCTCAGTGCTGCCCCCACCTTCCAGAGGTCAGCAAGATGCAAGGAGGGACACACTCAAGGCGGGGCAGGTGGAGCATAATGGAGTGAAGGAGTGGGTGGGCCACCTCTGGATTATCTGCCCAGACCAGGGACCCAGGAACACAGACCTCGAGCTGGGACCAACGACAAGGTGACTCTTGGATGGGGAGATGCCTCGTAGCAAAACCCGTAAAAGAAGAATCACTGACAAATATTTCAGTTTCGAATGTTTCCGCGTATGGGTGCAGAACAGAGGGTCCGCAGAGCTGGACTCCTGGGGTTCAAGGCCACGCCTCGGGCCCCGTGCAGGGGGTGGGGGCATGCAGGGAAGATCAGAGAGCCCTGTGTTCCTGAGCATGTATTTCCGCACTCACTTATTTTTCCAACGACCAGGTAAAACCACGCTCATTACAGATTCAAAGATTACTCCCCAAAAATGGAAGAAGAAGAAGAAAAACCATGGGCCTCCAATTCACAAGAACAATCCTAGAGAAGAGCCATGTCGGAGTGGCGACCCGCCAGGAAGTAAACTGTCTTTAAGGCGCTGGTCGTGAAAACCAGGTGTGGGTGGCGCGGGGCCAGGGGGACAGACAGACCGGCTCTGAGCGGAGTGGTGGCTTTTCAGACCAAGTGAGAAGGATGAGGTTTATGCTGCATTGACACATTTGGGGGCAAATCGTTCGGCACGTGGAGGCGGAAGGTAGTTTGAGTCCTACGCCTTCAGAACTTAGTACAACCGTATCCATCAGGGGATTAAACCCTAAAACCCAGGGCAGCCCCGGTGGCTCAGCGGTTTGGTGCCGCCTTCAGCCCAAGGCCTGATCCTGGAGACCCGGGACCGAGTCCCACGTCGGACTCCCTGCACGGAGCCTGCTTCTCCCTCTGCCTCTGTCTCTGCCTCTCTCTCTCTCTCTCTCTCTGTCTCTCATGAATAAATAAATAAAATCTTAAAAAAAAAAAACCCTAAAACCCAAAATGCACCTGTTCTGGAACCAAACAACGCTGAAAAGAAAGTCTGGTTTTGTGTGTCCCCCGCCCCAGAAATCACAAGGGCAAGTTCTGATGCCTGTGCCCGCATGAAGTATGAAACAGGAGACACGTCTCCTACGAGGTCAAAGGCGAACTAAGAATCCGGGGAACTGTTTTCCGCATGCCCGGCAGACAGAGCCCAGTGGGTGAGGGTTTGTGTAAGCAGCTGGGGCAGCAAGCTATCCCAGGAAAACAGGTGGCAAAAGGCTCTGCAGAGTCAGCACAGAGATACACAAAAAAGAAGTGAGAACAGCCAATAATCGTAGGAGATAAATGCGGATATAACAATAGGAGGGAGGCCCACTGGATGCAGAAATACGACAAAGATGGAAACACCTGTGTTGGAGAGTATTCTCGCTGGGTTAGCAGGAGTCCTAAGTTAGAACGATCTAGAAGACAGTCCGGGAACAGGTATCCTGGTTCAAAATGTCTCTGGCTCCCGAGGTGTGGTGGCAGAGGAGACAATCACACAAGGGCAAGGGGGCAACGCGGGAAGACGCGCTCGGGGTCTGATTTCTGAAACAAAGTGAAGAAGAAGGAAAACAACTCACGGGGACTGTGCAAGCCGTGACACACGCGTTGGGATAGCACCCGGTGATTCGAGGCAATGATGTGCACGCGGTCTGTTAACCCTGCGCTATTTCTGGAGCTATTGTTGGTGGAAAATCGCTGATTTCAGAACAACAGGCGCGCGGCCACCGTTGATGGGAAGCCGTTAGCTTGCACGTCGCAGACCGGCAGCCCTTCCTGCCCGCCCTGATGTGGCACCTGCTGGGAGCGGGGCGGGAAGGAAGGGGGTCCCACGCCCTTCCCCTCCTGGGCCGCCGGGCGCCCCTCCCCAGCTTGCGGCCGCCCAGCGCGGCGTGGACCAGCTTGGCGCGTCCAGGCGGCCGAGCCTGGGGGATGCCTACTCTCCCCTCGTTGGCTTGCTTTATTTATTTGTCTTCTCCCCTTGTATTTATTTCTACAGAAACAACACATTTTCAGAGAGAAGCGCGGAGCTGTGTGGGATCCCCTGGCCCCTGTGGCGCTGTCTCTTTCATCAAGCCCTGGACGGATTTGCTGCGCCCCGATGCCAGGCCAGGGACGCGGGGACCCCTCCGCCTGCTTCCGGGCTCTGGTGCTCAAAGCGTCGCCCTCCTTTATCTCAGGGGCACCTTCCGAGGCGCGGGGAGGGCAGTGCTGGCACCTGGAGGGGCTCAGGTCCCGGGGAGGCCTGGGCGC